>NC_064243.1:16092205-16406470 GCF_003254725.2 Canis lupus dingo
ACTCTGTTGAGAGGGGGTTTGCAGCCCATATCTATAGAGGCTCTTCAAGCATCTATGTCCTAATTTATCTCTCCAGGAAATGGATTTCTTCAGGTCTTAGTGGCATTGGTTCAATATTAAATCTCTTAACCCTTACTTTTAATGAGTTCAAAGTATCAATAGCTCACTTAAGGCTGCCCTGTTTAGCCCCACTTCTTTAGAATCCCAAACAAAATCATTTTCTAGAACTCTGTACTTAATATTTCCAAAAGCCACAGAAGACATTCAGTGGCATCAGAAGGAAGGTGAAGAAACAGAGTATATCTTCTTGGTTCTCACCTTTCCAAGATGCCATTCAGTTTACATCAATTGCTAAGGGTCTACAACAGAAGTAAAGACAAACACATGGGACTTCATCAAACTAAAAAGCTCTGCACAGCAAAAGAAACAATCAAAATGAAAAGGCACAGAATGGAAGAAATGGAAGAAAATACTTGCAAACCATACATCTGATAAGGCGTTAACTATCCAAAATATATAAGGAACTTCTACAACTCAATAGAAAGAAACAAACATATATGTTTTATGATTAAAAATATATATACATAGATATTTGTATATATATACACATGTATATATATGTGTGTATATATATTTGTTATTTGTTATATATATATATATATATATATATATATATATATCCAGATTAAGAAAGAAGCAAAGAACTCGAATAGACATTTCATCAAAGAAGACATACAGGTGGCCAGCAGGTATAAAAAATGCTCAGCATCACTAATCATCAGACAAATGCAAATCAGAACCACAGTGAGCTATCACTTCATACCTGTTAGGATGGCCATTATCAAAATAACAAAGTTAAAAAAAAAAATAACAAAAGTTGTCAAGCATTGTCAAGAACGTGGAAAAACTGGAACCCTTGTACACTGTTAGTGGAAATGTAAAGTAGCACAACCATTATGGAAAACAGTATTGAGTTTCCTCAAAAAATTAAAGAGAACTACCATACGACCCAGCAATCCTACTACTGAGTATTTATCCAAGGAATTGCAATCTGGATCTCAATGAGGTATCTACACTCCCATGTTCTTTGCAACATTATTCATAATACCCCAAATATGAAAACAACATAGTATCTGTCCATGGATGAATGGATTTTTAAAATGTGGTATATACATACAATGAAATTTTATCTAGCCTTTAAAAAGAAGGAAATCCTGCTATATGTGACAACATGGATGAACTTGGAGAATATTTGCTAAGTGAAATAAGTCTGTCACAGAAGGACGAGTGTCACAGGATTCCACTTAGAGGAAGTATCTAAAACAATCCAACTGGATTGCTAAGCAATGTGAAGAACCCACTGGAAGTCAGTGGAACCTGAATATACTGGAATTAACATTCTCCATTATGTGACTTTCAGAAATACTCAGAAAATGACAACTTACTAAGACACAGAAAAAATGAATAGCTAAATTCATTTAGGATTAGAGTTTTGTCAGATGAGTGGGGAAAAAAGATAGGAGTAAGTAGTCATTTAGGGTATGGACAAGAGTAATGTTGCAATCCTAGGTCATGATTTCTAACCTAGATTAGGAGAGAAATGAGTAAAGTAGCTAACAGAGGAATTGGGAGGAATAGTCAATAATCTGATGGCTCAAAGATGCTGGAGGATGACTGCACTGGGGTTGTTTGGTCAGGTAAGTAGGGAAGAGAGAAAACATGGTCAGGGAGCAAGATGACTGAATTAGTGATTTTGGAAGTAGAGCTATTACTGGTGATGACAAGATCCAAAGGTTTGACTATGGGAATGGATGGTTCAAATAAAGGATAAGGTGATTGGACAAAATATAAGAGATCCAGGCAACAAAGGAAAAGTAAACTTTCTCCTATCTTTCTGGTTTTACAACAAGGAATATAGCAAGATTATATATATATATATATATATATATATATATATATATATATACATTTTTTTTTTTTTTTTTAGAGAAAGAGAGTGCACATGCACACACGTGCCAGGGGAGGGGCCGAGGGAGAGGTAGAGAGAATCTTAGGCAGGCTCTAGGAGCACAGAGCCCAATATCCAACTTAATCTCACAACCCTGAGATCAAGCCCTGAGCCAAAATCAGGAGTCTGATGCTGAATGGACTGAGTCACCCAGGCGCCCCTGACAAGATTATGTTTCAAAATAATGGTTCCCAGGTCCCTGAGAAACACATTCCCTGGCGAGAGGCCTTTAAAAGTTATACATTTCAAAGGAGGCAGAGAAATAATTTATTACTACAAGTTTCCTAAATGAATGCTCCACAAAAGAGAGAGAGGGTCAGTGGCCCATCGTCAGGAAGAAACCTGTCAGTTTAGTTAGATGAAGGGAGTGTTAAGGTAACAATGGGCAATTTTTAAAAATACATCTTAGCCAAAGTATATGCATTTATTTTAAAAATAAAGCTTTAGTGTTCATTAAAATTTCCTCTATGAGCCTTACTGGAAAAAAAAATATCTAATTCTAATGTATTTACATAGATCACTTTTTAAAGCAATTTGACATCTAACTATAGATTTTATAAAGGAAGAAACTGTAAGAGCAACCAAAGAAAAGTAAGAGTCAGTTTTTGTTTCAAGCTTGTATAAATGATGCCTAGAATGATAAGTAAAATGATTTGGCCTAGAAGTATCTAAGAGTCCATAGAAATCAACAAAAAGAATTACTTTTCTGGAAAAAGTATAGGCTTTTATATATATTGTGTTTCTGAAACTCAATTACAGTCAAATATATGAAAATTACAATACACATACACATATATATATAAGCCAAAAAAGAGTTCCGTATTGCCCAGAAATAATGTTTACCAGCTATCTAGACATTCTTTAGCCTAGTCAACTTGACACATAAAATTAGCCATCACAAAGTAATTTGAAAACATTTTTTAAAAGCCACTCACAAGAAGAGAAATTGCAAATGACTGATAAAAAAAACAAGTTAAAATGTTTTAAAGTCATTAGTAATCTGAGAAATGCAAATTAAACCACTAGTTGATTCTACTGTGCATGCAACAGTTTTATAAAAGCACTACTTAGGATGTGGAATAAAGGAAATTTTTTTTAAGATTTTTAAGTAATTTCTACACTCAACATGAAGCTTGAACTTATAACCCTGAGATGAAGAGTCACATGCTCTCCTACTGAGCCAGTTGAGTGCCCCTCCAAAGGGAATCCTTATACATTGCTGCCAGTGTAAGTTGATGTAATCATACGGGTAAGAAGTAGTGCAATGTCTTACAAAGATATACACAGATGCCCCAGAAATCCCACTCATAAGTGTATAGACTAACAAAACCCATATATATATATATATATATATATATATATATTTCCATGGTAGCAATTTTTGTAAATGAAAAAAAAAAGTGTGAAAACAACCTAATTATCTATCAACTGAATAATGACAAACTTATAATAGAACTGAAAATAAATGAACTAGAGTTACAAGTATCAGGAGAGATGGATCTCAGTAAGCTAATATTAAACAAAGAAAAAAAGGAACATAGGAGTAAACAAAATATATTATATAATTCTTAAAATATATAAATCTAGGCTGCATGTATCACTTAGGAATGCAAATATATGTAATCAAAGTCTATTTAAGAAGGAATATGTGGCAAAAAAAATCCACATTTTGCATTTAGAGTTAGTTCTGTTTCTTGAACTATAGAGTATGAACAAACTGCATTGTAGTTTAAACCTTTTTGTGTGTGTATTGAATTTGTCGTAGTATATTTTTAAAGATTCTTACTCTCACTCATAATTACAGAAATGCAAATATTCCAGAGGTTTAATTAGCTAGAAATATATTTATGTGGAAGCTTTCATTCTCTGAGGCATTTCTCTATCCAACCTGCTGAAATAAATCAACATTTGCACTTTACAAAGCTTTTGAAACACAGAATCCTAATTTGCAAAGATTAATTTAGCACAAATGAAAAAAGAAAAATTAATTCTGTTCATGAAGGTAATTACTCAAATACAATGGGCTTCACTAGCCAGTGATGAGCACACAGCATGGATTTGCAGAACTTTTTACAGGAAATTTACAAATGTACTCTAATGTGATAATGATACATTCAATTGAGTCATTAAGATATTTTTAATATATACTATACTAAAATGCTGTAAAATTTGCAGAGACCAATATTTCAGTGCCTACTTTCTATAGCTTAGATATCTGATTCAAACTAACTGATACCTTTGACCATGTATTTTTAAAGATAATTCTAATAAAATATTTTTTTAAAAACTAAGACTAAACTAAGAAAATATAGTAGATTTATTCTTATAAGTAAATCATTTGTTTTCTAACATTTAGGGATGGCGAAAGGAAGGTAAACCGACATTGCTAGTTAGAGAGTTGGCATACTAATAGGTCTTATTTTTCCCACCTTTACATAAGAAAAATGAGGGCTAGAGAGGCCAAATAATTTATGTAACACCACACACTCAGAAAGTAGCCAGACTAGAGTATAAATTTCAGTCTTCTTCATTCTAAATTGATCATTCTGCCTGGAAAACTGCTAGCTAATAAGTAGAAAACAATGTAATAAATAATATAGTTTCTTTTACCCACATGTACAGCATTTTTCAGACTAGATTTTAGAGAAGAGTATTTTGTGTGTGTGTCTACTTGAGACCATACAATTAAAAAACTGATCTTTTAAAACACAGATGATAATATTCTTCTGAAAAGGTTCTACATGGACCAGTAAGTTTACTCAGGACTTAAAAAACAGGGAACTTTCAAGCACACATTTGGAAAAGCGTTGGCTTAGGTTGAAGAAAACCCATCCGTTCTGGACTCTGCCCCCACTTGCATGGACTGAGAATGAGTCACATAATCCTGACTGAATCTCAGGTGGTTCCAAGTTCCTCAGGAGAAGGGGAGAGAGAAAGAGAGAAAGGGAAAAAAAAAAGGAGAATAAAAACTACTCAGAATATTTATGAAAACACGAATATTATTTTTCAAATATTTCAAATATTTGAAAACACAAAGTAGATCATTTATATTGAATTATTTTGTAGGTGTAATCACTACAAATAAAATTATGTCCCTTTATATAGCATTTTAGAGTTAACCAAAATTCTATTATTGCAGACATAATAGACTACTCTCTTCTGAAACTCAGGTATCAGCTATCTTGGGGGTTGTGTTAGGATTTCATACAGATGCTGACCTCAAAAATATTTGTATTCTTAAGTCATTTACTATTTCTTTTTTTTTTTTAGATGTATTTATTTATTTTGGAGAGAGAGAGCATGCATGCAGGGGGAGGGGCAGAGAGAGAAGGTGAGAGAGAATCCCAAGCAGGCTCCACACCCAGCAGAGCCCAATGTAGGGCTCCATCTCACAACTCTGAGATCATGATCTGAGCCAATAAGCCAAAATCAAGAGTCAGAGACTCAACTGACTGAGCCACCCAGGTGCCCCAGTCATTTATCATTTCCAAACTTCAGTTCTACTTTGTCTTTGGTACTGCTCTGCTTCCCTATTATTTTGCAGTGAGGTTGGAAATGACGGCTGAATACAAGAGATATTAAAGTAGAACCTTTAGAGTTAAAGTAGAACTGAAGAGATGCAGGAAGCAGGAATGGAAATGGTTGTTGCCTGGCCGACTTGAATGAATGGTGCTACCATTAAGAAGTGGAAAGATGGAATCAGACCTTATGGAAAGATGACAAATTAAGTTTTGGTTTTATTGATACAGACAAACTGAGGTCCCTCAGATGTCCATTTGTCTGGATCTCAGTTGGAGACCGGAGGCTGGGCACGAGAAAGCCTCCATTATTCATTAGTAATCTTTTTTATCTGTCAGTCATAGAGTTTATGAGGTCACCTCCACCAAGTACACTCGGGATATCTACAAAGAGCTCCTCATCCCCTTGGTGGCATCACTCTTCATGGGCTTTGGAGTCCTCTTCCTGCTGCTCTGGATTGGCATCTACATATGAGCTGCCAAGGGTTCCAACCAGGTGGCTTCACTGAACTCCTGCTTTTGTAAATTAATTTTTTTACTATTGCTGGAAGTGTCCCACCTGCTGCTCCCAATAAAGGCAGATGCGTGACCGTCAAAAAAAAAATCTGGTGACTCTAAGATGACTAAAACAGAGCCCCGGCTTTCACAGGCTAGCATACAAGAGAAGTTGTAAGGGTGAATGCTAATATTTTGTGATATGTGCCATGATATAGGTACAGTAAAGGATGTGGAAGTTGAAGGGAAAGTTGAATCTTCTGGAGGTATCAAGGATATTTCACAAAAGTAACAGTCAATTTCAGTCTAAAATGGATGTTAAACCTTCAAACCACAGATTTCAAAGTTTTCTTCTTGGACTTATAACATCATTTATAGGATGGCAAGAACTAGAAAGAAAAAAAAAGCTGGCCTCCCAGTTCAATTTTAATTGCAGATAAACAACAAATAATTATATAGTGTGATTACTTATTGTTAAGCTGAAATTAAGTTGAATGAATGGACATGTATTTTTTTCTGGCAACACTAATTAGTTATCAGTATCATTCAAAAAGTAGTGTGGTTAGAGACAAAATTAGTTAAATAGCAAATGAAATAGTTATTGTTAGAAACTAGACAATTTGAAAGAATCTTAAAAGAATAGACAATGAATATCATAAATATTCTCTTTTCCAAATTTGCTTATAACAGAAAATATGACAATTTATTGATGTTTCTCAAAATATCTCTAAAGCCTTTGGAGGAAAAACCACAAATATAAATTAAGCTTTTGACATTTGTATTACTGATGCTAGCAGATAAGAATCTCCTTGACTTTAGCAACATTCCCAAACAATTTTGCTGTTACACTAGCAAATAACTTTAGCAACTTAACAATTACAGCAGCTGGTTCTCCAACAACATGATGACAGATGTGACTCCTTCACTAAAAAATGTCACTGCTAATTTCATGTGAGTCATACTGATGAATCTGCCTGTGAAACTACGTACAGCCCAACAGCACTGGGGGTAGTACGCAAAAGAGGTTAAAAAAATCCTGACATCCACCACAGTAATTTTTAAAGTCATATTTTTTACCATAATTTTAACATCTGCCACCTCCAGATATTTCCAGAGTGGCCAAGAAGTCAATTAATCACTGGAGAACTTTATTAACCAGCAATGAGAGGTGATGTTTGAAATAAATCACCTCTAAACATCTCTAAACTAAAATCATCTCTTTATGAATTCTTTTTTTTTAAATATAAGCTTGAAGTCATTTAGCAACAACAGCAAATAAAAGAAAAAACAACAGTACTCAAAGTAAGAATGAAAGTGAATTTCCATAAAATATTTTTAGTCCAGATAGTAACTGTTATTACTAGGAGACACATCAAACATGCCTAGGGATAATTGAGTCAGTGATTTGTTTTGATATTATCTGTCAACTTATTGAAAAGCTATTAAAATTCCCTCCCAAACCTTGAAAGTTGATATCTAATATAATCAATATAAAGTGGATTCTTTAGAATCAAATAAAGTGAATATATTTGATTTTAACAAATATTCAATAGTACTTAGTGTGTGCCAGGAACTATTCTTAACATTCTATTCTTAACATTAACTCATTTACTCTTCACTTATAACACTGATGAGAGAACACTGGCCCAGATCAATTCCTTGAGATCAAATAAGCTGGAGCATGGCTGGGTCCAAGTAAGAACCCAGGGAGGCTGGCTCCAGAATAGGACTCTTTACCATAATGGCAGGCTGGTGTCCCATGCCAAAACGTTGACAGTAGTAATTTGCCATTGCATTCAAAGGAATCTAAGGCAACTCTTTCATGTATGCACTGATCTCACGCCAAACACTTGACCTAAGTTACCTCCAGTCATTGTCACATCATTGGAAGGCACAGAAGTTTTGACTTGAAGATCTCCAGATAGGAGGTTTCAACCAAAGTTTCAGAGGCTTCAAAACCCAAGGACTTCCCATTCCCCATGACTGCCTCCTTATAGTGACTCAGAGTAGTTACTGGAAGGTTTTCACTTCTCCAAAATCCTTTTCCCTGGGATACTTTTGCATTGAAAAAAATTCTACGAGAATACTCATCATTAACACCACAGAGCCCCACATACACACTCAGGCACAGGTGCACACGCACACCTGCATGCACGCACACATACATCCTTCCAGTGTGAGCACACACACAGAAGCACCTGCAATTACATCTGTGTAAAAGGGTTCTTCAGTGAAGAGTTCCTTGAGAGGAGGAAATGGGGTTGATTCATATTTGTGTTCTCAGAGTTTAAAAGAGTGCTTAGAATAATGGTGGTGATCAGTAAATGCCGGATGAAATCATGAAGAAAGCCGTCTCCACATCCTTTAATTTAGGAATTTTTATTAGAGATAAATTTCAGGAACACATGAATAGGATACAGAATAGCTAGGATTAAGTAATGTGATTAGTAACACCATGTTCTGGTTAAACACACGCACACACACACACACACACACACACAACTACCATTCCTACCATCACCTTCTCCTAACCCCCAAATCAAAGCTGTATCCCTTCAAACCTATCAGTTAATAAATCCCATCTTTGAATAGCAGCGAACTAAGTTTTCATTAGGAAAGTCTACTGTCTATATTTCACTTAGTCTTACTCTGAGCTAAATACCTTATCACTGTTCTAAAGTTTACCCCCTTTGTGTTGCTGCAGATGAAAGAATGCATTTCCTAAAGGGACCCAAGAAAATTAAGGATATGAGTGGTAAAGTAAAAAATTAGAATAATATTTTAATTCAAGTAGCATTAATTACTAAGCACTAACTGAATGTTTTGGTTCCTATCTTTGTGAACATGAATATATAAATATAGATATTTTAGGAATAATACATTTCATTTGCAAAAATCGAATGCACACACTTAACACCTGTATTTATATATTTGTAGGGAATGCAGATTGACCATCTCCTGTCATGTTATTCATGTGTGTATGTGGTTTGTTCTGTAAGTTTGGGTTTTAGTCAACTTTTGATGTTTGGATCATATGTTTCTTTGAAATTAACTTGATAAGTTGGAACTGTGGGCATGAAAGTCTATGAGGCAGAGTTTCTATTCTCAAGAGAGACAATGTATTTTTGTCATAACATAGGAAAAACAAATACATTTAAGTAGTATTAGGAGGATACAAGAAAGCTTCTTAATGTGTCCTAGGCATAACACAACACAGAATACTGCTTTGCATTGGTTACCGGTCTTATAGTTCAATGGATCAACTTAAAATCCCACCACAGCACTGTGATCAATATCACAGAGTCCTGCCAGAGACTGAAAACAAGAAAAAGTTCATGCAGAGGGGTCTCTCAAACCCAGCTGGAGCAAGAATGCATTAAGCAGATGATCTCACCAAATACTGCATTTGCAGTGAAGAGCATAGAAAACAATCTTCATAATTAAACAGAAAACACACAAGTGCTTCATTTGTGGTAATGATTCTTATACCAGTTAAATCTTCCAAAGGCTTCCCCCCTCATGTCTAAATTCATTATTTGAAGACATTTAAAAAAAACTGAAAAAAAAATAGAATAAGTTATAACTTTTCTATTTTTTTAATATTTTTTTAATTCATGAAAGACAGAGAGGCAGAGACATAGGTAGAGGGAGAAGCAGGCTTCCTGTGGGGAACCCGATGCAGGACTCGATCCCGAGATCCTGGGATCATAACCTGAGCCAAAGGCAGATGCTCAACCACTGAGCCACCCAGGTGCCCCATTTGTAACTTTTCTAAAAGTAAATAATGAAACTCTTGAAATCCCCATACCAGCTTACTAGGCATAGTACTAAGTATCTTCTAGTCAAACAACAAGGTAGATTTGTGATACATGGTTGAGTACTTTTCAGCTCAAGTTTAGCTTCCCAAAAGCTGCGCCATGTCGCTGATTTGAAAGAAGCATGATGGAAAAATGTTTATATGTGTTCTTGTGAGAGGATGTATGAAGAATCAAAGTTGAATATATATTTTTATGGAGATGATTCATTTTCTATACCTTTCTGCAGTAATTGGCAGGAAACAAAACAAAACAAAAAACCAGTTCATTCTGCTTTCAAGGCTAGTTTTAAAGGATTTCCATTTGCATGAAGTATTTATTCTATGTTTTCAGCAAGCTATATTCAAAATCTCTTTTGTCCACTTGGATCTCTGCCACAATGATATCTAGTATTGTTAATATTACGATAGCTGGTCATCAATTTCATTAACAGAACCAAAGTGTGTTAAACTGTGTTCACACATGTGATGTTCTTTCCACTTCTAGAAGTGGAAAAATAGGAAAAAACAGTACTTCTGCGAGTATTCTAAAATAGGTAACACTGTAATTCAACTTGTGTGATGAATGAAACCAATATAATAGAAATTAAGAAATTTATATTTTAATATCAGCTCTGCAAATAAGTCTCTATGAAGCCATGGAAAATGACCCTTTCTCTCCGTCTTGGTTTCTCTAAGAGAAGATTGTGCTAGGGATCCCTATAATCCCTTCTATCACTAACATTCTATGGCTTTCAATAGATGTCATATATCATTAGATGGAGAAAACATCCCATGGACTTTCATACCAAAAGCATTAATCATCTGGTTCAATGAATCACATGGATCCTGGAGACATCTGTGCAAAACACTTAATGTAATTGTTTGGCACAGAGAAAGCCATTTTAAAAACTAGCACATCTAATATATCACTCCTTTATGCACTTAGTGTTGCAATTATAAGCTGCAGAATGTGCAGCAAATTGCATCACTTCATATAGAGACTTTTCACTCCCAAAGTCTAATAATCTTTTGAAAGGAATTATCCGGCCTCAAATGACACCATGATTCTTGTTATTACCTCAGCCTCCTGACCTATTTGCAGGGCTGTTTGCTCCATGCTCTTCCTTATGCCCTGGAAAGCTCTTTGCTCAGTTAATTTCTCCTCACCCACAAGATATCCGCTCCCTCATCACTTTCTCAGAGAAATGTTCCTGGGGCCATCTGTCTACATCCAGTACCCACAGTATAGGTACTAACATTAATATGAACTTGGTAACAGGTGTCACAAACACCGTGTTAAACTAATGCAGATGCTCTCAAGAGGCCATCGACGCTATGAAAGCAGAGATCAAGCCTGGTTTTGATTATCATCACATAGTACAATGGTTGTCAAAGAGTGGACCCTCCAATAAGTATTTTTTGAATGGAACAATTATTGTCTTTAATACTATTATTACAATAACAAATTTGATATGACAATCTTTTGCATCAATATCACTTATTTCTCCCCATAAACTCTTCCTAAGCTTGTAGTAGACTAAAACAAAGCCTTAAAATTGTACTGTTAGGCTTTATAAATCCATGAATCACCAAGGCTACAATTTTTACAGATGCACTCAATTATCAACTACATGGCTCTAAAAGTCTTGACCTCTGAAGCGTTCTTGCCCTTCACTCCTACGGTTAAGATAAAAGAACAAATATCACTGAACCTTGCCAGTTTATACAAGTAGTCAGTTTAAAACTATACTACTTGAACTTGAGTCAGTTTCAAAATACTCCTGAAAAATAAAATGTCAGGTTAAAGTATGAAAGATTTTTTTTGCAGGGCAATTTTGACAGGGACGATAAAAAGAAATATTTCCTTTCAACCTAAAATAAAATGCTTCTTATAAATTACCAAAGCCAATCTATAGTTTTATTATCTATTTTTAGACTGCAGACTAAATTAAAATATCATCCAGCCTTTCCTCCACCCCACCTGACACTACCTCAGTGATCTCAATGTCAGCCAGCAACAGCCAGCAATGCAGGAGAGAGGTAAATGTAATGTGAATGATACAAAAATTTTCTATGTTCCTGTTCTTTTTATTAGGAAGAATAGCTTTGTCCTGCTTCCCATAAGGCTGTTTCTCTTTTTATTTGCTTCTGTAGAAGTTTAAGGGGTTGAAGATATTTCAGAGAATCTAATCTAGATTATGAAACAATTTTCCCCACTTAAAAACATGTAACAGGGATCCCTGGGTGGCGCAGCGGTTTGGCACCTGCCTTTGGCCCAGAGCACGATCCTGGAGACCCGGGATAGAATCCCACGTTGGGCTCCCGGTGCATGGAGCCTGCTTCTCTCTCTGCCTCTCTCTCTCTCTCTCTCTCTCTCTCTCTCTCTGTGACTATCATAAATAAATAAAAATTAAAAAAAAAAACATGTAACATTGCTTTGTGAAAATGGAGAAGTACAGTTTAAGTCAGATAATTTATTTTACCTTACCCTCCCTCACATCTGCACATTTGAGTTTCAAGTACATTGATAATGTAAGGTAAATTTTGAGGTTATGCATTACCTTAGGGTGCTTGTTACCAATAATTCCATATGAAATGGAAATAAGACACAGATAATGTCATTTCCATACAATAAAAGGAGAAAATATATAAATACATAAAATATTATTTTAAAACAATAAAATATATAAACTTTGGAGAATTTTGAGAGAACAAGGGAAATTCAGCAATTGGTAACCTATTATTTTTCTAGTAGGATCTTTCATAATCCTGCAAAATGTTACTCTATTATCCATATAGTTCAGGTGAAGATTGCTAATGACAACAACGAACTCCTGTGCCATAGGGAACAACAGATGATTGGAGATGTGTCCATCACAGACCTCCAACCCTGGTCCAGATAGCACAATAATACAATTGTAATAAAAATTCTTGAATGCTATTATGGGCCAAGCACTAGAGTGTATTAACATGTATCAACTCATATTATCCCTAACATTTTGGGGCAGGGTAAAAATAGAGACTACATTTTTTACATTTAATTTTAAGGTTCTAAATAAAGCTTCTCTCCAAGGTGGAAGGACACACTCAAACCCAAATTAGGGGATTGAACACGTCCCCAGGAAACAGAGATACACAGATTCCCCTCCCTTTTATCTCACATTTCCCATCTAGGATTTCTAGACTATTCTAAGAGTCTCTTATAACCATATCACTGTAGCGGAAGGATAGGAAGAGGTAGCCCTGACATCTGGGAAACCCAGACCACCTATGACTAAGAGCCCCTGGAGAACCCAGGCTGCAAAGTCACCCCATTTAGGGCATCCAGTGCTAAGCAAAAGCAGCCATTCTGTATGTTCAAGACAAAGGCATCATCTTTTTTGCATGCTCTGGGACCCCCGCTCTCTCTCCCTCTCTCTCTCTCTGTATCCAAACTTACTTCTTTTATAATTTTTTTAAAGACTTATTTATTTATTCATGAGAGAGGGAGAGAGAGAGAGAGAGAGAGAGGCAGAGGCAGAAAGAGAAGCAGGCTCTTCACAGGAAGTCTGATGTGGGACTTGACCCCCGGACCCGGGATCCTGCCCTGAGCCAAAGGCAGATGCTCAACAGCTAAGCCACCCAGGCATCCCTAAACTTCCTTCTTTTAAAAGGCCACCAATCAGCTGGACTTAAGCTCATTCTAATGGCCTCATTTTAATTTAATAACCTCTTGAAAGACCCTATCTCCAAACAGACACATTCTGAAAACAGGATGAGGGCTTCCATATATGAATTTGAAAGGAACATGATTCAATCCATAAATAAGCCCTTTTCAATGTGGGACCCAACCAAGAACTTTCTTGCCCAGGTCCTTAGGTAATACCTCATTTTAAAGCTTATAATTATCCCCACTTTACAGATAAGGAAATTGAGGTGCAGAGTAGTTAAGTAACCTTGCCAAGGTCATGAAGATATTAAGTAGGCAATCCAGCTCAAGAGTCTGTGCTTTCAATGACAGATGAACAAATAAAGAAGATATATATCCACATATACAATGGACTACTATTCGCCCATCAAAAAAAAATGAAATCTTGCCATTTACAATGATGTGTATGGAACTAGAGGGTATTATGCCAAGCGAAATAACTCAATCAGAGAAAGACAGTTATCAGGTGATTTCACTCATATGGAATTTAAGAAACAGAGCAGAGTATAATAGAAGAAAGGAAAAAATAAAGCAAGACGAAATAAGAGAGGGGGATGAACCATAAGGGCTTGTAATCATAGGAAACAAACTGGGGGTTGCTGCAGGAGAGGGGATGGGAGGGGGGTGGGATAACTGGGTGATGGGCATTAAGGAGGGCACATGATATAATAAGCACTGGGTACTATATAAGTCTGATGAATCACTGAGCTTTACCTCTGAAACCAGTAATACATTATATGTTAATTAATTGAATTTAAATTAAAAAAAATTTTTTAAAGAGCCTATGCTTTAAGTCCCAGTCTTTAAGATTGCTCGATAGAGGAAAATCACATGACCTCAGCCAAGCCAAGGGGAATTTCTTCCCATGAGTCTCTGACTCTGAGCTGGAAAAAATAGTCCTACTCTCTCTGATCCCAGAGTTGTAAGCTAATGAGCTGCTCCTGGGCATTTCCATTGCCATCTGGAAAAACTTTCTTAAAAGAACCAAAGCCTCACAGGAGATATACATAAAGAAGACATGGCAAAACCATGATGGTGCTGGAGACACCTGTTCTAGTTGACATGACCCATTTTGAAGCATGACCAATTCTCGCTTTGAATGTATGTACTAACCAGCATCCTTCAGGGAAATCTTTATGTGCTTACTACATCGAATTGGCTTTCGTGATGACTGCTGTTCATTCTTTAGAACCAACAGACGTACTGAAACCAAATCAACTTAAAAAGTTGCCTCATTGAAATCGTTCTTTTTTAAATTTTAAAACCCCTATTTTTATGGTCTCTATGTTAGGGTGTTCTGTTAAAGAACAGTTCCAATGACTAACGGCAAACTATTTGGGAAACCAGCTCTGTTCCTTTTCACCCTCAAATGTTCACTCTTATTGTTATTCTTTCTTATCATTACAGTGTAGCATGCTGAGACCTTAAGGAGAGATCATTAAGCGGTAATCTATCATTTATCAAGAAGGAGTGAAAAACATTCTATCAAATTCATCAGTACTGCAAATGACTTGTAAGACATAATGAGCAATGCCAAAAGCAAACTGCAGGTAGTTTAATTTATAAGATCCCCATTATCCATTGGGGAAGGAGACATGAAAGCAGGAAAAAGCAATAAGCAGTTGGGATATAAGTCTTGGTGAGACACAATTCAAATTCTAGAAAATAATTCTAAATTAAAATGCCACCAAGTGTGGCTACACATTATTAACTGGAATCAGTCAATTTAGGAAGAACTATCAACCTGGTTGGGGTGAAGAGACAATCTTAATTAAAATACTTCAATGTGGCTGAAAATCATTTTCATAGTCATGCTGAACAAATGCCTGGAAAATTAAAAAGCTAATAGATTGATTTCTGTTTATTTTAGCTCTTTGTTAGAAGTAATATATTGTTCTAGGTTCACTGTATTCCCAACACTGTGCACTCATTGCTAGGGAATATAAAATAGAAGATATCATTTCTGCACTCAAAGATGGAAGAAAACTATACAGGTAAAATACAAGTAGAGAACAAATTTTGCAGCTCCCAGCAAAACAAGAAACCTTTTGACCTCCTAAGCATCATGTGTAGCTATGAATACATATTAGGTTCTTAATAAATAAATGTTGATTGATGAATAATCACATGTGAGAATATACATTAGCGACCAAAGTTTCCTGAAGTTGTTTGATGGTAGTACATGGTATAAATTTCACTATGCTGATCCAGAAGGAGTTCATGACAGTCAATAGGGGGAAAAGCTTAATAAAAAACAAATGCTAATTTATAAGCAATACATATAACACTAATTAGTATTATCAAATATAGGAATATATCATCTCGAATGTTATACAATCAACAGTCTCTGCATCTATTCTCAACTTCAAACATAACACCATTCATTCATACTTGACATGATCTCCCAAACTACTTCCTGGGATCTGGGGGTGTGGTGATGAGTGAGCCCTGCCATTTCTTACAAGTGCATGGGCAATCACAGTGCTACAATAACAATTAAGGCAAACTAATCTTTAAGATACATTTTAGGAGAAAATATATCTGTAGGCACGATATTTTTCCCTAGCAAACCCCTATAAACACTTCATAGAAACACTGGCCCAGAGCACGGGCTCTAGAGAGATTCAGTTTATTCCCGACCCTGTAATACAGTGGCTATTTGGGGTTGGACAAGTGAGGTAATACTTCTGGGTCTAAATAATAATAATATCATAATAAATGATAATAATGACAATACTGATATCTATCACATGGGATTAATGTTGGAAATATATGAGAATAAGTTCAGAGTTCAATAAATGCAACCCCTTTTGAGAATGATGGTGTAAACAGTAAGGACCATAATATAATTGAGCAAGTGGAGCCACATCATGAGATGGGATGGGGATTAAAGGTCAGCCTTGAAGGAGATGTATAGGCCCTACCATGTGACTTCAGCTTGTATTTTAAACTCTATTTGGGCACCTGACTGGCTCATTTAGTAGAGCATGCAACTCTTGATCTTGGGGTCATGTTTCAGCATCATGAGATCAGCCCCATGTTGGGCATAAAGCTTACTTTAAAAAAGAAAATTGTACTTAACGTGGTTAGATCAACAGTAAACATTTGATAAATATGGAATTAACAAATAAATTAAGGAATCATCTTTACTGACCAAATCTGGAATATTAAAATTGCCTCAAAACAGAAGATTGGCAAATTTTTGAGATTCTAGGCCAGGAGGCAGATTTCCTAGTAGCAGCAAACTGATGCCCTCTCTCAATATTAACAATGACAAAAAGATAGATTATCAAGAAGGCCTCAATGCCCTATGTTGTGATCTGATAGACTAAATCCCTGATTTACTCCCCCTTTACCTTATTTGAATCTGCTCTTATCACAGCAAATCCAGCCTATTTGGTCCTCGAATGTCCACAATTCTACTGCCAATCAGTGAGTCCTAACATCAAACACAGATAGAGGTAAAGCTACATTTACCTTTCTGAAAGTCATTCCTTTAAGTAGAACAATGTTACTGTTTTTGATATCATAGTTTTTTAGTTCATTTGAAGCAGTTGGGTAAAGTTTATATCCCTGATTCTGATAAGATTTGTCTGTTTCTATTATTTTAAAGCATCAAGCCTCTTTCTGAAAAACAGGCAAGAAGAAATCATCCAGGGTTCCTAACCAGTCTGGAGGATTCTGAAAGACAAGATGGCCTCAGGCAGAATGATTAATACTACAAGATTTGCCTTGTAGAAGCCACAAATTCCCATAACACATGTCTTCTCTGAGCCACTCCCAAGGACAATTAGAGATTCATAGATTAAAGACTGCTTCAAAAGATGATCAAACAATTTCCTTAATCTAAGATACCAACAGCTAAAAAACTCACATTACCACCAGACTCATAGAGTGTCATATACTTGACAGATATCAAGGAAGGGAGATGTGGGCATTACATGCATATGCAGGGGCTGGACAGCGAGAGAGTAATTTTTCTTATGGTAATTAAAAACAAAATTGGTGAAACTTGCACAGGCTAATCTTAAAGCTAGAGATACTAATATTATTTCTAATATTTCATAAAAAACTGCCAATGATATTCAATAATCTCTTTAAGGACCATGTAGATAAGTCCTTCCCAAACATAATGTCGGAAAATGCTAGCCTAGGAGTTAAAACTAGCTCCTCATGATTGGACTTTTTCCTACAGCTCGGGCTTTAATTCTTCATCTTTCTGTGTTGGCACTATGACAATTTATTTCCATGTTCTCTGTCCTTTAGCATTTCCTCTTTCTTTCATTAATAATACATGCCCAGCCTTACCTCATCTCAGGTTATAAAAGGATAGTCCTGCTGCAACATAATTTTGCATTACTTTTGCCACTAAATCCAAACAAAATAAATATCTAATATACAAAAATTATATCATAAACCCTGGCAAGTACAATGATGGATAATTTAGAGTCTTTGCCTGCAAGAAAACACACTGATAGAGTGATGGTTAGAAATACAAACAAGCAAACCCCCTCAGGATTCCATTCTTTCCAAAGGTCAGATGCTCAACTAAATAAGGGATGCCACTTAGCAGAAATACTTGCAAAAGTTCTTAAAATAGAAACAGTAGGCCTGTTGAGTGGACAAATGCATCATGTCCAATCATCATATTCTATCTGCTGCAAAAAAAAAGCTGATTATATTTCTAGTCTACATTAATAGCGGTACAAGGGCCAAATCAAAAGGCCTAACAGAATCACTTTATGCTGCCCCAGGATATATGGAGTATTTTTGTTGTTTCATACTTAATTTCTTTGGTTTTTTTTAAGATTTTATTTATTTTTTCATGAGAGAGAGAGAAGCAGAGACACAGGCAGAGGGAGAAGCAGGCTCCATGCAGGGAGCCCGATGTGGGACTCGATCCCCGGTCTCCAGGATCAGTGCCCTGAACCTAGGCGGTGCTAAACCACTGAGCTACCCAGGCTGCCCTCATACTTAATTTCACACATATTTCAAATTTCATAAAAAACTGCCAAGCAACCATAGGATACTAGAAGGAATTCAGCAGTGTACTGACAATTCCTTGTCATGTTTATTACAACTGAAGACCTGTGAATATTTGACTTCAAAAATATTAGGAGCCATTATGAGAAGGCACCATTACAGCCAGTTTATAGTGGGATGAGGCAGCCCATGTTACAAGTGAAAAACCTGGAAACTAGACTTCTATCTCTAAGACATTTGTTGAGAGGATTTATGCCTCGAACAGGTGTTAGATCATATATATTCTAAGTACATTTAAAATTGAAAATTTCATGTGCCTTTGGAATCCAATAAGGACAGAGCTGGAGATATATATTTAAGAAATCCAAATAGAATGGAGAATTGAACTAAATAGTAGAACTCTACACAATGGAAATGCACAGAGCATACAACTATGAACCCAACTGAGCCATCATTACCCTCTGTTCTTGCCTTCCTCTGTATTATTACGGAGCTATTCATCTGAGCACTACTCAATCTGTGTTTTCAATGTACAATGCTGACTTTAGATAAGACTCCCTAGGTCACAAATGTTTAACTATGTCTCTGTTTAGAAAAGAACATTTTATATACCTAGGTGCTATTTGCACTGAAGCAGCCCAAATATCTATCTTTTTCTGGAGAGCTAATTCACTTGCCATTGTATATTTACCAGGGGCCTCCAAAGTGGCAGCATCCATTATTCACACCAGGATTTGCCGCAATGATCCAACTGAAGTGCAGGGAAAACTAATACTTTATTAGTACATTTTAGTAAAATTATGAAAGAATGTAACCTTTACTTGATGACAAAGGTGGTTTTCCCAGGGCAAGGTTTATCCATTACACTCTGGATGCGCTGAGCCCTGCACATTCCTCCACATGTGGGAAACTCAAATGCATGATTTGTGGTAGACGATGAATGCATTCACGCTCTCCCCTGACCATGAGTGCCTAAAAAAAGATGTGGTACTCCCACTCTTTCTTGTGTTCTAACTCCTGTCTCTTACTGTTTGAGAGAGCATACAAAACTCTGACGTCTAATATGAGTGCAGCTGGTGGGGGACTACAGTATTTCAGCTTTATTTAAAAAAAAAAAAAGAATCCAACATATTAACTAACATTTCCTATATGGATTGAGATGTCATATAGTCAAACATCAAGGACAGAAAAATCTAAGGGCAAAGTGATGGTTTTGCTATAAGCAGGCACGGAAGCTGATACTCATCAAGTATTACATGGAAACTTGTGGTTTACCTATAAATGCTTGGTATCACAGGACTCCGAAAGACTAGTAGCCCACAGTTAGATTTTTTTCCCCCTATTTATTTATGTATAGTCATTTTAAGCCCTTGCATGGTTACCTTGTTTTTCAGGTTACCATCTCTTCCAATCCCATGAATATACTGCCTGCATTGTATAAAATAGTAAAAAAAAAAAAAAAAAAAAAAAAAAACACTTTTTCATAAGCTTACTATTCAAATAATACCTTTTCTCACAAAAGTTGATATTTACAAATATTTGAAAAGCAAACCAGATAATCTGTATTCTAAACTCTCAATGATTATGCTTCTATCAGTCAAGACTCTTAAGTCTGAGACTTTAATTTTATGCTGTTGTGGTTCCGATGACTATTTCTATCAGATGAATATCTCCAGGCCAAAGCAACAATCTCGTCTGTATTCATTATTGTCCTAAATTACAGATATTAAAGATACATAAACCATGAAGCCACGTGGTGATATTTCTATGTTAACACTTCCCAACTGACTCAAGTAAGTTGTGTTTATACATCTAATTAGAGAATTGAAAAAAAATAAACCAGCACCTGATACCAATAGAGATGACACAACTATATTTTTATGTATCATGATTTATTCATATACCAGTGCTTACACAGGTAAAAATAGGTCAAAGTTGAAAATAGCAATTATCAGTGTCTATAGTAGTGGTAAAATAATCAATGAAACCACTTTTACATTTGTTAATGCCTGCACAGATTAATTTAAAGCATTTTAAAAATAATTAGGTAGCAAATTAGAGTTCTTTTGTACTAGTCAGGTTTCATGTGTTTGAGTATTATATTTGCTTAACTTTTTAGAATATCACATTCCGTACCTACACCAGGAACTTTTGTTTTTTAATTGACTATTTTTTAGAGCACTTTTAGGTTCACAACAAAATTGAACAGAGGGTATAGAGATTTCCCATGTGACTTATCTCTATGAATAAATAACCCCCCCCCCCACCAAAGTGGTACATCTGTTACAACTGATGAACCTACATTGACAAATCCAAAGCCCATAGTTTACATTATGGTTCACTTTTTGTGTTGTATATTTTATGTAAGTACATGATTTCATCTATGCGGACAAGTGTGTAATGCCATGGATCCACCATTATAGCATCATCCAGTGTAGTTTCACTGCCCTAACCAGCCGCCATGCTCTACTTATTCACCTCCACCTCCCTCAAACCTCTAGAAAACACTGATTTTTTTACTGTCTCCATAGTTTTGCCTTTCCCAGAATATCGTGTAGTTGGAATCATACAGTATGTAGCCTTTTCAGATTGGCTTCTTTCACTTTGTATATGCACTTAAGTTTCCTCCATGTTTTTCATGGCTTGTTAGCTCATTTCTTTTCAGTACTGAATAATAATCCACTGTCTGGATGGACCATAGTTTATTTATCCATTCACCTATTGGAGGACATCTTGGTTGCTTCCAAGTTTGTCAACTATGATAAATAAAGCTGCTGTGAACATTCACGTGCATGTTTTTGGATGGATATAAGTTTTCAACTCTGAGTAAATACAAAGGGGGACAAATGTTGGGTCATACAGGAAGAGTACATTCCATTTTGTAAGAAATAGCCATACTGGCTTCCAAAGTATCTGTACCATTTTGCATTTGCACCAGAAATGAATGAGTTCCTGTTGCTTCACATTCTCTTCAGCATTTGGTGTTGTCAGTGTTCCAGATTTGACCATTCTAATAGGCTTGTGGTGGTATCTCATTGTTTTCATTTGCATTTCCCCAATGACATATGATGTGGAACATCATTTCTTATGCTTATTTGCCATCTGTATATATTCTTTGATGAAGCCTTTACTTTCTAAGAAAAAAACACTTGAAAATTCTACTAGTTTGGGTTAAAAATGTTAAAGCGAAATGCTCAAAATTCACCGAGAAACAATAGTATGTATCAGGGAGCTTTCTGCCCGTAAGCTGCGCAGGAAATCTCAGTATAAAATTTATTAGCTGGTTTTCCAATCACCTCAGCCTTAATATTCAAACATTAGGGGTGCCTGGGTGGCTCAGTTCCTTAGGCAACTGCCTTTGGCTCAGGTCTCAATCTCAGGGTCCTGGGATTGAGCCCTTCATCAGGCTCCTTGCTCAGTGAAGGAGGGGGTTAGCTTTTCCCTCTTCCTTTACCACCCCTGCCCCCCACTCATGCTTGCTCTCTCTCTCTCTCAAATAAATAAATAGTCTTTTAAAAAAATTCAAACTTTAGTGAACACTTACCAAACTCAGCAGAGGCAGCCTCTCCCTTCATATTGCCATCAGTTTGCCTATTGCCCATCTCTCCCTGCTTCTCTTTAAGTACACTTTCTTTTATTCTAATATTAATTATAATGGCTCAAAAAAGCAGCTTGAATTAAGGAGAAATCAGTTTAATTAAATTCTGATGATATTGAAGGCTCATCCTTGAAATTGGTCTCTGTAGTTTCCAGAAGAAAAGAATCAAATTAATTAATGCTTTTCAAATAAAGACATAAAATCCTTTGTACAATCAAGTATTTTAGTCTAAATTTAGATACTCACTAAAATGCTGCTCAGAGTAAAATGTCAAGTAAAAAGAGATATGAAAACCTGCAGTTGAAAGAAAATATGTGCAAATTTCTCACCCTAGTAACCAAATGACTGCTCACCACTTTTTTCTTAGAGAAAAAAAGATCGTGGCTTTTGAAAAGGAGAGAGGAAAAAAAAGATCTGTTTTGAGATGCTGACTCTCTCTTTCACTGGCTATGTTACATGATGGGTTACCCAATTTCAATTTCTTCATGTATAATTGGGGATAATGGTATAGAGTCATGTCATCCCTGTGAGAAATCACTGGTATGATGCTTGTAAAACAGCAAGACAGTGCTTATTACAAATTAGGAACTTCATAAGTGAGAGGTTCTACTCATTCCATAATTTATCAAAAATGAACATGAAGTAAAAAACAACAAACCAAAAGGAAACTAAAAAAAAAAAAAAAAAAAAAAAAAAAAAAACACACAAATAAAGCAAAGCAAAACACCAATGTAGTGAGAGGCCCTCTATCTTGGATAGAGATATCTCTATCCAAAATAGTCTATCCAAAATAGCCAAATTCATAGTACCAAATGATGGAATGGAGGTTGGCAAGGACTGGGGTTGGAAAAAAGGGGGAGTTGCTAATAAGCGAGCATAAAATTTCAATTATGCAAAATGAATAAATTTGAGAGATGTGCTATACAAACTTGTACCTGATATAGTTAGCAACACAGAATCATTGCCTTAGAATTTTGTTCAAAAATTTTTTAAAGAGGATAGATCTCATATTGAGCATTCTTACCATGATAAAGGAAATTAGTAAAGAAAAAAAAATAACTAAATCAGTACAACATCCAAGCCATTCTCAAAACCCACTATAGCCCCCATAATAAATAAGATGCATTTCCCTTTAAAAACAACAACAGCTAAACATACTTGAACTGCCCAAAATCAAATCTCTAAATCCCCTTAAAACCATTCTCAAAAAAATATCAAAGCCACCAGTTCGTACTCCCTATGTTCAAGCCCGAGGCTCCCATGTAAGGGTGCTTCACTTAAGTTAATACTTAGGTGAAGTGCCCTTGCCCCAAAGAGAGCACAGTGCCTAAAATCCCACAATCCTGATAGGTACTCCTCTCCATGCTTTCTGTTCCAGAATTCAGATAGCTTTGGAGCATTGATTAATATGATCTCATCTACAAAGCATTTCCTCCAAAGCATGGTTAGAACTCCAGATACTAATATTTTTTTTTCTAACTACTTGCCACTAGATAGTGGCATTTGAGTAAGCCAAAGGGTAGTTGGTCTTTCTTTCTCCAGGGCATGACACCCCAGAGACTTTCACTGAAGGAAGCTATTGTTGCCTCTCCTGAAAAACTTCTGAAGATGCTTGCATAACCCAACATTTAAGCTATCAAAAAGTAAATAAGATGATACATATTTGTCGAACTGAAATAAAATAGATATAGTACTTTCTTTTAGCAAAACTATATACTAAAAGATATGGTATAAAAATCAGCCTTAAAACAACTTCAATCTTATCAGCAAATAAGGGTAAGAGAAGTATACAAATGTTTGCTCTTGATGGCAGAATGGAAAAAGGAGAGGAATAGGAGAAGCACCTCAGAAAGCCATTGGGGAGTTCAGTGTAAGAAATAAGAAGGTATTTCTGGTTGGAATCTGCATTAAAGATGTGAAGGTTGAGTAGAGCCTGGTCAGGAGGCAAGACCCTTCAGACATGAAGAAAAGGACATGTTTTCACACAAGCAGAAAAACACTAGGGCCTGTCAGTGAAGAAGGGCAGGACTCGGTAGTTTCTATAGTACAAAATGTAGTGTTGGGTTATGAAAGCTGGAACTCCACTGGTTACCATTGTCTGCCCGCAAGTAACAAAACCTCAATATAATGGTTTTAACAAACAAAAGTTGATATTTTTTTTTATATGAAGAAGTCAGAAGTAGGTATTTGTCTGCCCTGGTTCAGTATTCAAGGCTTTCACAGTTGAAATCTTCATATTGAGAACTTTGCCCATAGTTTCTAGATACCATAGACTTCCACGTGTGTCTCATCGGCAAGAGCTGAGCAAAGGACACTCAAAACTGCAAAACAGACTGGAAAAGCAAGAGATGATTCCTTAGAGGCTTGACAGTAGATACAAAAGAGCAAGGAAGAAGATGAGACTGGGGGTTAGATGGACCACAAAGTCACCTACAAGTGCATAAAGGCTTGTCATGTGGAAGAGAACTTATGGGGAATTAAAAGCACTGAGCAAGATTTCCACAAAAGCAATAGCAACCAGCTGAGGCTAGTTAACCAAAGAACAGACTAGATCAAATACTAGTGAACAGGGATGCCTGGGTGGCTCAGCAGCTTGGCACCTGCCTTCAGCCCAGGACGTGATCCTGGAGACCCAGGATCAAGTCCCGCATTGGGCTCCCTGCATGGAGCCTGTTTCTCTCTCTGCCTGTGTCTCTGTCTCTCTTTCTGTGTCTCTCATTAATAAATAAATAAAATAAAAAGTCTAAAAAAAAAAAAAAAAAACTAGTGATCAGTCACTGCAATGTTCAAATGAAAGGCAAATGACTTCTTTGAGAGAAGCACCACACAAGGGATTCCTGAGGATGGAAGCGAAAGCAAAGCCAAAGCCACCATAGTCAACAGAGACCTTGTCATCATTTGTGCTTTTCCTTCCTGTGTGGTGGACACTTGATTGAACCAGTGACTTCCTGCCATCAGTGTTCTCCCATCCCCTTACACTCCCTGTCCCAAGAGTTTTGACTTCTGGCTCAGGTTCTCTCCCTCTTTTGAATCCTTCAAACTGAAGGGCAGGGGTAAACAAGAGAAAACTAGCACTCCTAGAGGAAGGATATTTTATCTCCCCAACTTCCATGATTCCAAACCAAGTCACACTTACTCCTAAACAGTTCTTTCTTACATCCCTCAACTGCTGCTTTCTTTATTGAACTTGAAGAATGGGGTTGAGGTTATTGCAGCAGAGCTTTGGAGACCCCAGGTAGCTGCACCCTGTTCTCTATTGACTTCTAATGATGATCGTGGCTCGACTTCTAGATTCTGCCTCTGAAAAGCAAGAGTCATTGCAGTTTGGGTTTATCCCCAACCCTAGATCCCTGCCAGTGTAGCGACTTTTGAAAAGTCAGTTATTTTTCTGATGACAAAAACAAAAATTGTGCAGAATACAGGAGGGGGGAAGGTATGATGAACAAGTTCGCTGCGTGTCCTTTCTGGTTATGTCTACATAAAAATACACAAGAATAGGGATGCCTGGGTGTCTCAGTGGTTGAGCGTCTGCCTTCAGCTCAGGGTGTGATCCCAGGGTCCTGGGATCAAGTCCCGCATTGGGCTCCCTGCAGGGAGCCTGCTTCTCTCTCCGCCTATGTCTCTTTCTCTGTGTCTCTCATGAATAAATAAATCTTTTAAAAAAATACACAAGAATAAATCAATGTATGTATATATTGGTATGTCTGAGGAGGGAGGGAAGTTCGATTTGGAATCATACCATGCATTCTGTTTTATACCATTGATTTATTTTCATTTAACAACGTCACTGGAAGCTACTTTCTAAATATTCTTAAAATAGTAGAGCAGCAGTTACAATACAGACACTGTCATAGAACCTTCCCTAGAGAGAAAGCATGCTTAACTACTAACGTGTATTTTCTCTGGACAAGTGGTCCCAGATTACTTCTGGGGTAAAACTAGCCTGGGGAGAGGAGCTCATATAGATCTAAGAAAAGCAAAGTAAGCCTTGAATATCATCTTTCCTCATTTAGCTCTTGCCTGGGGCTGTTTTTATCATTCAAGAACACTCAAGGAGGCTCCACTCCCACTTGGATGACTGATAACCGTGAGTTGGCAGTCACTTCAAGATGCCCAATCATCTTGGATAATAGATTTTGTAAGCAGAAAGATTTAGGGGGCCAGAGAAAAAGGCAAACCAGACAGCTTTTGGGACACAAGTCATGTTTGGCCCCCAGCTCTTTTCATGCTCTATGACCTATGGGCTTACTGGCCCTAGTAGATTTCTTGCAGAACTTCCGTAGGAGGTGTTAGAATTACAAAGAAATTCAAAAACCTCAGTAAAGATTTTAAGGAAACAAAGGGAACGCAAAAACTAACAATCTAGGAAATAGCCTAAGCATATCAGAGACAATAAGTCAGTGGTAAAATTCCCAGTGCTGTTTCAAAAGTTGTGATTGACCTACCTCGCATTCTTGAGTTGTTTCTGCAAGATTGAAACCCTGCCTCATAGCATTAATGAGGTGAAAACTAGCAGAAAATTTAAAGCTTGTTTTTTCAGAGAGCTGTTTCTCCCTAATCAACTATTTTTTTCTTTTCAGATCCCAAATATACTGTCTCTGAGGAAGACTGGACTCAAGATTATCAGATATGTTTCCAGCCTAAGAACAAACAAGGTCCTGAATGCCCTATTTGAGGTGAGCCCAAGACCCATCCAACTTATACTGGCTCTTGGAGCATGCTCCAAATCCAACAGTTACCTCAGCTTCATGATAATGTTCAAGACTGCACCCTAGGACGCTCACAAGCTTCATTAGCATACCAGACGACGCAAGTATAGACATGTTTTCTAAGTACACCTGCACACCGTTATGCTGACCTTCACATGTGATGACAAGGATCCCCTTTCTGAATATTCATCCTAAACCCTAAACAAAAGAACCTGCTCATCCCTGCTTGGGGAGTCTCAGCTTTGGAAATTATTCCTCGTGATCTTATTTACTGCAAGTAGAGATGACTTTGGCTGACAGCTCCCTGTGGCTTAGCCTCTTATCTGTAACTTAGCAAGAGCAAACTCACCTTAGTTCAGTTACAAGTTGATACTCTAAATGTTGTCAACTTCCAGCCTCTTGGGGGTGATATTGGGGAAGAGGATCATTCTTTTTAAGATTTTTTTGGAGAGAGAGAACACAAGCATGAGTAGGGGGAGGGGCAGAGAGAATCTTCAAGCAGACTCCCCCTGAGCACAAAGTTGGATCCCAGGACCTGTGAGAACATGACCAAAGCTGAAACCAAGAGTTGATCAGTTGCTCAACTAACTGAGCCACCCAGGCACCCCAGGAAGAGGATTATTTAAATTACCTAATTTGGGATGGAATCATTCCATGAATACTATAGCAAGGGCTCCCTTTTATTCCAGATCTATCAGGGTCAGATCGAAGCCACAGGGGATTTTGGGGGAGGACCCACCATCATTTCTGTTCTCATCATCCCACTCTTTTCTCCTCCCTCCACACCAAGAATCCACTAAATCTCTGTGGCAAACCTGGTAATGAAACATCTTTCTACAGTGACTGTGAATTAATAATAGGGGTTTCTCATAACTACCCTTTTGCCAAATACGTCCAATTCTCTTAATGGCACCTAATAAACACATACTTAATAAGCATTTACTCAAAGCCTTGTCCTGTGTAAAGGGCAGGGCAAATGGAGGAGAGTAAGATGTAATTATTCACCTCAGGGCAGTGATAATTTAGTTCTGGGTGCAAGACAAACATGAACCAAAGACAAAAAAATGTGCCAATATAATTATATGATAAAGTTAAATAATCTGATCCTGACCACAAGTACTGAAAGTGTTCTAAGAATAGGGTCAATGAGTCAGGGAACAGTCAGAGAGGACATCAAGGAAAAGACATACGTGAGCTGGAACTTGGAGAGAGTATTTATGCTGAAGAAGAGAAGCTGTATAAATTGCGGAAATTGCTGAAAAATAACTGGGGACCCTTTTGGTTATTCTAGCCCCATTGGCACAACATCTGTTTATCTCTCTGTTTAACACTTATTGAAAAATTCTGTCTCTCAAGCCCTATGCTATGCTTGGGAAATGCATAGCTAATGGGAGGGACAAAGTCCCTACATGAATGAGCATTATCTTTTACACAGGCTTCTAATTAATGATCAGTGCAGCTCACCTATGTCCCTAAATATTGAGATTTTTGTTGCTCCTCCAGGGCATTCAGTCAATAACTTTATGTTCAATAACTCATGCTGAAGATAATTTCTGACATCTGAAAAAATCATATGAATATAATTTTTAAATAAAGATGTGTTTCTTCTCATCATTCCCTCTGGCCAGTATGTACTTAATAAAGCTCTTTGTTTTTGCTCATTTTTAAAACTATGTTCGCTCATCTTTCTCAGGGTCACCACAAACTAGTCTTTTCCCCTCATAATAAATCTTCTCACTCTGAGACCTTTGAATTTGAAGAACACTGACAGATTTCCTAAATATTTTCAAAAAACATACTTCAGGAAATAGAACATAAGACAACTCGCTGCCGATCAGTAGCCAATATAACATGTTAAATACACCAAACTAAGATGACATTTGGTGGAATCATGGGATTATACACCACATACATCAACCAAACACATGCTCTTGGGCAAGCTCTACTTCTAAATCCCTGTCTTCCAGCCAACTGTATACGTATTTCAGATAAAGGAGTGTTCCCTCCTTCCCAGACAACCTACTCTTTCCTATTTTTATTCTTTTTTAAAAATATTGAGCCTAAAATACTTCTCTCTATAAAACTTCAAACTATTGGTCCAGGCTCAGCTTTCTAAAGCAATGTAAAGAATTTGCTGCCCTCCCCCTCATAACATGATAGTCTTTCAGAGACTACCTTGCTTCAGAATAAAATCTTGCTGCACACTTTTCTCTTTCCAGGATTAATCATACTTACTCTCCATTAGACATACTTTTTAACCTTTCCTCTGAAAATATACAGATGGGATAATATGCTCTCCCTAGTCCTAAGAAAACTAATACAAATTTCTTTAAAATGCCAAAACCCAAAATTATAAAGCTGTTGATAAAGCAGGAATGGTACAGGAGGCTTTTACTGTAGGTCTAGACTGGCTTCCAATAAGCACAGGAGGGCATTTTTTGTATCAGGAATCTTCGTATCACAACAGAATATCAACGAGTAGTAAAATTGCAGCTTCTTTCACTACCACTTCAAAATAGGCAAAGTTAATGGTCCAGATGATGAGTGTGTCCTAACACAGTGTGGGGTGGACAGCTGTGGATATAAAACCTTCCAACAGGGGTGGTTACAGGTGTGCTGAGATATTAACCTCATTCAGCCACTACACATCTGAGGATTTTATAGTGGCCAGAGCGGCAGGTCAGTTGCTTATATCCATGGGCAGTTTCATCTGATTATACCATTATTATAGGCAACTAATAATCATTTTCTGCTGGTGCCATGACATAAACATGCTTCGGGGAAAGCAGATCATTTTATATAACAATAAAGTAATTAGAAGTTCACTTCCTGTGAGAAAAACAAAAACTGCTACCCAACATCTGCTCATCCCACTCGATATTTCCACCAACAGACACTCAAGCTGGGTTGGGCATGGGAGAATTTTTTGAAGTTACATGTTTCATCTGTAAGCGCTGATACCTTGGACAGTTATAGCACTTTCTTGGGTATACAAAAAAAAACTTCTCGAAAGATTTTGGGAAATTAGAAAAGAAAATGATGGCTAAGGATAAGTCTAGAAATCCATGATGCTACCAAAAGAATGAACTGGACAAGTAGGGTGATTTGACAAGACATAGAGCAGCATGAGCAGAACTTTTAGAATTTGGGAGGAAAAGAAAAGACTAGAGAACATGGCCTGGGAAGAATACTCTCCAAAGGGTGTCATAATAGGTCTTCTACCTTGAGTGGAAGTGGTCTGTGGGCTCTACCCACATGGCCCTGGGAAAGAAACATACTGAGTACAACACTCCTAGTGAACTGCCTGCTGCAACATCTCCCCACCATTTCCATGCAAGCAGTAGACAACACCACACCACCTTGCAAAGACCATACAGAGCAATGCACTGCCCAAAAGTGGCCAGGAGAATCATCCAGAGAGGTATAGCCATATGTACAAGACAGATTCCACTAGAATCTACATAAAACTAAATTTTGAAAATAGCTGGAGCACATAGTCTCCACTCTCAGAGCCCTTACCAGGAGTACAGATTTGTAAGCAAATAAAACTGTGCTGTGTAATGTACTAAAAAGCAAAGTCTGGATAAAAGATATAAATTGGACAGTGGAAAAAAAGCAACTCACATAGTTTGAAGGGTTGGAACACTTCACACAAAAGATAATGCCTGGACAGGGTTTGGATGATCAACAGGGATTTCCAGGTAGATAGGAGGGAAATGTGCATTCCAGGAAGAGGTAAGAACATGTGCAAGTGCATAGACTGTGGGAGGGGGGATTTAAAAGAGTTTGTGATGACTCAGTTGTCAGCATGGAAGATATAGAAAAGGCTCTGGGGGGGGCTAGACCATGAAGGGCTTTGAATAGTACATAAAAGAGCTTTAGCTTCATCTTGTAGGCACAAGGGAGTTGTAGAAATATTGTGGGCAAATTGTACTTTGAAATTTAAATTTTTGAAAAATTGCTGCAGTCATAGCATGGAACATAGATTCAAAGGAGTAAGACTGGATGTTACAAAATGAATTAGGTCGTTCCTGAGATGAGAGGAGAAAGCAAGGAAAGCAGGGGATTCATCACCTTCTGTGTTTATGATGAGGTGACTCTGTTTCCTTGGAGGTCATTTCTTATGGGAAAACACTGCCCTGGGCTCTAGTGACCAAGCATCCAAGCACAACCTGGAACCAGAAATCTCCTCTGTACTGTGTGGTGTTATGACAGCTCCTCCTCTCCCTCAGCATTAAGATCACCATAACATTTTCCTTTTTTGTAAAGATCTTTAAATTTTTAATTTGATATATATATATATACACCTTTTTTATGATCTTTAAAATATATATATATATATATATATATATAGAGAGAGAGAGAGAGAGAGAGAGAGGCCAATGTGGAGCTTGATCCCAGGAGATTGAGATCAAAGCTTGAGCAGAAGGCAGGTGCTTAATGGACTGAGCCACCCAGGCACCCCCATCACATTTCTCTTCTCTTGTTTCTGTGGTTCAGGGATTTTACACTTCTTATGGGGTAAACCTGTGGTATCTACATCACAAATGTATTTATTTATTCATGCTCACTTTCCCTCATTTCCTAATTTGAACAGAGGCATCTGTTTAATATAATAAAAGATGTTTTTCTTCCCCTTGTACTCACATCTGTTCAGGTTCATAGGGCTGACCGCGCTAAGGAAAAGGAAAAACTGAAAAAAAAAAGAAAAAAAAAAAAAAAGAAAAACTGAAAACAGAAAAGAGACACTGGAAGTGTTGGGGGAAAAAAATCACAAAACTCACTCTTCACTTTTTACATACAGGTAGAAAACCTTCTGGCAGGATAATCTGTTGACATGTTGATTGAATGAAATATGAATATTGCAATGGTAATTGGTTTAATATTAATGAATTAATCATTTTTGCCCTAATATCCCCAATCATTTCAAGGTAGTTTTGACTTTTTAATTTCTTCTATCCAGGCTTTCAAAATGTACTTTTCTTAAAAGTCTAAATCCTTGGGGAATCCCTGGGTGGCTCAGCGGTTGAGCACCTGCCTTCAGCCCAGGGTGTCATCCTGGAGTCCCAGGATCAAGCTCCACGTTGGGCTCCCTGCATGGAGCCTGCTTCTCCCTCTGGCTGTGTCTCTGCCTCTCTCTGTGTGTCTCTCATGAATAAATAAATAAAATCTTAAAAATAAATAAAGTCTAAATCCTTTGAAAAATTCTTTTTCAAGTCTAAGCTATTTGAGAGGGGAGGGAGGGTGCCTGAGATAGTGTGAGAAGAGATGCTCCCAGGGCTCCAAAGGGAGTAAAAGCCTGTGAATCTGGAGAGCAGTGTCTAGAGAGCTCTGTCTCTGGCCACGGCCCCCATGAGTGGTCACGCCTCAGTGGTGTGGGCCTGTAGGGACACCTGCTGAGAACCAATGCTGGGCAGTAGGTTCTTAGACACAACAAAGAAGACAGCCTGTTCTAAGACAGGCAGTGCCACAAAGATCAAAGACACTCAACAAGCAGGAAAATGGGGGTGTGGCATCAACAATCAGTAGGGACCCAGGATCCCTCCCTGAAGTCATGGCCCCTCCCAGGCCCCAGGACCTTAGGGTGGTCCTGAGAAAAGGAACCAATGCCAATGGGTTTATTTAAAGAACATCTTAACATATACTTTTCCAATTGAGCTTGTGGATTGAGATTTGTACCCACTTCAACACTATTATGGCCTCCAGATAGCTTTTTGGTAGTTTAGTTTTATGGCAATGAATATTTAAAAAAATACACTCCCAACTAAAAGATTCTAGAAGCCGAAGCAGAACTGCAAATTTTAAAAAAATAACAATAAGGTATATATAAACTTTCCAGGGGAGAGTTAAAGGCTGGCTTTTACATATGATTCCTATCCCCTTTCTCCCTACAATCTTTAATTTTTCATTTAATACCATCTAGTTTTGATGGATATCTGAAGGATGAAGGGTTAAGAAACTTAAACCATCACTTGGTGCAAGAGATAAACTGTGAGGTGCTGCATGTTGGTTGAGATCTCCATGAACTAAAATAATAATAGATAATCTATGACTGCTTTATTGACAATGATTACAAAAAGAATTTTTTGCCCAGAATTATTATTAAAAAGTAATTATTATGATAAAAAAATGTAACTACTCAAAGTAGTTGGGCCATTCATTCCCCAGATATGGAAATAACAAATGTCTGCTGATTATATAATATGAAAAAGTCTTACATCGATATATACTAGATCTCTGCAAGCCCTTGCAAGTATTCATGGTTATACCATCCATAGGCATCAGATTAATGAAATCAACCTCCTTAATGAGAAAAAGAGATAGACAAAAAAAGATATTTGCCATAGAAGAATTTATTTTTTATTAACATTTTCTTTCTATTAAGACAGGTCCATATCACCAAGGAGCTAGATCTTAAAGGGAAGGCAAAAATTAGTGGTTATGTTATTTTTTACTACAAGAGCAAAAAAAAAAAAATTTTTTTTTAAGGAAAAGCCATCATCTGAATGGGATATTGCTGTGTCAATAGCTATTTTATCTTGACACTTGTCTCGAAGGTGCTACTCAGTTTCAGCTTTCCCTTTGCTTGTCTTTCTACCCTGTTTGATTTCTTCCCCACCTTTTAAGTTGGGGTGCCAGGCTGATATCCTAATTGCCTATATTGCTATGCAAAAGCACAGACCGTTTTGGCTTGGCTTTTTCTCCTGCCCTTAGCAATAGTTAAGTAAGTAAATTGCCTCTGTGCTTGTAATAGCCCTGCTGTTCCTCATTTTCCCCCTTGTAAATTAGCCCCATAGGAAGACTGAATTGATATTTGGACTTAGAAATGATAGTGGAAAACTACTCAGACTCAGAGACAAATTGAGAACGATTTCCAGATGAAGTGTCATATTCATTCATTCATTTAAAAATTAATTCCTTCACATGTAGGGGCTATGGGTTTATGAACCCCCGGTCGATGTTTGAGAGCTGTAAGAAAGCTAGGATAGAAACATGTAAATGAGAATTTATGTTTGCTGTTAAATTGGTTCAAGCAAATTTACTTTGTGTTTCAATAATACTGTCATGTATAGGAAGACAAATAGAATACAAATCCAGTATAAATAAATGCTTCAAGTATAAATATGTATTTCAACAGTTAAGCAAATGTGTATATATGTGGACCTATGAACATGCAAGTTTACTCACACAGAACAATCTCTGTCAGGCCAAGAAAGTAATGATGGTTCAAATCAATCATGTACAAACTAATGCTGATCTTTGATAGCCTGCTGAATTATGCAGCCAATCCCCCAAAAGAGCAAAAAAATGAGGCGGGGGGGGGGGGACATCAAATTGGATGGTTTTATTGTAGTAGTTCACACATTAGGTGCTGAGAGCTTACGCGAGGGCGATAGCAGAGAGCCCTCTGGGAGAAATGTGGTGGCACATTTACTGTGCATCCTAATACTTTGCCAGAGCCTACTATACCAGCATCACCTAATAGGTGTCTGTTACAATGAATAAATTCAGAGACACTTGGGAAGAAAAAAACAAAAAAACAAAAAAGAGCATGCAATGAATTATTTAACAAAGAGTCTTAAATCAAGTGCTCTCAAGTTTTTAAAATGTAAAAATTGGAAAGTAGAGTTGGTTCCCAGAGAATATTTGTTGGTCAAATGCACATGTCAACTTGGTTAGGTTATAGTACCCATTGGCTCAACCCAACACTAATGTAGATGTGGCTGTGAAGGTATCTTGTAAGTGTGGTAAACTTCTACAATCAGCTGATTTTAAGTAAATTATTCTCAGTGATGCGGGTAAGCCACATCTCAGTAGTCAGAAGGCCTTAAAAACAAAACTAAGGTTTCCCTGAGAAGGAAGACATTCTGACTCAATGGCAGCATCAAATTCTATCTCAGTTTCTAGAATATCCAGCCTACTCTTCAGACTCTCAACTTGCCAGCCTTTACAATCACATATCACAGAAGCCAATTCCTTAAAATAAATCTCTAGAATAAATAAAAGATATATATACACATACATTTGTGTGTGTGTGATTTATGTCTCTCTCCCATATATATGGGGAATATCTCCCATAATATAATATATATATGGACACAGGTGACTCAAGCATAAGTAACCCAAAAGTCCTTTAAATGATAATGTGAACACTTTTATTTTTCAAAAACCTTCTTGACACATAGCCTCAAACAACCACATGCTAATCAAGTTGCAACTGTCAGCTTTATATTTAAGGCATTCAAGTTTCTACTACTTTAGGGAATAGTCTGAAGACCAAAGAGGGACCATCCTCATTATGAAGTGGTGTGTGCTTGAAAATGTCAACTCCCAAAAGGACGTTATACCAGAATTCTTATTATGACGCTGCATCAGTCAGGGTTCTCCAGGACCCCTTATTCCACTAGCTTGCGGCATAATACCCCTTTCATGGACTCCTTACTACATACAGGCCCTGTGCTTAGCACTTTTACAGGATCTGATTTAAGCCTTACAGCCACTCTACTAAAGGTACAGATATTACTGTACCTTTTTTGCAGATGGGAAAACTAGACTGGAGAGGTCAAATAACTTGCCCACAGTCAAAGATCCAGTATTCAAACACTGGTCTTTCTGAAGCTGGGTCCTGTGGTCTGCACCACAAAGCTAGCAGATGACCCACCATATACTATAAAAGAGGACACTGAACCCACTGCCAGAGTTAGGGGATGGGGAGAAAAAGAATAAAAAGCAAAATTGTCAAAGAATTACCCCAGAAACAGGAAGAAATATTGGATAATGTTTTAAGCTGCCAAAATAAGTGACCCAAAAAAATCGATCCTTAAAGAAATAAGAAGGGAATGAGAAGCATTGCTGTATGTCAAATAAATGTAAAGGAGAACAACAGGGAGATGGCCTCTCAATTTGTCTAGAGTCATCAAAGGCAGGAATAAGAAGCATAAATAAGGTGATGATTAAGAAATTCAGAAATTAAAAAGATACAAAAGAAATTACAGTTAAAAGGTAAAAGTTTTGATCTTCCGTCCAATGGTTAAAAGGAGACACATGGAAACTATTTGCCTTAAAAAGTAGCAAAGAATATCTACAACACAAGTGAAGGAGAGAACTTGGGGAAAACAGATAATGATGATGAAAGCCAGACAGCTGGCTAGATGGAGAGAGAAAGAGAGAGAGAGAGAGAGAGAGGTAGAGAGTTAGGTACGCAGGTGGATGGGGGAAGGGGTGGGGGGATGGAAACACACCAACATAAGACTTCCATATGTAGTTGGTGTCCTAAATTTGACAGTGGGTCAGCTGTTAGGGACTTGCTTCACACTTTCCTACAGAAATGACAATTTATATATTAGTGGTAGATTTATGACTGCCTCACACAGATCCATGTCACCCCCAAAGGTAAAAATCAGCTGTGATCCTGGCCTACTGCGATGCCTCACAAATGAATGTAAATAAGCCCTTTAAAGAAAACCAGCAGGTTCTAGACAATACCCAAAACAAACCTTAAAGAATAACACAAGTGAATGAATTTCTTTTAAAATTTAAATGACATTCGGTTTGAGATAAAAGAGAAAGCTGGTAGAAATGTTTGTGAAGATGCTTAAACTTTGGAAGTCTTTGGAGAACTGAGTCAAGTTTTTATGATTTAATTTTATTTCAATAGTGACATTCCTTTCCCTTGATCCTGGCACGATCCTTTCCCTTAGACACGATGCTGGGGGAAGCTGATGCAGTCGTTGATGCAAGATTGAAATAAACACATGCTGATTTCATTCATTAAATCAGAAAAATAGAGAAGTTAATGGCATTTCATGGTTACAAAGGCAGCCTGTCAGCCCCACAGCCTCTCCCTCCATCTCTCAACCGTGGTGTGTACGCTTCCCCCTCTGTGGCTCTTTACAGAATCTTCAAAACTAAGAGACAGAAGTGTGTGCAGTGTTAGGCTTGGCTGCTGTTTGGTGTGGAAGAGTGTAAAACAGTACATTAAATGAAAAGCTGCCCATTTTAAACAATGACATGGAAAATTTATAAGTCTTAATTTTCCCTGATTCAGCAATATCTGACTATGAACTGGAACACTTTCCATGTGAGGTAGTTTAAAAGGGCGTGAGTCCTATTCACTGGTATAGTGAGCACAGAAGGAATGGGTCTTGTTCTCCACCCTTGGCCCAAAGTGTAGCTGTCTGAGAGTTCTGGCATGTTCCCCTCAGGATGGATGTAGCTCTCTGTAATTGCAGTATTAATGATGCCTTCGAGACCTCTAGGACTCCCTGTCAAAGTTCTTATTTGGAGATGGTTGAGAAGAATAGAAAGAAGATGCAGGCCATCATCTCAAAGGGGATGTTCTATCAACAACTGTAGCCACCCCAGTATGTTTGCAGAGCCTCAGACCCACCATCCCTGCTCCTCACTCACCTGAAGCTCCCATCCAGGGAAACAGAGTTGATGATTCCTAAGATACAGTCTGAGAAGCAAAATTCCAATAATCGTTTAAATTTTTTACCTTACTCAAGGAGAAGCAGAATTGACTATTAGAAATCAAAAGTTCTAAAAAAAAAAAAATCAAAAGTTCTTGGGGTGCCTGGGTGGCTCAGTGGTTGAGCACCTGCCTTTGGTTCAGGTCATGATCCCAGGATCTTGAGATCAAGTCCTGCATCAGGCTTCCTGTGGGGAGCCTGCTTCTCCCTCTGCCTGTGTCTCTGCCTCTCTCTCTCTCTCTCTCTGTGTCTCTCATGAATAAATAAACTCTTAAAAAAAAAAGAAATCAAAAGTCCTCTTGTAACTGAGACCCACTGGCCAGCATAATATCATTTCTCATTTGTTTTACATTTAAAATAAAGTATACTCCAAGCCTAATCTCAGACTAGTCATTGCTATGCAGGACAACATTCTGTGGGATTTTCTCTAACTGATTAACTTGCACTTCTGTTTTCCTTACCTCTTAATCCCAAAGTGAGATCATTACCATGAGGAAATTTAAGGATCTGCCCATGGGCTCAAATAAGGAAGCAGTAAAATAATCCCAGGGCTCCTTTTTTTTTTTTTTTTTTTTAAATATCCTGCTCATTTCCAGAAAGACGTTGAGGTAATTTTCCCAGGGATGTTTAGTAGGCTAGCCTGCTTACCTCCCTGAGCAAACTGGATAGAAATGAGGCAGAGGAGAGGGACGAGGGACATGAATACTTGAGGGACAAATGAGTGATGGCTGTTTACAGTAATCAGCGAGAGAAAGCAGCTCACATTTACCGAAGTGCTCTGTGCAAGATTCTGAGCAAGGGACCTGATGCAGACCAGCTCATTTCCTCATTGGAACAACCCTGTTAGGTAGAAAGCTATCAGCATTCTACGTGTGAGAAACCTGAGTGCAGAGAGATGAATTGGCCACAATGATTCTCCCCACCCCCCCTCCCCAAGCCAGACTCTGCTAAGCCGGCATAATGCCTAATCCCATGCTCTTTCTCCATTAATATAGTAATATCCCTAAAAATAATGAAATCATCAGACATTTGCGAAGCTCCTTACAACTTACATAGTGATTTTATGTGAATATCATTGAATTTCCATAATTAACCTTTGGGGTAGGTATGATTAATGCCATTTTCACCAAGTGTTTCTATGTTTCTATCCTCAAAACTGTACTGTCTGTTTTTATGATAATTTTCAACTTGTTCCTCTAGTGTGCTCTATATCCTCAGCAAGAACTATTCGATTTGGGGGAGGGGCAGTGGAATAGAAATTTACCCCCTGCACCTTTTAATCTCCTTTTAATCTAAACGCATTGTTTCTGATGCTACATGCACACATTGTATGTCTGGTGACTTGATTGAAAAGCTAAGTCATTTTAAAAATCCATATCTAGTGACTGACTCTTAGCACCTGTACTTGATCTTTTCCTTAACAGGGAGTGAAGCCATTTGGATACAGCTCCTTAATGCATTCACTCCAGTTGGCCAAGGACAAACACCCCAAACTGTCACACTGAGATGCTATTATAAGAAAGCCATCATGGAGGAGTTAATAGCTGAAACCACATCCTCTTCAAACAAAATTACTACATTGCTGTATGGAAACACTAAAGTTATTTGCTAAGCTCACTTTTACTTCAAGGGGCTTCTTTTTTACACACTTTAGAGTTTTCTACATAGTACATCATGTCAGACATTATTTCTTTCTTTCCAACTTGAATGTCATTTCTTTCCCTTTTTTGGCCATATTAAATTGGTTATTATGTTTTTAAGATAATGCATTTTCAATATTTTCAGAAAGAAAATTTAACTTGAACTCCCTGTTAATAGTTCCTGAGCACCTACTCTTAAGAAGCCCATTTTTAATGAATAAAATCCAATTCGTTTTGAGTGAGGCAGCAGCTGGGTAAAGAGAAGAGCTATTAGCCTGGTTGTCAACAAGCTGAAGTGTTGGGCAAGTCGACCTTACCTTTCAGAATCTCATTTTCAAAATGAGGAATTTAGTAATGAACTCAAATATTTCTTTTCATTAAGAACGCTATCATGATATGGAAGATCCTTCAGAAATAATCTTGTCTCACCCTCCCATTTTACTGATGAAGAAATTAAACAACAGAAGAGTTATAACTCATGCTGAAAATTGTAAAATATGTAACACCATTGGTGGCATTGCCAAGACCTGGATCTTGGCAAATTGGATCTTCTATTTGCTACCCCAGGGCACTCTTTGCACATATCAAAAATACTACACACCACCTTTGTGGCTACTACTCAACATTCAGACAGATTCTTGTCCCCCAGTTGTATTCCATCCACATTCCATTTTGTTTATTCTGCTAGTCAATCTACACTCTAAATCATGTGAGAATAGTGAGCATTTACATCTCCACTAGGCCGTGAACACCTTGAAGGTTGGGACCATGTAAAAAGTAACTCTTTAAATCTCTATTATTGAGTCAAGGGTTCAGGATTTGGTGGGCTGTTAAACATTTAGATGTTAAATTGAAGTCTGTTGATATTTAATTCTCAGAGGTTCATAATACAGAAAAGCCAGAATGGTGAAGTTTCAAGTTGTGTAGAATGGTTGAAAATCACATCAGAGTGTCAGTAACTGGGAGCTTATCCATGTTCTTTCCCATAAATCCATGACCCTTATATTTGCCATCACTTCCTCAAATCTCAGATAACATGGGGATAACATTACCTTAAGGACCTGAAACAGGAAGCAAGGAGCAAGACTAGCTGATAACCTGATCTCTCTGGCTCTAAAAGGCATGTTTCTGTGAAAACAACATAGTCACACACATGGCATTGGGCAAAATAGACAAAGATATCAGTGTATATATATTTATAGCCTTCTCCTCACCTTCAAAAAGAAAATAACATTTGTTGCTTGGGAGACTAATGCACTGGGTACTTTTTGGTATGTTAGTCTGCAATAGTAATAGCCAGAAGAGCTGGAAAAAGTCCAGAAAGGCTAGATTTAGCTACACTAGAATGAGGAGAACCGCTCAGGAAAGAGAATAGAATTCTGCAACAGAAAGGGTAGAATGATCATACTGCTGTAGAGTCAGTTTGACCCCATATGGCATCAGTCTAGGGAGAACTGGGTTGAGTTTGATGAGGGTGAAGCAGTGGACATTCTGGAAGCAGCTTCTGTGCTTTTTGAGCTACTGAGAGAGAAAATATCAAAGAATTTTAACTTTTTCTATATGTATTTTGAGGGGATCTCCCACTCTTGTGCCACACAATGGCTTCAATATTTTGTCAATATTATGAAGGGCCAATGATTCTTTTTATTGTAATGCCATGCTGAGATAGGTCACAAAAAGAGGTCACAACCATGTTCAAGTAACATTGTTTTCAAATCTTCCTTAGTTTCACACGATATGTTATTTCCACAAAGCTACTTTAATCCCAGATGCTAAAATTCTACTCATCGATAATAATCTAACTCAAATGTCACTTCCTCCATAAAGCCCTTCTTAGTCTTCCTATTAAGATACGATTTTCCTTTGTTGTAGTTGTTAGAGATGATACATATATTCTAGTTCTCCTGCTTTCAGGCATATGCTCTAATCACTTGAAGTCAGGCTGGCCAAATAACTTATTTTGACCCAGTGGAATGTGGGCATAAGACTATAAAAGCCAGTGCATAATTTTCATGTTTTCCCACCCTCATCATTTACCTTGCCACACACAGTAACGTTCCTGAGGGTGGAAACTTCCTCAGGCTTGGCCCAAGAGTCAGGAAATATGGAGCAGAGCCTCCAGTGGACCCACAATGAGCACAGAATGTGCATCAAAAATAAACATGTCATTACAGGCCATTAAGATTTAGGGCTATTTGTTACATTAGTATAACCTAGCATTTCCTGACAGATACATAATCTCTATGAAGCTCTCTAATGGAACTCATCACTTTCTATTTTATAATTGAACTTATGGGCAAACGTTGGTATCTCATACTCAAACTTGCTCCTTAAGGGCAGTAGTATTGTCTTATATACATTTTATTATTTTCCATTGTGGTGACCACATCATATGGGTAAAAATTAGTGAAGGGATAAATATCAAGTAAAGAAATTATTTGTTATAGCTATTACTTGCAGCCATCTATTATTACTCTGACAACAAAATTATGGTTAAAACTCTACCTGGTGTCCTAAATTTCTTGAGTTTTTCTAACTAATGCCATATACCTATGAATCTCCATGATCTTTATTTAAAAATAGTTGCTGAAGTCACCCACTGAACTGATCCATATGGAGACAAACTTGCAGAGATGATTATGCTGCTGCCCTAGCATGCATAAAAGCAATAAAGGAAAGACCATTTTCAAGTAAATCTTAATGAACATAAGAAATGCTTACTAAAGCAGAAATCTGTAATAGCTTCTGAAGTGGACCCGAAAGAATGAACTTTAAAACAAAACATAAATGTAATAAACTCACCAATATTTCAGTGGTCTCCAGATTATGATTGAAACATCAGAATTATAATTTAACATAGATCTTTTAGTAAATAAAATGCAATTGGTAAATTGAACCTAACTTGATTATTTTATTAGAAAAATAATCTTTTAGTGATGGATGTCATGCATCAGCTAAAGTTCCTTTTTCTTGCTAAACGAGTCAATTATAACTAAACCTGTAGAAAATCAGAGTCACTTAAGGTCAAAAAGTAAGCTGCAGAAAACAAACTGATGGTTGCCAGAGGAGAGAGGGTGAAGAGGTGGGCAAAACCGGTGAAAGGGAGCAGAAGGTCCAGGCTTCCAGTTATTGAGTGAGTTAAATCACAGGGATAAAAACTAGGGCACAGAGAATATAATCAATGGTATTGTAACCATAATCATATTATACGCTGACAGATGGTAGCCACACTTGTGGTGAGCATAGCATAACGTATAGGGTTGTCAAATCACTATGTTGTGTGCCTGAAAGCAATGTAACATTGTGTACCAGCTGAACTTCAATTAAAAAAAAAAAAAGTACAATTTCTGCTATAACTTGGTCTGCTTATAAAGATGAAGTTCCTCATATTAGAAGTGATACCTAGAGAATAGAACAAGACAATATGGAAAACAATCATTTGTTACCTAGAGTTTAGTAATCCCAGAGACACTCTTTCCTTTTCTGAAACAGAAATAGATTAATATTGCCCCTGTTAGCCACTACTCTGAAACTTTTTCACTTCAATAAGTTCAGTTTTTAGTGTTCTATACCTTGCAGTAAATAGGAAAAAATTTCAACTGTTCCTGAAATAATAATCTAAGAAAATATATGACCAGATACCATCCTTTAAAAATACTTATTATTATAAATTTGATTCTCTCCCCAGATTTCCTTAAGTGGACCTCCCAGAGAATAGGGAGTTAATTTGGGCATAATGAGTCTCACTTCATCTGGTGGTCAGTTTTTGGGTGTAGCAGATGCCATGTTCAAAATAATCTCCATCTTTAACCAAACATTGGCATCACTTCAGTCTCATCTGGTAAGCTGATGAAGTGATGGTCTGGGCAGGGGAGAATAATATGAAAACACTCATTGAAGCCAGACATAATTCTTCCACCAAGCCTTCTTGTCAAGACCCTGGCCAAATCCACAAGCCATGTATTTCTGCAACGAAGCCTCCCCAGGAAGGAGTCCTACCTCTACTGCTAGTACTATGTCTATCTAGCAGAAGAAAGAAAAAACAAATTAGAAAGAAAAAAAAAAGAGAGAAAGACAGGGAATGACATGGGGCTGGACTTTTTGGCCATGCATTTCATCCAAAGCGTTCGTTAGAGCTGGCTCTGCCTAACTGCTTAGATGTTTGAAAATTGAGTGCTCGATTACCTAAAACAGCACAGTACAGAAAAATAGAAAATTTTTCCCAATACAGGTGGGGTTTGTGGCTCAAAACAAAGATAGCACAAGGGGTGCCTGAGTGGCTCAGTCGATTAAGCATCTGACTCTTGATTTTGGCTCAGGTCATGATCTCAGTGTTGTGAGATCAGGCCCCATGTTGGGCTCTGAGCTGGGCATAGAGCCTGCTCAAGATTCTCTCTTTGCCCCTTCCACCCTTTTCCTCTCTAAAACATACATACACACACACAAAGAAGTACTAGCCACAGATTTTCATTATTTCCTAATTCGCAAAGGTTGAACTCCAAAATCAAAAGTTTATCAAAAACAATTTAAATGTATTCCCTTTGAATGATAGCTTTAAGGAAATAAAAATACAAGTCACAGGATAAAATAAAATATTTGTAAAAACATACATATAGTAAAGGGGTTGTATTTAAAATGAATACCTAGGGATGCCTGGCTGGCTCAGTCGGTAGAGATCATGTGACTCTTGATCTCAGAGTTGTGAGTTCAAACCCCATGTTGGGTGTGGAGATTACTTAAAGTAAAATAAAATGTTTAAAAATAAATAAATAAGATAAAATAAAGTTACAAGTCAATAATAAGAAAGCACCTCAATAAAAATAGACAAAATATTGTAGTAAAAAGATACACAACAGCATACCACTAAAAACTGATGTTCATATCACTAGTTATTAGGAAAATGCAAACTGAAAACACGATGAGATGGTACCTTACACTTATTAGAATAGCTGAAACTTTAAAATCTGACAGGCAAGGATGTGGGACAACTATAACTTTCACAGGTTACACATAAGAATGCAAAATCGTACAGCTACTTTGGAAGACCATTTGGCAATTTTTTCTAATTAAACATACAGTTATCATACTAATCACAATCTTATCCCTTGACATTTGACCAAGACAAATAAAAATATGTGTCCAAACAGAGATTTATACACAAATGTTCATTAGTATCTTCATTTATAACAGCTCAAACCAGGAATGACTCAAATGACAATGGAGAATGGATGGATATACAAACTATATAATGAAACACCACTCGGGAATAAAAATAAATGAGTACTGATACTCAAAACAACATCAATGAATCTCAAAATAACTTATGCAGGTGAAAAAGCTGACATAAAAAGCTACATACTATAGGATTTCATTTATAGGACATTCCGGAAAAAGCAATGCTACGGGGACAGAAATCAGGTCAGTGGTTCCACAGGTTGGAGGGGAGGATAGAGTATTGTCTATAAGGGACATAAAGGAAATTGTAAGAATGATGGAAATATTCTACGTCCAGATTGTGGTGAAAATGCATGGCTATATACATTTGTCTGTATAAAATTACTGTAACTATACAACCTAAGAGGGTAATTTGTTCTGTAGGTAAATTATACCTCAATAAATCTGACTTCTAAAAAACACAAACATATGTTTGAAAGTGGCAGGCACACTTTACTTAAGTGTTTAAGCTTTAAAATAAAAATTAAAAGAATCACTTGCGTGTTGTACCTACCTCAAGCTCTGCTGCCACTCATGCTGGGCAGAGTTAAACACTTTCATCTGCCCTTACATTCCAGCAGAAAAATATTTAAAGGAAGTGATCATATTCTATGTAACTTCCCAAGCTTTAAAGGAAAGTTTTTTTAGTAACTTTTCTTTAGGGATAGAAAAGTTTTCTTTCGTACCCATAAAATATCTGGGTTTTATATGTCTGAATGGTGATTATTCTGAGCTATGCTAACAGACCTTTTATTTATGGTAGGCCATATAAAGAGGAATAACAGAACTATCTTTAGGTGTTGACAGTATAAGGTAAATACCATTGCGAATGTATTACTTTGAAGGAAGTGATTCAATTATTAACAACTGTGCTAGAGTAAGTAGGTTGGAGACAAAGGGCAAAAACAATAAAAGTAAAATTTTATAAATATGAATGTCAACACTTAAAACTACTAGATGTCAGAATTATGAAAAATAAAATAAAAAGCCAAATGGCAAACTGGGGATAGTATTAGTAAACCATAAAATGGACCAAAATTTAATATATTAAGGCCTCTTACATAACCATAAAAAGAATAAATTAGTAACAGATGGAAGCAAGGTGTGTGAACTGATAGTTCAGAAAAGACTAAATCAAATGTTCAGAGAGTAACAAAAATTTTTTCATCTTGAATAGTAATAAAGGAAGTAAAATTTTTTATGTCAAATTGGCCACAATGTTTAAATGCAAATGACCCATATGATGCAAGAAAATGGCACTCAAATATCATTGGTTGACATGCAAAGAATGCAAATACTCTGGAAAACTGTGGTGATATGTAACAAAATCTTGAAAATGTCTATCTGTTTCCCTCAGCAATAAAAGAAGTACTGATATTATGATCAGAATAATAAAACAGCCATGTAGGAAAATATCTAGCTACATGGATATTCATCTTCATGATAATTCTGATAATTATGAGTTGGAAATAATCAACAGGGCCATTTAAATAAATTATATCATACAATGGAACTACTATGCAACTATTAAGATAATGTAGAAAAATACATTATGAGACATTTAATAGGAAACAGGTGGAGTATTACAGACATTAAAATACAAAAGTTTTATCCTATTTATTAATCTATTTTCAAATAAGTAATATAAAGTATACAAGATAAGTCTAGAACATTTTGTCATCTCAAGGAGCCAAGAAGCTGTTAATGACTACTAAAGTGTTTGTAGGACTCTGAAACAAGATAGGACTCTTTGCTGGCAAAATGTGGGGAAAACTGAGCATCCATAAATATAATATCTGTGATGGATTTAAAGATCAAATATACTTAAATCTATCAGTCTATAACGATATTCCAAAAAGAGGAGAAAAAATCTCACTGGTTACTTTAAAAGAGGTTAGAAAACCAACTCATTATTTTCTGAGCTGGTGATTTAAAGGGAAAAATCAATTTATTATCTTTCAAAGGTAGAATGTAATTCAGGATACTCAAAGATTAATAGGAGATACTTCTTTATTACTTATTCATATAAGTACTTCTTTATAGAACTAGTCTAGCCAATAGATGAAGAATGGTAGAAGTAGAATATCATTTTTCGAGATTGAATAATTCAAAAATCTAGGCAATTATCCGTAACTACTAACATCACATAAAAAAAAAAAAATCAGGTGCCATGTGCCACTATTTAAGAAAACATAAGGGAGAGAAAGGTATGTTGAGTAACACCATGGGATGTTATCAGAAAGACCCAGAATATAAGAAATTCTACAACATATAGCACTTTCAACAAAGAAATTGAGGGGGGGGGTGCGGGGGAAGAAATGGAAGAAAATATTATAAAATAAAAGACAATTAGGATATATCCATCAAATTGCAAACCTAACCTGGATCCTAATTTGAACAAATAAATAAGAAAAACAAGGAAAAGGTAAATGAGAAAAGCATTCATGAAACAGAGAAATTTGAACATTCACTGATATTTGATGATATTAAAATATTATTAATTTTTAAAATGTGATGATGGTATTATAATTGCATTTTTAAATGTCTCTCTCTTGTAAATACTTACTTATATATTTATGAATAAAATTACATGATGCCTGGGATTTGCTCCAAAACAATTGGTGAGAAGAAGTGGTACTTGAATGGGGATAAAGTTGAACTCGTATCAGAATTAAAAATTATTCTTCAGAGATAGTTGATGGATACATAGGTTTTCTTTTTTATACCACTGTCTCTAATTTCCTGTGTACTTGAAAATTTTACTATGTTTCATTCTTTATTTTAAAGGACAGATTGAATGTTTCAATTTCCTACTATTCAATGCAAAGAGTACTCCTTTACTGTCAAGTTGTATTGCCACAGAACCTATTATTATACATTTGTGGCAGAAACTGTCTGCTAGTCATCTCTCAATACCTATTTTCTCTTTTTGCTCTAGTAAAAAAAAAAAAATTCAGCTTGGAATATTCCCAGCTTCCCTTGCAGCTAGGTGTACCCACATGAAAAGGAGATGTAAGCAAAAGCGATCTGTACAACTTTTGGTTTGTGTCCATCCTTCCCAACCCCTCCCAGCTGATGAAATAGTCACAGAAGACGCTCTGAACCAACTTGGACCATGCAGACAAGGACAACAGCCTGGGAAGTAGGAGGAGCATCTTTCCTGCCTAAGTCATTCTTCACTCTTCAGTGTATTTTCCAGGTATTTGAAACAGCTCCACCAGTTACTTCCCTCTTTACTTCTGACAGTTTAGGTCAGAGTACACACAACTGAGTTCCCCATCTCTGCAGTATTTACACAAGGCCCGTTTCCTTATGGGGTAGGACTCAGCTGCCTTCCCCTTCTTGGAAGATTAATGTGAATTTTCTTTCAAGTATTATGGGAGAATGAGCAGAAGAGTTTAGATGGTATTTATACTTTTTTTTTTTCAAAATTGTTCTTTAGAGATAATACATAGGTAACACAATCAGATTTGATGAAAGTTTTGCAAATTTGAATATATTTATATTAACTTGATTATAGATATTTTAGGTAAGTTAGCAGATTAGGCATTTAAAATAAAGGCCATAGGGGTGCCTGGGTGGCTCGGTTGGTTAAGCATTTGACTACTGGCTTTGACTCAGGTCATGATATCATGGGTCTTGAAATCAAGCCCAACATCAGGCTCCATGCTCAGTGGAGAGTCTGCTTGAAGACTCTCCCTCTGTACCTCTCCCTGCTCCTGCACACGTGCACTCTCTCTCTCTCTAAAATAAATAAATATTTTTTAAATTAAAAATAAATAAAATAAAGGCTGAAAACTGTTACACAAATCATAAGTAAAGCCAGCCTGCTATAAATTGTTGATAACATTATGAGAAATGATAGTAGTTAGCGGTTAAAAGAAGACTCTGAAAGTCACTAAGGTAAGAAAATTCAGTTCTCTTATGGAAAAATTGGCCTTAGATAAAACTCATATTTGAATATCGATACTAAATATGAAATATTAATAAAATATATCCTGAAGCACATTAAAGGAAAAATAAACTAGGAAACAAGTTGTATAGACCCTGGAATTCAACCACCTTCATTTAAATCCCAGCCCTATCACTTTATTTTGAATAAGATTGTGCAAGTTTTCTCGTCTAATTATTGGAGATAACAATAGTACATGCTTTATAGGGTTGGGTTGACTGTTGTTGTATGTTGAATTGTCCTCCCAAAAGTCATATGGTGAAATCTCAACCCCTAGAACCTCAGAATGCACCCTATTTGGAAAAATGGTCATTGCAGATGTAATTAGTTCAGATGAGGTCATATTAGAGTCCAGTGAGCCCCAAACCAATATGATTGTGGGTTTTTTAAGGTTTGTTTATTCGAGAGAGAGAGAGAGAGCATGCAGGGCAAGGCAGAGGGAGAGGGAGAAAGAGAGAGAAGCAGACTCTACTAAGTGCAGAGCCTGACCCAGGGCTCCATCTCTCTCTCTCTCTTTTTTTTTTTTTTTTTTTTTTTTTGCCATCTCTTGACCTTGATATCATGACCTGAGCCAAAAGTGAGTTGGCTTCTTAACTGACTGAGCCACCCAGAAGTCCCTGATGAATGTCCTTGTAAAAGGAGGAATTTGAAGAGGGTCCACAGAGAGAAAACATTATGTGTAAGATGAAGGAAGAGATCAGGGTGAGGCTTCTACAAGCCAAAGAATATGAAAGATTGCCAGCAAACTTCCAGAAGCTGGGGGATGTGCATGGAGTGGAAATTTCCTCAGAGCCTTTACACTGAACCAACCCTGCCCTCACACCTTGATCTTTGATTTCCAGCCTGCAGAACTGTAAGAAATAAATTTCTGTCTTTTAAAACATCCAACTTGCTGCACTTTGTTATGATAGCCCTAGCAAAGCCCTAACACAAGTTTTAAAGGATTGTTACAGGTACATCATTTAGAGCAGTATCTTGCCCACGGCAAGTGTTCAGTAAAAGTTAGCTATTGTTACTATTTACAATTCTATAAATCTTTCATTTATGTTTTTATTTGCATGACTCCACATGGCACCAATAACTATAATAAATGGGAAAAATAAACTATAGTTAAGATGTTGGTTCCTTTTACCAAGACTAAATGATTTCTATTTAAAGAACAACCATAGAATTATGAAATGAATTATGATAAGATTTTTTTAAAGAATTTAATTATTTATTTGACCGAGAGAACGAGGTAACCAGCAGGGAGAGCAGCAGAGTGAGAGGGAGAAGCAGATTCTCTGCTGAGCGGGGAGCCCAGCACAAGGCTCAATCCCAGGACCCTGAGCCAATGGCAAATGCTTAACTGACTGGGCTACCCAGGTGTCATCCCTCATAAAACATTTCTTAAATTATTTAGAAATATATATAAATATGAATAAATATAAATATAAATTATGCCATCTTCTTGAAAATATCTTAAATAAAAGTATGATAAATTAAATTGCATTCAGTTACAAAAATACTAATATGTAAGTCAGCAAAAGAGCCTCAAGATAACTTGTAGGATCTTATTTACAGTAGTTGGTTTGTACCCTGAAGGACTGCAATCTCCTATATTCTAATTTACATCATTTTATTAAATTTCAGACATTGTTATTTTATTTATTGTTTACAAAGTATAATTCTGATTTTTTTCTAGATATGCAAATAATCCCACAGAGCATGTTAAGAGATTTATGAGAAACTGAAGTTACCCTTGAATTTCAACATTATTTCTTTAAAGAAAAATGGCTTAGGATATTTTGCCACTTTCTCAATCACAGGTTTTTGACTATTAGTTAATATTTTAAACATTAAAATTGATCACTTGGATCAAAGCAAAAGTATTAGTATTCTAAGCAATCATAGCATTTATAATAAAATGTCAAAAATGAATATTAGCTTAGGACAGAATGAAAGCCCTGGAATATGTGTTTGAATCGTACACATTTTTAAAAGATATTTTTAACACTATTTTTAAAAGCCAACTATAAAAGCTTTTTTCCCATTTTTTTTCTTGTCTCAATTTCTCCAAACAGCATCTCTCCAAGACTAGAGCTACACAAAGCCAAAAAGCCCATCATTTAAAATAAAAGTTGGAGTTGATTGAGCCAGCACCATAGAAACAAGAGAATTTGTGACCTTAGTGCTTATTTTGACTTCATATGCCAGAATCTGAATCTTAAATCACAATCACATAGTCATTATGCAAAGAATATATCAATATGAGTTGGAAGAAACATCTGTCACAATTTTACACTAAATTATTCAAAAATTCAAATGTTTAATCCGAGAACAAAAGGTACCCAAAATGTCATACCATGTTACAGGGATAGCACAGTGATACTCAGCCTTGATAATTCAGGGCAAAAGTAACATTTGAAATCAATCCAAATATGCTGAGATTTAAATAAATATTCAGGCTCAATGCTGCCCTTTCTCCCCCACCCCCTTTCTTTTAGTGAAATAGACCTATTAAATCTGATATATAATAATCTGTAAAAATATGTATCAACTTTTTTAAGTACAGAGGAGTGTTATATAATAGCTGCCATCGGCCACTTTTGTGTAAAAGACCTGTAACTTGCTGCAGTGTGTGCTGAAATCTCCAGGGAGATACCCAAGATTTGGTAGGAGAGAACTGGGTGACAGAGAGACCTTCTGATAACTTTTGTATTTTTACAATGTGCCGTATTAACTAAACAAAGGTTAAATGAAGTAAAATAATTTTAAAATGATATTCAAGACAATATGGTCATCTTGCTCATTCAAACAACATAGGAAATAGCCTCTTTCTCCCAGCCATTAAACTATGAAAGATGTGGCAAAGTTTCAAGCTCTTTACAAAAAACTAAGAAAATTCTTCAGAAAGAAACATAACAAATTGTCCTCCCACTACATAGCTTCTGAAATTCTTCTCAAGAAATTCACAAGAAAATGTAGTGGAGATCATGACCACACATAATTCATCAAGAAGAAATTTTTACAAAATGGAACATCATTATCTGAACCTCTGGGGTTCCATTACCTGAAGGTTTAATAATTTTTTCATACACAGGTCAATGGATCTGAAATCCCTTTTCATCTGCTTAAAATCTGTACTAACCAATACATCAGATAAACAGAGATTGAATGATTGAGATTTATCTGCAAATTTTGTGCAAAAATGAGATCAGAGATTTGGTTGGGGGGGGGTGCTGCAACTCAAATTTCCTACTTTTGAACTTGATCACTTAAACATTTTTTTTTAGATTATGCAAAGAACTGGGTGAAGGATGTACAGAACTGTTTTTGTATCTTGTGGCTGGAGCTCAATTTGAGACCTTTAACTACTGGTATAAGCATTTTAAAATGCACCATTCTTCATGCAGAAGATAGAGCAGAAAATAAAATGCATAAACATCCCTGCCTTCATGAAGTTTACATTCCAGCAGAGAGGAGACTGGTAATAAAACAAGCTCAAAGGGGCTTGAATTGAAAGCTACTGGATAAGTGAAGGGAATTAACGCTGCTGGGGAAAATAATAGGAAGTAGTTCTTTGATCATAAGAAGAGAGCCCTGCAAATGTTGAGCGAGTTAGGGCAGTATTTCTCTTCTTTCTTATAGGTTCAGTTTCTGTCCCTGAGAACTAAGGGCTGTCCTAAGGAGATGGTGCCTGGGTACTAGATCACCCTCTCCTCTCCCATCATAGCCACTCTCTCAGCAAAATGAAAGTACAGGGTCTCTTGTTCAAAAAGTGAGGGTTGGGGGAAAGACAGAGTACCATTATAGGTTGTAAAATAAAAGATTTTCTTTAAAAATATTTTATACTTAAGGGCCAGGGTGGCTCTGTCCGTTGGGCTTCCAGCTCTTGATTTTTGTTGAGGTGGTGATCTCAGGGTCATGGGATCCAGCCCCTCGATGGGTTCCACTACTCCATGCCAAGCCCTCTTGAAATTCCCTGTCCTTCTCCTGCTGCCCCTCCCCCCACTCATGAGTGCTTGCTCTCATTTGCTTTGTCTTCCTCTCTCTCTAAAATAAATAAAACCTTTAAAAAACATTTTTAAAGGTTTTATACTTATAAAGGGTAGTAGCAGTAATGATATACAAGTAACAACATCAGGTTATACATTGCAAAAAATATATAGTTTTGGTGCCATAATCCTATATCATGCAATAAATCTCATACTTTATTAATGTGAAAAAACTTGTAAGTAAACTTTACTTTTTAGAACAGTTCTTCCTTTTTTCACTTTATTTATTTTATTTATTTTTATTCTTACAACATGAAATCTGCCAGACCCTTATCGTATATGTGATTTGAAAATATTTTTTCCCATTCTGCAGATTGTGTTTTCACTTCTTGATAGTACCCTTAGATGCACAAAAAATTTTAATTTTGATAAGGTCCAGTTTATCTTTTTTTCCTTTTGACTGCTTGTGCTTTTGATGTCATAGTTTAAAAGCCATTGCCAAATCCAGTGGGATTTTTTTATTAATATTTACTCCTCTATGTTTTCCTCTAAGAGTTTTATAGTTTAGACTCTAATATTTAGGTTTTTGATTCATTTAGAGTTAATTTTTGTATATGGTATAAAGTAAGGACCCAAATTCATTATTTTGCATGTAGATATCCAGCCACTTGAATTTGGACTAATAAAGGAAGCACATATTAACCTGTACTATATTTTTATGAATACTATATTTGACATGGTGAAGTATCTTTTGATCACTACTTAAATTGTAAGATATTGGAATAACCAAGGAATGTAAAATATGCATAAATTAATTCCACATTGGGCTACCACAATTTTCATCATCATTATTATTACTAAATATAAGGGAAAATTTATAAGCAAATATGTGATTCTAAGTTCCATTTGCCACACTGAAAATCACATGGGATGGTCACATTGAAATTGTAGATAATATGTAACTTCAAAGACCATCCATTGGCATAGATTTCACTGGAATAATAATACATTTTAGCAATAAAATATTTCTTTGTAAAAGCAATCACAGTGACCTTATCTATCTGCTCTGTGAAGAATTTTTCAACACAAACTACATATTTAGAACTGGGATAATATGCTTCTTTGGTGGAGATATTTATGTTTATTTCTTTTAGAGTTTATACTATACTGGTAATTTATTTGTTCATCTTAAAGCTAACAGCCTGCTACACACCTTGTTGAACAAAAGCAATATTAGATATAGAATTTTAAGTAGAAATTCACTGTTATTTAAGACTTTCTTTCCAGTTACCATGACAATGTGATCTAATTATAGGTGTTAGAGCTACATGGGCATGGGCCAATAACCTTTGCAGCAGGGAAGATACTAGTATGATTATTTTCTAGTCACATCATTCACTAGTCAAATAACTTGTAAGTGGTAGTAAAAATACTAGAAATCAGATCACCAATCTGGTTTATTTTTCTTATTATTGCAATACATTTTCAATGACAACAATTGTACTTTTGGTAGGATACCTAACCCATATTCTGAAGTCTCTTTTCTACCAATAGCAAATACATTGCGGACATGAAGAAAACAATAGATTTTAATGTTACAAACATGCTTGAAATGTTTGAGAGAGTGTTCTAACAATAATAGGTAAGTAGAAATTTCTCTAACTCCTTTGTCCCCATAAAAATGAATCAAAGTTTCTTGAAACACTAACTGAAAGGATTAAGGATTGCTTTATGAGCTAGGAACCCTTACTTCTGGTAATGAATAATAACTGTTTTTACATAACCTTTAAATATTTTCATGGGAATGATCCATTTGATGGTAATTAATAAAGTTAATATTTAATGTTATCATAAGTGGACATTCAGTGTGTTCTAGAGAATTTGTACCATTAAATGTTACTAAAAATCAAAAGGACAGTGGAAAAGGCACCCATACCTGGGATATTCCCCATCCCTAAATGGCCCCCATAGGCCCCACCCATCCCCATTCTCCATCTTGTTGCAGGGATATCTACAATGCCAACAGAGCCAGTAGCATCTTGTCGATGTCTGGGGTAGAGCCCATAATTGCCTCTCCACCAGTTCACTCTGTTTCTCCTACAGACTCTCACAAACCAAAACCCATGATGGTTGAAGTTCTCAAGTACAGGCATAAGAGGGAAAGCATGGGCCAGAGGCAGACAGCCACAACCTCTAAGTCCAGGCATACCACCATGGCACAGGGCCACCCAGGGCGGTTCAGCTACATGTGCAAGATCTTGGCCATCCCTCTAAGAAGAGAGGGATGGGAAAACCAATGAAGGTACCTAAGATACAGGACTATGAGGTCCTGAGGTGTCTAATCACTAACCAATCAGAATATAATATTAGAATGGGGCGCTAAGTCTGGCAATGTCCCAGATATTGCTTTTTTGTTGTTGCTGGACTAGAAAGGAGGTCTAGAGTCCTGGGAAAGGAAGAGGATGGCCATGGTGGTGGGTACCAGTAGCTTTTACCAACCAGTACAGGAGTTTGATAACTTTAACAAATGGTTAATTATCAGCTCTGCCTAGAATGTGATAGGAATTAAACAAACATTAGTTACTATGGTATATGATGTGATTATAATATAAATCTTATTATGATTTTTATTTGTCTTGTGTTTTGAATTTTTTATTTCAAGCCTGAACATGGGGCTTGAATTCATGACCCTAGGATCAAGATCTGAGCTGAGATCAAGAATCAGATGCTTAACTGACTGAGCCACCAATGTGCCCCAACATTTTATTGTTCTTTTAAATAGCTAGGTAGGCTGAGCAATTACTGACATCTCTTCCAACAAATGAGTAAATTGAGGCTAGCAAGAGTAAATGATTGAACAAGTTCACACAGTTAAATGCATCCATGCTTTCTGATTCACATTTCAGTACACTTGCCCCTACACTATTGTGGAGACAGAGAATTAAAAATGGCAGGAAATTACAGATGGGAAGGGGTAGGGGGAATGAAGTAAAAAAAAAATAATGTGCTTAAAATTTACATATATCTAAACTAAATTAAGAAGTAGAAAACAACTAAAAATATAGGAATAAAATTGGATCTGGCAAGACTCAACATGCAAGAAAAGTTGAGTGGGCTTATGCTTTTATGAAGGTTATAACAAGTTTTCTTAACCTCCTTGGAAGTTATAGAGCCAGAAGTAAAAAAGAAAGAGAAGTCATTCAAAATTTTGTGTGGAATCTTGGTTAAAAACTGTGAGCATAATCTAATTTTTAATGTGTTCTCTACTTTTGAAATTGTTCTGATTTGGACACTAAATTATGTGCTTACTCTTTGCACTTAAATTGATGATGCCTGGTCTCCTAGAAGACTCATCATTATTTGGTTGCTCTTATTCACCAGACTGAGTATGGTTCTAAGTATTAACAATTTAGATAATAAAATAGTCTGAAAATTGGTGGGAAAACCATTAATAGACATAGAACGCTACTAGAGTTCACAAGGGAGAAAACCTTTGAGATGGCTGAGAAATGAATAAATAAATCCCTATACGCATAAAAGGACATCATTGACATGAACAGTTCAGTTCACATGTAGGACATTACATCACTCTGGAGGTTGCTGGACCCCTCATCTTTTTTCCTGTCCTCTCTCCCTTAGTGAAAACATCAAAGAATTCTGTACAGACTTGAAATGATAATAAAAGAATTATAAAGAGCCCTCTATGATGAAAAAGGACCCAAGAAGGTGAAATATTCTTTAGCACAATAAAAAAGTCATTATTTTGCATGAAATAAGGTCTATATTATATTATTAAGAGGAATATGCTTTTCTCATATGAGCATAAGCCAAGTTGTCTTTGAGAGAAAATTAGCTCCTCTTCTAGAAAACAATTGTAATTTTAGGGCCACTCAGCATCTATTACTCCTTCTGGAAAGCCTTTTACTTTCTATATGGAAAATGTAGCCTTTTTTGTCACACAAAGGCTTGGTAAGATTGTACGGGTAAAGAGCCTTAAGCTGCCATTCAAGACTAATGAAGTCTCAGAAATCTCTCCCACTAGATCCTTCCTTTTGCTGCCCTGGGCCAAGGTCAGCCACAGGGCCCAAGTTCAGCCAATTGAATACTCTTAGATGTGAACCCTCAGAGAGGTGACACAAAAATGAGGACAATCGTGAGAATCCATCTATTCAGTAGAAGTACCTGGGGGAGACAATCTAGCAGTTTCTGTCAAATAGATGGGTGGGGCTGCCCCATTTCTCTTTCTTCCAAGCCTGATTGGTGTCAGTGGCTTTTTTTTTTTAATTTATTTTTTATTGGTGTTCAATTTACTAACATACAGAATAACCCCCAGTGCCCGTCACCCATTCACTCCCACCCCCTGCCCTCCTCCCCTTCTACCACCCCTAGTTCGTTTCCCAGAGTTAGCAGTCTTTACGTTCTGTCTCCCTTTCTGATATTTCCCACACATTTCTTCCCCCTTCCCTTATATTCCCTTTCACTATTATTTATATTCCCCAAATGAATGAGAACATATAATGTTTGTCCTTCTCCGACTGGCTTACTTCACTCAGCATAATACCCTCCAGTTCCATCCACGTTGAAGCAAATGGTGGGTATTTGTCATTTCTAATAGCTGAGTAATATTCCATTGTATACATAAACCACCAAAGACACCTGATACACTAAGCCATGTTTGCCTTAATCAAGGAGAAAAGGAATCTAAATGGAATTGTCGCCTTTGAGATCTTCTTCTCCTTTGTGATACACGAACTCACCTGCTCTGACAGTAGAGTCCTGTCATGATGGGAAGCCTCCCATCATGGCCTCTCCTAGCCAGAGATGGCAGAGCTTGCAAGGCATGAGAAAGGAAGATGTGGATGGGTACTCTCTCATATGGTTGAGTGTTCTGAAGAATGGAAATGAATCAGCACTTGGAAGACAGGAGAAGAAGGAGGAAGAGAGAAAACAGAGAGAGGAGCTAATGTTGGGCAGGAAGGTGCTGCCACACAGAGCAACTCCAAGCCTCTACCATGTAAGGCACTCTTCACACTCGCTTGGTACTTCAAGTGCTTCAACTGTCCCAATTCACCATGGGTTCAGTGAGGATGCAATGTCCTGTACCACCATTCCTGGGAACATCAGTGCTACTTCTCCATCACTAGTAGCACATCCAGTTGAGATAGGGCTGCTGGGGCCCAAGTACCACCCCATTGATTACTAGCACAGGAGGCTTCAGACTCACATGTGTGCAATTCACCAACACTAAGACCCAAGGGCTCTTCTCTTTGATGGCCCCTTTTACTTCACCAGGGAGCAAAGGCCCACTCCTTTTATGGGGACAGACAGGAATTGTGTAGCTATACCCAACTAAGCATTTTCTCTCTCCCTTGGAATTATTTGAAATAATTATTTAACTGGGTCATTTTGGAAACTCTTGTTTCTCTTGGTGCTTCCGGGATCTCACAAAAGCTAAGAGGGATCACTTAAGTCTTAAACCAGGTAGCTGATAGCTTAGGGCTGGCTCTAGGTCTAGGTTTCCTAGGAGTGAGGCCAAGGGAAGCTGAAGGTTTCCCACTTATCCTGCCAATAGGGCAGAGGTGCAGGCAGGGACTGAGACAGGTGCCCTGCTTAAGAAGAAAGTGTTCACCAACCAAAGCATGAGGTTCCAAGCACCCAAGCATGGCACTCCAAGATGTGACAATAGAGGATACACCAAGTTCAATATTTATAGATTATAGTTAAAAAATGAATCTTCCTTAAGCCACTTGTTGGGACATGAAACTCTTATCATTGTGTTACATAGGACTCTGAATCCTATTTTTATTTATGGAGAAATTTATTTTTCTCATTATTAAAAAAAAAGTCACAAAACCCTAAACTAGCTTTCTCCCCTTGTTTTTATTTTTGCGTGTGTATGTGTCTGTGACAATTTTAAAAATACAGTGTTAATGATTTCATTTCCTGCGATACCAGGTCTTTCCTTCTATTGCTTCTGGGATTATTGCATTCTTCCCCCCTTCTTTATTTCTTTTTTCTTTTTTTAAGACTTTATTTATTTATTCATGAGAGACCCAGAGAGGCAGAGACACAGGCAGAGGGAGAAGCAGGCTCCATGCAGGGAGCCTGACATGGACCTCTCAATCCTGGGTCTCCAGGATCACACCCTGGGTTGAAGGCGTTGCAAAACCGCTGAGCCACCGGGGCTGCCCTCTTTCCCCTTTCTTATCACAAACTAGTCTCTATTTATCTTGGCTTGCTTATTTATTTATTCATTCATTCATTCATTCATTCATTCATTCATTTTTAAGATTATATTTATTTATTAGAGAGCAAGAGAGACAAAGTGCAAGCCAGGGGGAGGAGCAGAGGGAAAGGCAGAAGCAGGAGCCTGACTTGGGGATCGATTCCAGAACCCTGAGATCATGAAATGAGCTTAAGGCAGACACCTGACTGAGCCACCCAGACACCCTTATCTTGGCCTATTATTATTACAAATAACATTCTACTAAAACAAATGGGGCTATCGGGCACGTATTTTAAATGTTGGTGGGTTGTTTGGGTTTTTTTTTTTTTTTTCTTCACCATGTAGTAATTCTATTTGGCAGGAAAGGATGTTCTCTTGAATACTTAGAGCAATGTTCTTCTCTTGAGCTGCAGACAGTTTTATGAGCTTTTGATTTGATTTTCTCAGTTGACTCGTCCTTGAGCAGAATGCAATTTAGCCAGGCTTAGTGTTAGGATACAGCAAGAGTTCAAAATTTTCCTATTCACAGACAAGGTCACCTCCCAGTTTAGATGCTAGAGGATATATTCTGAAATTTAGAATGCCTAGTACATTCCTCATAAATAAAAGACCTTAGACTGGGTTTCCTTATGGGTGTAGTCTCATCCTTAGACTCCAAGCAGGAAAAGATTCCCACCAAATTCCCAAGTAGTGAAAAAAATTTCATTGGTCTCGAGTTTGGAAGACAAAAGTGAGATCCATGATTTCTCAGTGTTATGCATACTCAGAACACTGATTAAAAGTTACTTTGAGAGAGTTTGTCACCGAGCCTCTCCTCTTCTGCCTTCCATGGGCTTGTCCAGATACTAACCTAATTAGGAAATGATAAAGGGTCTCAACCCACTGTGCACACCGAAAGTACCTAAGGAGCTCTAAAAAACACCCATGCCCCTGTCCTATCTCTGAGATTCTGACATCAGTATATTTAAATGTTCCCCCAAGTGATTTAACAAAAAGCCAAGATTAAGAACCACTGGTCCTGGGCAGCTTTCTAATTTTCTTTCATTTCAGCTCAGCTGTCACAGAGAGAAGCCCTGTAAAACAGTGATTTGCAAAACTTACCCCCAAACCAGTAGGATCATGTTATTTGGGAACACATGTGATACCAATTCTCAGGCCTCATCCCACTGCACCAGACACTCTAGGAGTCAGATCCAGAAATCTGGGTTTCCAAATGCAAAGGTTGAGGAACCACTATAACAATGTATCAGGGTGTTTTCAGACTTTTATGGTCCCCTGGCACAGAGGGACACACAGAACCACCTCTACTCTGGAACTAGACCTTCAGGAGACAGGTCAGTGATGTTTCCTATTCTTCTGTTTTTTTGTACCATAAAAAACTCCTATCAGAACCCCATCTGCTCAATTCTTAGCAGGATTTTTTGGTGCTGTGGTGAGATTATTTTCCACCATTCAAGTACTTTAATGGACAACATAATAGGAAGTGAAGCAAGGGGTTTGGGCCCTCAAAGTCAGATATCCTCATCCCCAGAAGCTTGAAGGCAAATTCTCTACATGAAATTAAACAAGCTCAGTATGGAACAGTTCTTGCTCTAAAAGTTTGAAATCTAGATCGGCAGCTCAGACATGACCTGGCAGTTGGAAACTCAATAAAATGGCATTAGGGCAGGTGAAATGTGAATCAGTCATTCTTGCGTTAATAAAAAGAAAAAAAAAAAACAGAAAGGAAAAGAGGCTGATAGAAAGCTTTTCTTTTAAATCCATGCTTGATTTGATTCTTTGATTATTTTTCTCATCCTCCTTCATGTTCCTTCTCTCAAGGGAATTACATAATGGCAGAAAGGCCTTTTGAAGGGTCAGTGAGAAAGGAGCACTTGATGGATGGTCTCAATTTCTTTTAAATGTCAATTACTCCAAAAATAGGTCTAAAAAGCAACTTCTTGAAAATTTTTTGAATCAAGAGGGAAAATTAGCAGATGTTACGGACTAAATTGCATCCCGTACCCCTAGATTCATATGTTGCAGTACTAATCCCCCTTGTGACTGTTTTTGGAAATAGGATCTCTAAGAAGGTAATGAAGGTTAAATGAGGTCACAAGGGGGAGCCCTGGTCCAATAAGACTGTAGTCTTATCAGAAGAAGAGATATCTCTCTTCCTCCTTCTACCCTTTCTCTCTCCCTCCCTCCAGCATGTGAGGACACAGCAGGAAGGCAGATGTCTACAAGCCAGGAAAGGAATTCTCATCAGAAACTGACCCTGCAGGACATTAATCTTGAACTTGCAGCCTCCAGAACTGTGAGAAAAATCAACTTCTGTTGTTTGAGCCACCTGTCCTGTGGTATTTCGTTAACAGCAGCCTGAGTTGATGGATACACTAGAAAACCAAAAAGGAATAATCACAATGTTCTTTTACAGAGTAATGGTTCTCATTTCTTAACAAATAAGGTGAAAAATTGGAAGGATTTCCAGTTTTAAGGGGTTTTTATCCAATACCTTTATACTGACTATATAAATTGACTTCCTTAAAATTATCCCAACATACAAAATATCCTGGACAAGCAAATGGGTATTGAGAAAAAAAAACTTTAAAAAGATTCAAAAGAGCAACAAGAAGATAGGAAAATAAGAACTATTTGATCAGTGTTAAAAAATAGAATTTAAAGGTGATATTTCTAAAAGGAAGCCAGTAAAAATTCGCTCCAAATAAACGCCGTATCATACTTGGTTGGCTATGTTCTGTGTGTTGGCTATTCTCTGATCCACCAGCGGAAAATCTCTCTGTAATTCCAATTTGCATTACCAAAATCGGAGCTGAAAGGTTGATGAATACCTCATCTCTTCTACGTGGGACCACACATAAGGGGTAGATCATCCCATTGTGGGTCACTCTGAGATCATGAGGCCATATCTAGTCCATTTAGTAAGCCTTCCTGGGCAAAGAAGAACCTGCCACTGCCTATCTGAGCAAGAAGCACTGCTAGGGAAATTTACCTCAAGAAGGAGAAGGGGAGCCGCAGGTTAAGTTCATTGACAAGACCCTCAGAATTTCATCACTGATCTCCGGTAGAGTCATGCCTAGAAGTTGGGCCAAGTAATTTTTCAAGCTCACTCCAAAAAATATAATTTTCATTTTACAAGGTAAACTAACATCTTAAAGACAAGAAAACAACATAAACACAATTGCCTACTTCTTTAGATTCGTATAGTTCAAAGTATATTTCATGAAAAACCGATGTTCTATTTAAGCCAATAGAAATTTCTTGAAAAAATTAATGCTAGGGATATTATTTGTATTATTTAAATGTAGCTATTTATAAGTATCTGTGAATATATATGTAAAAAAATACTAGACATGTATGTATGTATAGAACAATTAGGAGACACCAGTACTCAGTGCTTCTTTTTGTTATATATACACCTTTGGGAAGTTTGGCATGTGAATGAATGCCTGATAATTGCATAAGCTGAAGATGTTTGGTCTGAATTTTAACTCATAAATAACACCAGGGATCCCTCATTTTGCAAAGCATCTGTATAATGACCTTTGGTAAATGTTGCACCTTTTTTTAAATTATAATATACAGTTGTAATATTTAATATTTCTTGGTTCTTAACCTCACTTCAAGTGAGCATTAGAGCTCAGCAGCTCCTATTGGCTTTCTGTTGATTTATTATAACTTACAAAGAGCGCCCTGGTCAGATATCTTGGGGAAATGTTGCCCTCAATAATGCTTCTAGTTCGGAGGAAGAGAAATAAATGGGGATTGTTACAACCAGCACATAAAGGCACCATAACTAACTTGATAAATAATGTGAAGAGAGCAAAACCTTATGACATTTGTTCATCTGCTTCATATCCAAGAAATCGGACCCAGCCATCCGCCCGACTTCATGGCCATTGCTGTTGTCACTAGGGGGACAGCTGGCAAACACTCCGTTCTATTCTGCCAAAAAGTGTGCACTGCTGCCTGCTTCCATTCTCCTCTGCACCTGCTGTCACCACCCAGCTAACGCTGGTGCCCCTCTTCCTCCTCACGAAGGGTGAAGCATGCTGGGGCTGCCCTGGATGCAAGCACTGCAGAAGAGGGTGAGCTGGTATGAATAATGTGAAGGAGGCCATTCCCTTGAGCCACAAGTTGGCTCAGGTGGAAAACAGCTAACCATGATGGTGCCTTTAGAGAGGACAAAACATGAGAAGAGTGATGCAGCTTGAATATAAGTATAGAAAAGTAAAAAGTGTAGGCTCTTAGAAAGCAATGGAGTACTTCAGAGGGATTGCAAGAGCATGCAATGTCTGGCACACAAGATGACAACGGGGAGCAAAATGAGCCTACGTCTTTACAGAGAGGGGTGCCTTTACAAGACCTCCGACCCTGCAGGGAACCCCAGAAAAACTACATCTGGAAACTGTAATGTCGTTCTTTTTCAGAGAAAGAATTAAGTTTTCCTTTGAGATCGCTGTTTAATTCTGAGAACAGAACTCAAGTAGACTCCTTAGGTGAACAAAGTAAGTATTCACCCCCTTAGGCAGAAAATTGTGACATCAGAACTGAAAAGCAGATGATTTAAACTGAATACGGATTATTTTACCTGTTTAATTATTCTTCTTCATTATACCATATGTCAAAAGACAAGAAGGCTACCTGGCTCATCATGCTCTCCACAGCCCATTTGGCACAGAGACCAGCACACCATAGGCCCTCATGTAGGGTGGAATGTATAGACCTAAGAATAAAGCATGAATCCCTGGTGCTGTGAGCATAACCTATACAGCATGAAGGCAAGACTAACCCCTCCACGGTGCTTGTCATGTAGAATTGTTCGTTCCAGCTAGAGACATATTCATTATGACTGACTTCTATGTATGTTAAGATACGAAACAAATATTAAAGGTACATTTAGTACAATATTTAAGTAAGAGGCTAAACTTTATGTTTATCTTTCACTCTTTCTCTGTTATCTTAAATTGAGGAATAATTACTCATTCTTCTATTGTACGGTCAGGTCCAGTAAAGGTCACTTCAGCTACAAATCCCCCATAATAAGCCCTTTTGTTCCTTTTATTAGACCCAGAAAACCAAGAATGTGCTGGTTGCAAAGTGAAAGAGAACTTTGCAACTACATTTTTACATGTATGTTTTATCATATTGAAGAGTTAGTATTGATTGGGGCAGGTGAAAAACAGAAGTACACTTGAGCACAAATAGATATCTTCTCTTACCACTTTACCATAATTTCCAAGAATATCTGTCACCATTAGTCATTTTTACTTCATTACTTTATTTTTCAAAATAAAAAGCCTTTCAATTTCAGATGTTGAAATGGATTGTTTTCTTATGCAAATTCTTTGCCATCCTGATATAGGGCAGTGGATCAGATTCCAGCTTCACCATTTTTTTTAAACTCGGACAAGTCACTTACTAAGCCTCAATTTCCTCATCTGTCAAAAGCAAGTTAAAAAACAAACAAACAAACAAACCTAATTTAAAGAGGCATTTTGGGGGCACCTGGATGGCTCAGTCAGTTAAATGTCTGCCTTCGGCTCATGTAGTCCCAGGATTGAGTCCCACATTCGGCTCCCTGCTTAGCAGGGAGTCTGCTTCTCCCTCTGTTCCTCCCTTCCTCATTCCTTCTCTCTCTCTAATAAATAAATAAATAGAATCCAAAAATAAGAGGTATTTTGGAAAGAAATTACAGGGTACAATAAAGTAGGTGCACTGGGCTGGCATTTGTGAATGTGTTCAATAAGCATTAGATGTCCTGGATGATGAGGGCCACGTTTCCACTTCCTACAGCTACCCATTTATATACTGCCAGGTACAGGTGTAAGCACTTGACAAGTTTGACTCATTGAACCCTCATGTTAATCCTTTCAAGTGAGTACTATTATTATCCCCCATTGACAAAAGAGGAAAGCAGGGCGCAGAAAGATCGAATGATTTGCCCAGACTCACCCCCCTAGCAAACCACATAATTGGAATTTGGATCCAGGAAATCAAGCCCCAGAGTGTATGCCCTTTATAATTTCATATTAGCCATTCATGTGGCATTTTTAAAAACCAGATCACTGTCCCATACATAAAAGAAATGTACCTGCCTTATTAGTTTAAATCACTATGCATGGTGGGATTCTAAAGAAATTATAGCCAATTCCTACACAAGAAAAGAAAGACCTCTGCATCTGCCTATTTATTTTTGACTATCCATTCACTTATTTTTTTATTCTCTCCTATTCAATGTACACATTTCCATGTAATTGTTTAAGTGCAGTGGATTTACAATCTTCTTTAAATCTGTATTTGCTATTTGATAGTTTACATAGGATATCCTCTGAATATAATTCAGGTTATTTTTATGTAAGTATCTAGGGCAGCTTGATACTGAATGTCAGGGAAATTTTTAGTGTAATTTCCCTGATAGCCTAAAATGATTTAAATCACAGAGATGCCTTTACAGAGTGAAATGTATAATCAATGAATGCATTGTCGAGAGAGAAAGAGGAATTCTAGAGATGTGTTTATACAGAAAATGCTTTGAAAGGATGAAAAATGGGAAACCACCATGCTTCCATACTTCCATATCTTAAAGAGGGAGAATCAGGATGGAAGTGAAGTTACTCCCTTTTAGGGAGCATTCTCAAGAACTGGGAGCATTAATGGTCCTTCTCTGGGAACTCACTGTGTCAATACCTACTAATTATTGCTCCATTTTGGATAGATTGGTAATGGAAATCTTGACTACTACAATCAGTCTTCAATCCTGTCAGATGCTCATATACTTTCACTGAAGGGGAAAATAAGATAAAGAGAATCACTGTTATGGGAAGACAATGGAAAACCATTGAAATACAGACAATGTCTCTAAAGCAACCTGTATATTAAGATTATATACTACACTGACCATTAACACAGACATTGAAAGAGGACAGACATTACTCAATCAGCAAACATTTTTGAATGGCTATTATGTATCAGACACGTTACATACCACAGCTACAAAAAAGCAGACCATGTTTTCAAAGATCTTACAGAAAAATGCAAAGACAGGTCTGTAAACAGAAAAATCAGCATATAATACTACAGGTGCTTTGAGACCAGCAGGCAGGGCAGTTTCCTACCTCGGCTCAGAAACTTGAAGAGGTCTGTGAACGAAAATAATTCAAGGTCATTGAAGGTCTTATGCTAACATGTGAAGAGTTTGGGTATTTGTCCTGAAGTTTATGTAATGCCATCTAAGAATTTCATGGAAGGGAAATCTCTTACTCAGATATGAATTTCAATACAATTAGTTTGACTTTGGACTGCAGCAGGAAAGGCTGTGAGTTAGAAGGCAAAGTGGTGACAGCGGGAAGTGCTGTTGAGAGGGGCTGAAATGAATAATCATGGCAGAACTTGAGTGGCTGGACTCAGGCTGTGTCATAGGGACAGAAGGAGGCTGATTACAGAAATATCAGGAGGCAACATCAGGGCTTGGGGAGGGATTTGATGTGAAAGATGGAAAAGAGCACTTAGAAAATGAGGTAGATCTGAGGACACAGGCATGAAGGGGTTGGTCAGCACAGAGACAAGAACGGTTAACCCAGCATAGAATGTCTGAGCTTGCAGAATTGATGAGACAACTAGTGAAAATGCTCAGCCAGTAATAACTGGTTACAGGGGTCTGGAGCTTGCCTGATAAAAGAAATACAAACTGGAGAACAAAATTCGGAAGCCATTGATTCATTCAAGGCTAGCATGGCTGTAAGATTGGATGGTGACAGTGAGCAGTGTGAGCAGGACGTGTGCCAAGAAAAGAGTGAACCCCAAAGAACACAAATATTTAAAGGCCAGACAAGAAAGAGAAGGCTGAGAAATGTTTATAAAGGAATGGCAAAAGAAATCAGAAGGAAACCAAAAGAACATGTTGCGGGGAAAACTCTCCTCACTGGGCTGCCAAGGAGAAAGTGGTCATTAATCAACAATGACAAATCTTACAGCACTTGAAGAGATTCAAAGAATTAAATTTCTTCTCTAAAATTACTGAACGCACAAAGAATGTGTATTTTATAGGGATGGTCTTGCTTACCATCTACTGGAAAGTGTTTTCTTCAAGACATGCCTTTCTTTCCTCCAGACCATGGGCACAGATAGTGGCCGGGGTCTCAGTTGGGAACATACCACAATAAGAAAGAGTACACCAAGGAGTGATGCCAGCCCCCTTGAGGGCCAGGCCACATTGGCCTACTGTTCTGTGGCTACCTTAAGAGCTTCCTCCATGTAGGAGGGCAAGATTCTAGAGATGGGTAAAAATACCTGATACTCATCCCCACAGCTTTTACTCAGCTAAGGAGAGAATATGATCCAATCATGGTCAGCGAACATAAAGGAAAGTGATGAGAGGGGTCTTTCACAGAAGATTTCCCTTGGTGGAGAAGAGGTAACTCCCCACTCTACCCATTTGAACTATGTCCCTGTTCTTGACTTTGAAGGCAAGTTTATGCAGATGTGATCACGGTAGCTCCTGTGGTCATCCTGCGTCCCTCAGGGTAGACATCACGACATGCTAAGGATGGCAGAGATTACAGATGGAAGGAAATTTGGTCCTGGATAACATGATTGAACATCTAAAGCAAACCAGAAAACACTCACCTCCAGACTTCCTGTTATGTGAGAAAATAATCAGCCCATACTGTTGAAGTCAATTATAACCAGATCTATTAGTTACAGCCAAGAGCAATCTAACTGATATACTGGTTACTCCAGGGCCTAGATAATATTATTTAGACATAAGTGGAATAAACCTACTTGCTCTGAACAGGAATTATAGGATTCTACTTCTGAAAAAAAAATCACACTGTACAAAGGGTCTAACAAATATGATAATTTAATATATTTTCCCATTATAATGAAAATGCATATTTTGACAAAGGCAATTGAAGCATACAACCAGAAGTATCTGTCACATTCATGAGAAGCTTAAGACTAATGGTTCTAGGGAATTCTGGGCAAGATTTGAGCTGAAATGCAACAAATTAATAAGCTCTGCATATATCTGTTGTTGAATTTCCACAGAAAAAGAACAGAACAGTGTGCCAGGAGATCAGATTAGGAAATGCAAACATACCGCTCCCTCATGCCTCAACTTGAGGTTTTTGTTTGTTTTTCTGTTTGTTTTCAAATTTTCCAGACAGTACCTTGCACTGCTGATTAGCAGTATACTTCTCTATAATAATGCCCTCATAGACAGCAGCCAATGAAACCACTGGGCCGGGATTAAAATAATGCTGAAAGAAATCAAGTAGATACACATTATCAGAGCCAAAGCCTCTCTAGGCTGGTATCAGCCAAGTAAACACGACATAATACAGGCAGGTTCTCTTTCAATTTGTCACATTGTTAGATTCTTTCAGAGTAATGGTAGGAGTCTACAGCTACCAAGGGTGAACATTGCTTTTCATTCCTAAAAATCCTCTTTATGTTGATGACCTACAAAATTAGCAAGGAGGGACCTGTTGGTGCAGAAAGACATGCCAAATATTAGTGGCACCAACCTATTACTTCAGAGTCAGCAAACAAGAATGCTCTCAAAGAAGATGTAAATCTGAGCTTTTCTGATATTAAAGACAGGTACTTGACCTGAACAAATTCTTGTGATGATTGAAGGAGATTTTCTTTTTTTTTTTTTTTTGATTGAAGGAGATTTTCTAACGTAACTAGGGTGGTTCCCCACCAATATGGTGCAAAACAGAATCTCCTGTGTTCTAAGTCTCTGAGAGCCTTCCCTTGCTTACCTATAGCCCAACTCAATCAGCTCTCAAAACCACTATATGTGTCATTTGCCTAAAATCTTCCCAGTAACTTTAGCCAGTTCATTAAAACTCTTCCTGAATGTCTGACAACACATGTATTATATTGAAATTTTCCATTTGTTCAAGAATTATTCGTTTCCATTTGACTCACAGGATTCACAAAACACAACCGTAACTGTAGGGCTCCTGGGACAATGATGAGAGTGAACAGGAGCCTGCAAAGTGTTACAATAAATGGAAACACAGGGTGCACAAGGAGATATCTCTAGAGGCTAGCAAAGGACAGCTACTGTGGTCTTCTTCCAAATTAGATGTGACCATGACCAGTGGGTTGTGTTCATGAGAAATACGTTGTATTTGTCAGGAATCACAGGTATTGTTAACTCCTAGGAAAACTGTTTCTGAATTGAACAAGAAGAAAGCTCCCCCCAAAGGTGAATGAGTTTCTGGACTCAGGTAAAAGGGAGTCCTTTTGAAAAATGTAGGGGTGCAAAGCTTTTTTTTTTTTTTTTTTTTTTTTTTTTTTTTTTTTTTTTTTAATAATTTTTTTTTATTTATTTATGATAGTCACAGAGAGAGAGAGAGAGAGAGAGGCAGAGACACAGGCAGAGGGAGAAGCAGGCTCCATGCACCGGGAGCCCGACGTGGGATTCGATCTCGGGTCTCCAGGATCGCGCCCTGGGCCAAAGGCAGGCGCTAAACCGCTGCGCCACTCAGGGATCCCGGTGCAAAGCTTAATATGATGTTCTTCCAAACGCAAAACTACATTCTAAATAAACCCACAGACAGAGCTAAAAGCCAATTATTATTATTTTTTTAAGGAAAGCTACTCAGAATTAGTAGGATTCACCGTGAATCAGGGAAACCAGAACATTACCATTTCAAACACAGTCTGGACAAATCAGTAGCAAGAAGAACAAAAGTTCAAAGAATCCTTTGATGCCAGGTGTCAGAAAGTTCCCCAAGGTCTTTCATCTTAATGAATACTTTAGTAACAAACACCCCTTATGAGGATGGTAGCAACTTTTCAAGCTTCCTTCATCTAGGTCACCAGGTCAACAATAGTCTTCTGTCCTATGATCTTGAAAGTTTATGCTTAATCCTTTGATTCAGCTATCTGGAGCACATCTTTGACTCATTATTTATTGATAGTGCATTAGAATAATGAAGGCACTCTTCTGTTTCAGTAGGGTTTGACTAACTGGAGATAGGCTGTCTGTAATTTCCCTTTTTAACATACGTACTGACAGGCCAGAAATCTACAGACATTGTGAGGGACAGGCAGGGCAAGCTTCTCACGGAATGACATCCATGGTATGGTTCTGAAAGCCTTTAAGTTTTCCACTTAGGTGTGGCTAAAATTGGCACCTGTGGCAATACTCGCTTGACTTGGAGTAAGGTAGCATTTGCAGAAGATTCCTTTTTAAACACAAATATATTATCTTAGGCTACAGTTAACATATTACCCACTAGTAGTCACTATCAACTCACTCATTTAATGAACAAAGAGAATATTCTTAAGAGTAGGGACAAATAGGGATCCCTGGGTGGCTCAACGGTTTAGCACCTGCCATTGGCCCAGGGCACAATCCTGGAGTCCTGGGATCAAGTCCCACGTCGGGCTCCCGGCATGGAGCCTGCTTCTCCCTCTGCCTGTGTCTCTGCCTCTCTTTCTCTCTGTGTGTCTATCATGAATAAATAAATTAAATATTTAAAAAAAAAAAGAGTAGGGACAAATACATTTGGATTTTGAGGAAGGGTGAAGGCAGAAGATTTTTTAGAGCCTGAACAGGGAATAATGGTGGGTGTTACAGACTGAACTGTGTCCCCCAAAATTCGTATATTGAAGCCCTAATCTGTAATGTCACTGTATATGGAGATATGGCCTTTAGGGGGTAGATAGGATTAAATGAGGTCATAAGGGTGGTGCCTTCATACAAAAGGAATGATCTCCTTTTAAGAAAAGAAAGAGATGCCAGGGCATGTTCACTCATGCTCTCTCCCTCCCTGGAAAGGGAGATGTGAGAAAATGCAATGTGAAAACACAGGGGAAGGTGGCTATCTACAAGACAGGAAGAGGTCTCACCAGAAGCCAAACCTGCAGCAGCTTGATCTTGGATGTCCAATCTACAGAGCTTCGAGAAAATGAATGTCTGTTGTTTAAGCCACTTAGACTATGGTATCTTATTATGGCAACCTGAGTTGACAAATACAGTGGGAAATCCAGAGAACCCAGAAAACACAAGTAAATCCCTAGGATTCTTTGCTATTTCAAAGAATAGGAAATGGAAAGACAGAGAAAGACCAGTCAAAATAGGGCAAAATTTCCCAATTTGACGCCTTGGCTTAAGTGCAAGCTGAAAATACGAGTGATGGATGAATCAACTATCTTATTCTGGGGTTGGAAGGTATACCATAAGCAAATCATAGATATTTAGAAACGTCTATATTTCAGATCAATGTGGTATTTCAAAATCAATATAAAAGTATCTACATAGTAAGAAATAATTCCAAAGGAATTTTGTTTTTAGTCCAAACACTTAGACAAAATTCTAAAGGTATGGGCACCAAATCCTAAACGAAATTATTACCAGCAACACTTAAAACTAATTTCACCCAACAGAGAGGATATGAAACATTGTCTACATTTGGAAGCACCATGGATTCATAACAGTCAGAGGTGGATATTTGTCATTTCTAATAGCTGAGTAATATTCCATTGTATACATAAACCACATCTTCTGTATGTTAGTAAATTGAACACCAATAAAAAATAAATTAAAAAATAATAAAAATTAAAATTAAAAAAAAACAGAGGTGGAGGCAAACTATGAGATTAGCTCAACTTTCTCACTTCGTACATTTATACACTCATTAGGTTTTAACAGTACTGAAAATTGTACCTTAGTTAATTGTTGATTGTTGAGGATGATTATTATTTATTTAAGATAATTATTAAGACAATACATTATGCAAAATTAACTCTATTGTCTTAAAATGATCGATTTCTAGTTGATCAATTTCCCTTCACTCAACTTATTCTCCAACTTAGAGGTAAATTTTAAAATTGTTAAATTTTAAAGGAATAACAAAGATACAGATATAGATATTTTCAGGTTAACAATTCGGTAGACTCCTTTTAGCAGGTTTCTGTGTCCACACTAGTGAAGAGCTTTATTTCATTTTCTCAGTCCCTGCTTGTGCTCACCCCTCAAGAATACGTTAAGAATATCATGAGGAAAGGTCTCTGACTCCAGAGAGTCAGTATGATGCCACAAGTCCACAGTATGTATGATGCAGTTATATAACAGTTTCAACCTATTTCCTCTTAAATATAACCGCTACATGAAGCAATAGAATAGCTCACCTCCCCAAATTCTCTTTTCTGGAAAAAAACATGGACAATTCTAGTCCTAGGATTTTTTTTTGTTTCATTTTATATGTTTTTTAATGAAGGAAAAGATTACTAATTTATATTAATTAATATATAACAAATATATATCACCGACTGCAGTTATTACAGTCTGAAAGGTTTGTAAATGTGTACTTCTGAAATGATTTATTGTTATTCCCTCTCATATGCCAAGACATATTTTAAAAGCCTATATGTAAAATAAATAAATAAATAAATAAATAAAGCCTGTATGTGTTTATTCATTGTCTATCTATGCAAATACATATATGTAATATAGGAATATATATTCCTATGTTTATATAGGAAACACATCAGTGTGTTTTGAAACACATCAGTGTGATTCTTTGCTCCTTAGTCAGCCAGGGTAGCACACTCTGATGGAGAACTGGGATCTTTCGAGCAAGAATGCACATAAGACCAATCAGCTACAAAAAAAAAAAAAAAAAAGACAAGTCAGTTAGTCTTTGACTTGTACCAAAGCATCCTGAGGCATAAAGTCAAGCCACAGTCTTGAGAAACAGATTTTGTTAAAAGGAAAAATGGGGTTTCTAAATGACAAAAACTTCTCTTTCATTGAAATACAGCTGACATAGGTGCACCAGTTTGGCTCAGTTTGAGGAATGTACGACTCTTGATCTTGGGGTCATGAGTTTGAGCCCTACATTGGGTGTGGAAATTATTTAAATAAATTAAAAACTTTAAAAAAAAAAGAATTAGATCTGACATACAATGTTATATTAGTTTCAGGTATACAACATAGTAAGTGATTCAACAATCTTATAATTACACAGTGCTCACCACAAGAAGTGTAGTCACCATACAAAGTTATTACAGTATTATTAACTATATTCCCTGTGCTGTACTTTTCATTCCTGGAGTTATTTATTTTATACCTGTGAAGTTTGTACATCTTGATACCTTCACCTATACAAAAACTTCCTTTTATGAATAAGGAGCCCAAAGCTCCTCTTGCTCTTGGGTATTTGAAGAGACTAATGGGGTGCCCCATACCAGTGAGAGAAGTCTTATGCTCTGTTCTCAGGCCATGGGTAGGTAACAATGGGGATTTAAACTAGGTCTCAAGTGTACCTAGGGTGTACCTAGGTGGCTCAGTTGGTTAAGCATCTGCCTTCAGCTCAGGTTATGATCCCAGGGTCCTGGGATTGAGCCCCGCATCTGGCTCCCTGCTCAGTGGGGAGCCTGCTTCTCCCTCTCTTTGCCTGCTGCCCCCCCACGCTGTGTTTCTCTTTCTCTAGAAGAGTCTGAGGTTTGCTTTGATTGAAAGGTAATTAAGATAGAGTACCACTGTTTCACAGATACTGGAAGAAAACACCAAACTCCTAAAAACAGAGCTGAAAGACAGACAGTTCATGAGGCATGAACACCAGAAGCCTGAATGTCAGTATTTCTTCTTCTTCTTGGTCTCCAAGCCCCAGTCCCACTGGACAACTTAAGAAAACTTAAGACAACTACATGCAGCTTAAGCAAAGAACCTCTTTCATACAGTCACCATGCCTTCTCTTTGCTCTGGACAGAGACAGTATCAATACCTTCTGAGGCTATTGAGTAGGCATGATATGATATGATATGATGTGATATGATATGATATGATATGAATATGATAGTCTAGAACTAAGTGCCTTGCTCATGAGATATGCAGAAATGCCAGAGACCCGTGAAGGATTGTCTTCTGACAGGGTGAAACAAGCCACTCAATGGTGATGTAGTGAAGGCAACCAAGTAAGGAATCACCTGGGAGCCACAGTCAGATTTATGCGGATCTGAAGAGTGGCTGACAGGTGAGTGAAGGCTGGTTTAAACCCATGCCCTGAGAAAAGAGCACAAGACACACCCACCTGAATAGTGAGGTCAGAGACCTATGTAACGAAGCAAGCAGGACAAGACAGTTCCACTGAAGTAGAGCATTCACTCATGAACACCATGAGGATAACAACGATCTCCCTGCATTCTGAAGGCCACCTTGAGAAAGCCAAGTGAAGAGCTAAAAGAAACTTACCTAGCAGTAAATTAAATCCTGAACTGCCTATTTACTCAAATAATGCTGAATTCATCTGAGAGAGACTATTGTAAGTGAAAGAACTAGGTCACCTTTAATTGACATGTTTAATTCCACAGCTGAATAACTCCACTCTAGGTACAAACTGAGACTCCTGAGCAAGATAAGATCAGTTGTAGGTAGGCAATAGCTATTTTTGACTAACTGTGGTGTGCAAATTTTAATCCAACACTGTGTTAATTTGTACTTTATAATCTAACATGCCACAATGATAGGATACTTTTATCTCATCAAATTTTAAAGGGTATTTTAGGAGATATATTAAAAAATTAATTACTTTGTAATTTATAAAATCCAAAGATATTTCAGACAAAAGAAGACAGAAAGTAGGTCCTTTGGAGAGTTAGTAAAATTCATGGATGATTCCACAAATTGACCAAGGGAAGCTAGGATTTTTTTTTCAGCTACAACTGTAACCTTTCGAAGTTAATGTCACAGAACACAAACATGTCCTTTCAAAAAATGTGCCTTAGAGCTACTGTCAGAGGCATCATCGTAGTTTAGCAGACTATTAATCGGACCACATCTCCTAGTCTCCACAGACTTCCATATCCAATTGTTTAAAAGTTACAACGCTCTTCTGTGACCTTTCCATAAGATTTCTCGTTTCTTTGTTGAAGCCAAAACCTCAAATTCTGTAACAAGTCTACAATTTCCAATTATTCTCTTGAAGTTTCTGTACGCAGTCTTCTCATTAATGTATATCAGTGTCAGTTGTATATTGTAAAGAATCCCAGAATAGAAACCCAAAGACCTGTGACCAAAGTCTGGTTCTGCCACTTGCTAGCTTGGTGATTTTAGACAAATGACAACCTCCATATGTCCATTAACTTTCCGCATGGGTAAAAGTGTGATGATGATTTATCCCTAAAATTGATCTCCTATTGGTCAGAATTATTAAACATCACAGACTGATTCATGTGAATATAATTAGTCATTTCATACAAATATGAATTTCTACTCTAAATTCTCTGTGGGAGAATTAAATAATCACTCAGAGCCAATATTGACTAGAGGAATTCTAAGTAAATGGCACTACTTATCTCTGTGATAAATGGCTCTTTATTTAAAAAAAAAAAACACATGAATGGCTGTTTTGAGTTTAAAGAAGAAAGATAAAAATGAACAAGCTAGAAGACAAAGAAATTAAAAGTAAAATTGTGTTAACATACTGCAACAAAAGTGAATTTTGGAGCTTCTTCAACAGTTTGAGAGGCATAAGAAGTTTGGAGGGTATGGGGGATAAAAATGATGGAGCTCAGCAAGATGGCCAGAAACCAGAACTCTTCAAAGCAAGATGGTCAAGGAAAATGACCAAGCAAGTTTATTAGGTTTTAGCACATGTTATTCAATTTTAGCACACTTGTTGCACAATGCTCTGTGTAATACATTACCCACCTTAGCCTTAAATTGTATTAAAAGCCACCAGAGGAGTCTAGTGTATGTGTGTGATCTTTTAAATGTCAAGAGAATCTGGGTGACGGTCAATGCCAGATGGTACCAAGGAGGAAGTGCCTGCAGTTGGCAAGGTAGAGGGAAAGCATGGCCAGAGATGATCAAGAAGAAAAGCTAACACTTCCAAAACTCCCAAGACTTCCAGAAGAGACCCGGTGTCTCTGCTTTTTTCTAGTAAAAGAGTTGAGTCACTTTATTAAATCAAAAAGACAAAGTGACTCAGAGCAACCTACCAATTAACACCTGGTTTTCCTCATTACCACAAAGCAGCATGGACAATACCTAAGAAAACATAGAAAAAAATGGCATACCAACAATTGTACACTTTGCCGGCATTTCTAATCTATAGCCTCCCAAGTTCATATTTATAAATTTTAATTTGTATAGATATCCAAGGTTACACAATTATTGTATATAAATAATTCTCTAAAATGGCTCACTTTACCAAATTTTAGAAGTTGTTGACTTCTAAGGCATGGGAACATCCATCATTAGTTGTTTTTTCTCCCCCCCCCCCCATGGAAAATGCTGAAGCGTAGAAAAATAATGCCTATTGATTCCTCTTCATTCTTTATATATTTTTCATTTTATTTTGCAAACCAATCCCTTGCTGAGTGGCAGGAATGAAGCTATACTGCCAGGGCATGGGTTTCACTTAATGTCTTTGGGAAGATGGACAGCTGAGAGAGAGTTCTGATGACCGTTGTCTGGTGAGTCTTTGATTTACTTTTTTCTGACTGTTGCTATAGTAACTAAGGAACATGAAGTCAGTTATAAAAGCTCCAATGCTTCTTTGCAAAGCATTTTTAAAACTTTCTATTTGTAATAATTTGTACCCAAGTTTACCTTAAAAAAATCTTTCATTTTAGTATGGAGATTTTATGATTCCTACTTCTTCATATTTCTATGAACATGTCATTTATAAGAACGAAAATTCCTTATGCAATCCTGAAAACTTAGTGTATTTAGTAGCTCTCAAGAAAGGAATAAAGAAGTTATTTCTATATTTTAAAAAAAGGGGAGAAGGAAGGAAGGAAGGTAGGAAGGAAGGTAGGAAGGGAGAGAGGGAGGGAGGGAGGGAAGGAGGGAAGGAAAGAAGGCAGGCTCCAGAATGTGCAGTTCTGTTTAGTACCCAACACAGGGCAAACTCTCTATATTTCATATAATCTTGATGATCAAAGCATCATTATTCCTCCCCTCCTAACTGAAAGCAAGATTAGATCAATTATAGACAGTACAGATGCATAAAGCACCCCCACCCCATCATGTCTAAGTGTTTTTAAAGAATCTTCACCATGCTCCATCCATTGCAATCCCTATGTTGATTCATTCATTCTCCCAAAATTCCACCTTAATTTTTCCCTCACATCCCTGGATGATGAGAACAGTGGTTAACACCTTATTGGTACTCAATACATGTCAGTATTCATTCTAAATTAGTTTCATATGTTAACCCATTTAATCCTCTTAACAATCAGGAAGGAATTCTAGAAAATGGAATACCTGCATATCAGACTAGAAATTCCATCTTTAACTTGAAGATAAATTTGATGTGAGCAAGACCAAGCCTCCAAGTAGTATTGTTAATGTTTCATAGATGAGGAAACTAAGACAATGTGGGGCTTTTTGACTTGCCAAATTGTTTTAATCAAGGTACCATTGACTGCTATAAAAAATAATTCCAAAACAATAGAATTTTATTTTTTGTTCAGGTCCAGTGCAAAGCAGGTGTTTTGACTGACTGGTGCTCTCTTCTAAGAGCTAATACAAAGGCCCACACCCCCTCCCTCTGGTGGCTCTGACAGCTTCAACACATGGCCTTCAAGGTGGTAGTGTATATTAATTTGCTATTACTGCTGTAACAAATGACCATAAATTTAGTGACTTCAAATAACATAAATATCTCACAGATCTGTAGATCAGATATCAGACACGGGTCTTCCTGGGCTATAATCAGGTTGTTGGCAGGTCTGCATTCCTTTCTGGAGGCTCTAGAGGAGAATCTATGTTTCTTTGTCCTTCACAGCTTTTAGACCTGCTTTCTTTGGCTTGTGGCCCTCTCACAACTTCAAAGCTAACAATGTCAGTCCAAGTCCTCCACATGTTACTATCTCTCTGGTTCTCTCTTTGCCTCTTTATTCTGCTTTTAAGGACCCTGTGATTATGTTGGGCTCACTCAGATTATCCAGGATTATCTCACCAATGGGGTCATGAGATCAAGCCCTGCATGGGTCTCTATGCTCAGTGGTAGGATCTGCTGGAGTTTCTCTCTATCCCTCTCCCCCTGCTTACACTATCTCTCTTCAAAAAATAAATGGGGAAAGAAAGAAAGAAAGAAAGAAAGAAAGAAAGAAAGAAAGAAAGAAAGAAAGAAAGAAAGGTAGGTATCCATACTGGTAAGGAAGCAGTTAAACTGTTACTATTTGCAGATGACATGATACTACATAAGAAATCCTCAAGACTCTACAAAAAACTATTAGAAGTAATAAATTCAGGAAAGTTGCAGAATATAAAATTAATACCCAGAAATTGGAACTACTTCTATACACTAATAACAAAGTAGTAGAAAGAAAGAGAAATTAAGAAAACAAATCCATTTACTATTGCACCTAAAAGAATAAAATACCTAGGTTAAACTTAGCTAAGGAGCTGAAAGACTCCTTAGACAACTCTAAAGTATTGATGAAAGAAACTGAAGATGACACAAACAGATGGAAAGATAGTCCATGCTCATGGACATGAAGAATTGATAGTTAAAAATGTCCAGACTCCCCAAAGCAATCTAAAGATTCAATGCAATCCCTATCAACACATCAACAGCATTTTTATAGAACTAGAAAAAATAATACTAAAATTTGTTTGGAACCACAAAAGAACCCAAATAACCACTGCAATCTTGAGAAAGAAGAACAAAATGGGAGGTATCACAATTCTATATTTCGAGATATACTACAAAGCTGTATTAATCAAAACAGCATGGTACTGGCACAAAAAATAGACACAAAGATCAATGGGACAGAATAGAGAGCCAAGGGAAAAAAAACATTCTTATATGTTAAATTATGATAAAGGAGGCAAAAATATACAAAGGGCAAAAGATAATTTCTTCAATAAATGGTGCTGGGCAAACTGGAGCTACATGCAAAAGAATGAAACTGGACCACTTTCTAACACCATACACAAAAATAAATTCAAAATGGATTGAAGACCAAAATATGAGGCCTGAAACAATAAAACTCTTAGAAGAAATAATAGACAGTAATCTCTGACATTGGCTATAGCAACATTTTTCTAGATGTATCTCCTAAAGCAAGAGAAACCAAAGTAAAAATAAACTTTTGGACTACATCAACATAAAAAGCTTCTGCACAGCAAAGGAAAGCATCAACAAATCAAAAAGACAACCTACTGAATGAGAGAAGATATTTTCAAATGATATATTCAATAAGGAGTTAATCTTCAAAATATATCAATGCAAGCAACTCAATACCAAAACAAAACAAAAAACAAATAATCCAATTAAAAATAGGCAAAGGACTTGAATAGGCATTTTTTCAAAGAAGGCATACGGATAGTCAACAGACACATGGGAAGATACTCAATACCACTCATCATCAGAGAAACGCAAATCAAAACCACAATGAAGGGTGCCTGGGTGGCTCGGTTGGTTAAGCATCTTCCTTCAGCTCAGGTCATGATGCCAGGGTTCTGGGATCAAGCCCCAAGTCAGGCTCCCCACTCAGCAGACTTCTGAGTCTTCTCCCTCTCCCTCTGGTCTTCTCTGTGCTTGTGATTTCTGTCTCTTTCAAATGAGTAAATAAAATCTTTTTTAAAAATTAAAAAAAAAACACAGTATCACCTTACACCTGTTAAAATGGGAAATAAAAAGCATAAGAAATAACAAGTGTTGGTGATGATGTGGGAAAAAATGAACTGTGGTGCAATTGTTGGGAATGTAAATGGATATAGTCATTGTGGAAAATAGTATGGAGATTCCTCAAAAAGTTAAAACTAGAAATATCATGTGATCCAACAATTCCACAACTGAATATTTACCCAAAGAATACGAAAACACTAATTTGAAAAGATATATGCACCTCTATGTTTCTTGCAGCATTATTTACAATAGCCAAGATATGGAAGCAACCCAAATATCCAACAATAGGTGAATGGATAAAGAAGATGGGGCACACACACACACACACACACACACATGTGCACACAATGAAATATTAAAATTTTTTTTTAATTTTAAAATATTAAAATATTCATTAAAAAGTGAAATCCTGCCATTTACAATAATGTACATGGATGTAGAAAGTGTATGGCTAAGTGAAATATGTCAGTCAGAGAAAGACAAATACCATGTTATTTCACTTATACATGGAATCTAAAAAAAAAAACAAAACAAATGAATAAACAAACAAAAACAGAATCAGGCAGATAAATACAGAGAGCAAGCTGATGGTTGCCAGAACTGGCGGAAGGAGGGGTTGGGCAAAATTTGTGAGGGGGAGTGGGAGATAAAGTTTCCAGTTATAGAATGAGTAAATCATGGGAATAAAAAGCACAGCATGGGGAATATAGTCAATGATGTGGTAATAGTGTTGTAAGGGGACAGATGATAGCTACATTTGTGTTGAGTTAATCACTATATTGCATTCCTGAAACTAATATAATACCGTGTGTCAACTATACTCAAATTTGTTTTTAAGTAGTTGTTAAAGGGGGACCTGGGTGGCTCTGTTGGTTAAGCATCTGCCTTTGGCTCAGATCATGATCTTGCGATCCTGGGATCAATCCTCAATTGGGTTCCCTGCTCAGTGGGGAGTCTGCTTCCCCCTCTCCCTCATGCTCACGCTATGTCTCTGTCTCTCTCTCTCAAATAAATAAATAAATTTTTAAAAAATTTAAAAAACAAAAGTGTTGCTCAAATCTTTTTCTTTCTTTCTCTTTTTTTTTTTTTTGGAAAGGTCTGTTGAAATGGCCTTCTGGCTAGCAGTCCATTTTTTTCACGGTTGCATTCCTCCATCTTTTGAGTCTATATTGATTTTTTCGAAATAGCTAGAAACCAACAGAGCTAAATCTAAATAAAATAGTGGGTGATCAAGCTGGTAAAGTACTCTTTATCAAAAATGAGCTCCAAGTATATAATAATGAGACTGAATTATTGCACAGTTTATAAACTGTTTCTAAAAGCAATTTCTAAATAAGCATTCCCAAACATTACCAACCAAAATTACTTCATTGGTAAAAATCTAATACTTTACTAAAAGAGACATTCCGTTTGAATGCCTGTTGTCTGGTGTGTGTTGTATGTGCACAATATTTTAAATATACATCAGTTACATTCAATGTTAAGATAATTACTTATAAGTTACTTCAATGAGCTCCTCACAGCATTTGCATGTTGCTCCTTTCTTCTTTCCTTTTTTTCTTATTTCTTCCTTCCTTTTTTCATTTTTCTTTTCTTCCTTTCTTCTTCTATATTTTCCATAACTTGCATCCTTATCTTATTTCTATCTATGCCTTCAAGTTGCCTCCTGCAGAAACTTCAGTTGACCACCTCATCTTAAACAGCCACAACTCTCTTTCCTTTACCCTCTTTTCTTCACAGCAAAATCTTAGGTGATGTTGAATTTTGTATCTATCTATCTATCATCTATCATCTATCTATCGTGTTTCTTCCCCCTAGAATATAAACTCCAGGAAAATGGGGATTTTGTCTCTTTTGTCCCAGGCTGTGTCCCCAGGAGCCAGGTGTGTGCCTGGCACCTAGCACGTGATTCATAAAAAAAAAAAAATGGTGAATAAATGTCTGAAATTCACAGGTAGAAAATAACTTTGTTTAGTGTTTAACTACATTCTGAAAATGAAATGAAGCCATGTGTCAATTCCCCATTTTGACCATATTCTTTTTATATTTCTCAATTTTTAAAGTTTCCATTAAGTAAAACGAGAGCCAGTATAATTGCTATCAATATTTAATACCAAATTAACACAGCTGCAAGCTTAAGAATTATGTTAAACTTAAATTCCCTGAAGAGTTCCTCATTTTCCTTAGGAAAATAGTTTCCACTTAAGGAAAGCTGACAACCCACGGGGTACATGCCCACTTAACTCAGTAGTTGAGTACTGGTCAGAAATATCTACTTCCATAGGAGAGCACCCCTGGAGGTAAAAACCAAATGTAACGTGTCTTCTTGTGGTATTTTCAATAATGCATTTTACCAAAGAGGATATATCCTATTCAACATTATAAAGGGTAAAAATGAAACTTTAAAAAACAATTATCAGCTAATTTTAGTTTCCCTTGAATCCTTATATCTGGTTTAAAAAGTAACCTCAGAAAGCAGGAAACCAAGCAGGTAGCTGCCTAGGGTATTTTGCAGTTTCTCTAAGAGGGTACACTAATACTTAAAACACACACACACACACACACACACACACACACACACACACACAGAGCCTGGTCATAATCTTACCATTAGTATTTGGGCTATCTTATGCATATAATGAATGCTTATTTCTTCTTTTAAAAAGCTCCTCCTTTAAAAATTTCACAAATGGGAATGTCTGGGGGGCTCAGCGGTTTAGCGCCTGCTTTCGGCCCAGGGCCTGATCCTGGAGTTCCCAGATCGAGTCCCACATGGGGCTCCCTGCATGGAGCCTGCTTCTCCCTTTGCCTGTGTCTCTGCCTCTCTCTCGTTCTCTATGTCTCTCATGAGTAAATAAATAAAATCTTTTAAAAAAAAATTTCACAAATGTTCACAGACCAAAAACTTGACACACAGAGGCTCATTCTCACCCCCTGCTTTGAAGTTCATAGGTGCCTTGTCAGGAATCTCTGGTTAATAAAGTAATGATTATATGTAAGTCTTTGGACTCTGTTGGATAACTTGTGTTACAAGCTTGTTTTGTTTTGTTTTGTTTTGGGTTTTTTTTTTTTTGGCAGGGAAGCAAGAAATTAAATAATTCATAGACTTGATTCAGCTCCCTTGAATTAGGCTAAGAATCCAGGCAATAACCAGAGACAGAACTAGATAGAGAAAGAGTCTATTGCAGCATTATTTTATGCTTTTGTTTTTTTATTTAAATTCCAGCCAGGAATCATCCTTTGAAACTCAAGCTGACTTCTTGCCTTGTGAGGGTAAAATGTAATTTTTAATTCAATAGAATAAATGGGGTACTCTCACCTTCAGTTAGTGAGAAGAGCAAGCCCTCCATCAGTATCGCCAGTGGGCGATGAGCGATGGACTGGCCCGATGAATCCCTTCCCTTGCACTTCCTGTGTGCACATCTGATTAGCAGAGCAGAGAAAGGAGATGTTTTGATCTGAGCGAGTACAAAGGCTGGGTGAGGTTGAGTGCACTCTATTGTAACTGTCTCTCAAGTGACAGCTTTTAAACTGAGCAAGCCATTATCAGAGGGACCATAGCTTTGATCCTGGAAAAGCAGCCTGACAGCATCCTCCCTTCAGCCCTCAGAGAGATGGCAACTTTGTTGTAATGGGTCTTCTCTTCTATGGGACACTTTCTCCCCACCTTGGGGAAATGCCTGTAATGGTAGCAGCTCTGTCCGTGCGTGCCAGTTGTCTGAAGGGGCTGCCCCCTGCCTTGTGAACAAACACAGGCTTCCCCAGTGATGCCCCTCCTGGTGGTGCTGGTTCTGGATGTCAGGATGTTCACGCAGTATGCCAGTGATTCCACCATCCGGGCATCTGCAGGCCTCCCCCATCCCCTCTGCACACTGGCCAGGATGCCACAAGGAGCAGCTGGCTGGTACTGGTGGGGAGGAAGTCTCCTGCTCTTTCACAGACAGACCCACAGGCCCCACCCTCATAGAGCTTATGGGTAGAGCTAACGATTTCTTTCTTTTCCTTTCGATCCTAGAAATAAAGTGGATAGGTCCATTCCCTATATAACTATTGATACAAAAATCTGAAACAAATATTTCCAAACCAAGTCCCGGAGTGTACAGAAAAAAATAAAAATAATTACAAAAGGTAGGATCTCCTTTTTAATTTTTTTTAATTTTTAAAATATCAAGGATGTCTTAATTACTCTTTTTTTTTTGTCTATTTGGGTTTTTTTTTGTCTATTTGTTTTTTTTTAATTTATTTTTTATTGGTGTTCAATTTACTAACATACAGAATAACACCCAGTGCCCGTCACCCATTCACTCCCACCCCCCGCCCTCCTCCCCTTCTACCACCCCTAGTTCGTTTCCCAGAGTTAGCAGTCTTTATGTTCTGTCTCCCTTTCTGATATTTCCCACACATTTCTTCTCCCTTCCCTTATATTCCTTTTCACTATTATTTATACTCTTAATTTAATTTATACAACAGATTAGAGGAGCAAAAGCTATATGATTATCCTAATACATGAAGAAAAAATCTGATAAAATTCAACTATTGATGAGTAAATCTCCTAGGGAAATAGGAATTGAAGGGAATTTCTCTAAACCAGACAGAGATGATCAATTAAAATCTAAATGTGCTATGAAAGCCTTAGAAATGCCATTTCTCTTAAAACAAAAAGTATAAGAAAAGATGCTTATTGTCATCACATCTACTCAACATTGCACCTGAGGTTTTAGCCAGTACATATGATATAAGAAACAGCAGTAAGAAATAGGTATTTTTAAATAGAAATAAGTAAGAAATATAAATATTTTTAAATAGATATATAATTGTTTACTATTTACAGATGGTTTTATCTATAGCCTAATAGGGTTTTTTTTACCAAACATTTTATAACTTAAAGAGCAAACAAATCACTAAAACAATACATTTATCATAAGATTCAGGAAACAGATATATTGGACCATAAAATTTTATGAAGGCCCATTAGAGAGAGTATGAAAGTTGGGTTTGTTTTTATGTTTCCTCATTTCTCCTTCCTTCAGGTGTCAGCTTATGATTTACTGCACCCCACTTTTATATTCTCTGCCACCATATACTCAGTGATGTAACAGTTCATGGATTTAAAAGACTATGAGCTGTACTTTTAGTAACAATTTTATTTTCATGTTTTCCTTTTACTCACAATAAATGAAATAATAGGTCTTTTTCAGAAAAAAAATCTATGATTATTAAGAACCAGGGTGCATGGCTGGCTCAGCCACAAGAGCACGTAACTCTGGATCTTGGGGTTGTGAGTTTGAGCCCCACGTTGAAATTACTTTAAAAAAAAAGAACCATTACTTAAATGAATTATAACATAAAACCTCAAGAGAGCCTGGACTACTCTTATTTTACATTTTTTCTTTGCTCTGACCATGCTTATTAAATCATGGAATCCCACATACTGGGCATTTTAACCTTGCAAATTCTACTACTTTCTACTTGCTGAGCTTGAGAGATCTATTATGCATGTGACAAAATTCTTCCATATTAGTATCTAGTGAGACTTATCTAAATTTTTTTCTCAAAAATATCCATATACTCACTACCTATATCTCAATCCTTCATTAACCTGCAAATCCTGAGGAGCAGAATTATATAGTCCTTAGTCTAAGAACTAGAAAAATCAGTGACATAGAAGGAATTCAGTTGGTTTCTCCTCAAGAAGAAAAGCTGGAAAAAATGTTTAGGAAACCCTGTTTTTCCACTGAAACTGCCAAAATGAGACTTAGAATACAATTTTTGAGAAATGAACAGATACATGACATGGCATCAGTATTACCAATAATGAATATCCAACTGCTTATTAACCATAAGTCAAACCCTGGTCTGATCTGCATAGTTAATGAAAAACATATTTGTGAGTTATAGATTAAGTGGTATATTGTTATGGTGGAGTTTGCAAAAATATATCAAAGACATAGCCCTCAGAGAAATCTATCAGGAGAGACCACAGGGTATACCTAGTGCCACTAGAAGGGGGAAACTCAAGAGAAGGAAAGGGGAAGGAATCACATCTGGTTCCCGGGACACAAGAAGCCCAATGACAGATTCTACAAAGGGCCCTGACTCCATCCTGTGCATGAGTTGACCTGAGTTTCCTGCTGGCCAAAAGACAAGCTCACAATCAGATGCTCCTTCAGATGCATCTTTTTAAAAAATAAATAAATAAATAAATTTTTATTCGCTTGAGAGACAGTAAGAAAGAGAGCACAGAGGGAGAGGGAGAAGCAGACTTCTCACTGAGCAAAGAGCCCGACTCAGGACTCGATCCCAAGACCCTGAGATCATGAGTTGAACTAGAAGGCAAATGCTTCACCGACTGAGCCATCCAGGTGCTCCTCCTTCAGATGCTTCTTATTCTCGCTCCCCTTGACTCTCAGAATGCCACTCTCTATTATCCACCTGCAAACTATCTTCCAAGTGAAACCACCAGAAATGTAAAGAATTTTCTTTGTTGTTGCTATTCTAGACTCTGTATTAGCCAGAAGTTTCTTGGTTCCATACCCTAACTGCCAGCTTTTTAATTTTCTCCACTTATTCAAAACAAACAAACAAAAAGAAGCAATGTTCCTTCTTTCAAAGTCTAGAACACAAAGGAGAGACACTTGTTAACCATTTCTCCTTCAGCTGGATAGTGCTGCTGACATAACTGTTTCTAACTGATGAACACTTATTTTCTTCCAGGTTTACGGAGGCATACGTGGCACACCAAGTTATATCTATTTAAGCCTGCCACCTGCCAGCGCCCCTGGACCTTGGACCCCTGCAAAGTGAGTGAGCTTCGGGCCTTCGTGAAAATGTGTAAGCAGGATCCGAGTGTTCTGCACACCGAGGAAATGTGCTTCCTGCGGGAGAGGGTGGAGAGCATGGTAAAATACCATGGGGGTAAAATACCACCTGCTACTCATAAAACTAAATCAGAAGACAATATCAAGGAAGAAAAAACAGATAGTAAGAAGGAGGAGGAAAACATAAAGACAGACGAACCATCAGATGATGAAAGTGATCTAGAAATGGACAAGGAAGGTGTAATTGAACCAGATACTGATGCCCCTCAAGAAATGGGAGATGAAAACGTAGAGATAACTGAGGAAATGATGGATCAGGCAAATGATAAAAAAAAGTGGCTGCTACTGATGCCCTAAATGGTGGTGACCTACAGAAAGCCATTGACTTGTTCACAGATGCCATCAAACTCAATCCTCGCTTGGCCATTCTGTATGCCAAGAGAGCCAGTGTCTTCATCAAACTACAGAAGCCAAGTGCTGCCATTTGAGACTGTGACAGAGCTATTGAAATAATTCCTGATTCAGCTCAGCCTTACAAGTGGTGAGTGAAAGCACACAGACTTCTGGGTCATTGGGAAGAAGCAGCACATGATCTTGCCCTTGCTTGTAAACTGGATTATGATGAAGATGCCAGTGCAATGCTGAACGAAGTTCAACCCAGGGCCCAGAAAAATTGCTGAACATTGGAGAAAGTATGAACAAGAACATGAAGAGTGAGAGATCAAAGAAAGAATAGAAAGGGTTAAGAAGGCTAGGGAAGAACATGAGAGAGCCCAGAGGGAGGGAGAAGCCAAAGGACAATCAGGAGCTCAGTATGGCTCTTTTCTAGGTGGCTTTCTAGGAGGAATTCCTAGTAATTTTCCTGGAGGAATGCCTGGAATGGCAGGGGGGATGCCTGAAATGGCAGGAATGCCTGGGCTCAATGAAATTCCTAGTGACCCAGAGGTTCTTGCAGCCATGCAGGATCCAGAAGTTATGGTGGCCTTCCAGGATGTGGCCAGAACCCAGCAAATATGTCAAAATATCAGAGCAACCCAAAGGTTATGAATCTCATCAGTAAATTGTCAGCCAAATTTGGAGGTCAAGCATAATGCCCTTCTGACAAATAAAGCCCTTGCTGAAGGAAAAGCAACTTCGATCACCTAATGGATGTCACAATAATACAAACCAGTGTACCTCTGACTTTCTCAAGAAGAAAGCTGGGATGCCGTGAAGAGAATCCCTACCCCTCTGCCCCACCTGCAACTAAAACATTCTACAGTTGTTTGCCATTAGGGTATTCATTCAGATAATGTTTTCCTACTAGGAATTACAAACTTTAAACACTTTTTTATTTTTTTAAAGTTTTTATTTATTTATGATAGTCACAGAGAGAGAGAGAGAGAGGCAGAGACACAGGCAGAGGGAGAAGCAGGCTCCATGCATTGGGAGCCCGATGTGGGACTCGATCCCGGGTCTCCAGGATCGCGCCCTGGGCCAAAGGCAGGCGCCAAACCGCTGCGCCACCCAGGGATCCCCTTTAAATACTTTTTAAACCTTAAAAATATTTAAAAACATTAAAAGGGTGTGTTAGTCCATACATTTTTCTTTACTAATCATTTCAGTTTTTTCCCTTTGGATTAATTGGGCAAGGAAGCTACTTCAGTGTGGAAGATTTATCATTGCTCAGTTTGAGTGAAATCAAGGTTTATTAACGGGGAAAAAAAGGTATACAACGGGGACCCCTGGGTGGCGCAGCGGTTTGGCGCCTGCCTTTGGCCTAGGGCGCGATCCTGGAGACCCGGGATCGAATCCCACATCGGGCTCCCGGTGCGTGGAGCCTGCTTCTCCCTCTGCCTGTGTCTCTGCCTCTCTCTCTGTCTGTGACTATCATTAAAAAAAAAAAAAAAAAAAAAGGCATACAACGGGATGTTTCAGTATAAACGCACATCATGAAACTGTTTCTACAATGAGGCTAGTTGATCCATCCATTTACTCAATTTTTATTGAGCATATATACTATGTAACCCTCACAATGCAGGTAAGGGGGACACAAGGCAGAAGAGACAGAGGTTCTTGCTTCAACCAATTCAACACCTGCTGTGCAGACCAGTATAAAAATAAACAATGATAAAATATCATGAGTAAGTTCCAAGGTACACAGTAAGGTCTCAGGTAGTGTAGCCTCAAAGTAGGCTGGGGAGTGTCGTGTCAAATATCCAAGAGGGTACTGAAAATATGACCTGATGATCAGCATATGTTCCCGAAGATGGAGAAGGGGGTAAGAGGACCTCTTGGAGGAAGGCAAAAACAGGAGCTTCTTTGTTCAGCTGGTGGTGATAGATGGAGCAGAGCAAGAAGTGCTCAGGTGAGAAGGGCCTGCTCATGATGTCCCTTGCAATTTCAGGACAGTTTATGTTCCATCCTATGATAGCAACTGAAGAACGTGCAATAGGAAAATTGTATGAATCAGATTTGCATATTGAAAGGAATACCTTCTTGGTGATTCAAAGATCACTAAAGAGGCTGCCATGTGTATATGCAAATGAAGACACCTTACCAGAGGCTGTGCCCAAGTAGGGCAGATGTGAGGATTGGAGGGGTCCTGGGGTCATTGATCTGTCTTTGTGATGACTGGATAAAGGACAGTGAGGGACTTCTATGATCTTTGTGTTCAGGTTTAGGCAGCTGGGTAGATACTAATGCCGTGTCATCAAAAGAGAGATCTCTAGGATAAAGCATTTAATAGACTTCCTGTCAAAACTAGAATACAAATACAAAATGTACTACAAACACAATTGTCTCTGAAGACTGTGGAATCAATGGGCCTCCAAATCTGTGACTGAGATTAATGCCAAAAGAACCATTTTATGATGAACCAGAATTTAAAATGTAATTTGAATAGCGAGATAAAATATTATTTTGTATCTGACAAGTCTGTATCACAACAACTGTCCTGAAAATAAAATGCCAACATTTGGATACCACTTCAAACTTACCCATCTGTTTTCTTTTAGCTCTCTCTGCTAGGGTTTCTCCATGAAATTCCTTGGTCTGTTAGCAGTTGTTTGTGAAATCTGCTCTAGTTCCATGATGCCACGTATCAACTTGCCCTTATATTACAAATGATCTATATTCTTGGCCAGAAAAGCTTTCTAGAATATTAATACTGTACACCAAATAAATTCAGGACAGCAACTTTCTTTAGGTCAGGTGGGATGATGGAAGGTTGGCAGCGACATTCATGATACATATAGAACTTTAAGCACTGCTTTTTTTTTTTTTTAAGCACTGTTTTTGCAGAAGAAAAGACAATGAGCTATAATTTCATATGAATTCCAATTGTACGGTTTAGGTTTTTCAACAACTCATGGAAATAAATGACTAGGAAATGCCAAAGTTTAAAATGATACTCCTCCCCATTTCTAAATCGTATGTAATGAGACCCAGGATCTTTTTCCAAAGAACACTTAATAGTTCTCAACCACATCTCACTCTCTTTTATGTATTTTCATTCTTTCAACAACCAGTACAGAAAGGACACAAAATGGAGATTATTTGAATAAAGAATGAGAGAGAGAGAGAATATTACAGGCTTGATTTCTATACTTTACCATAGAGTTCTTCATAAAGGAAGATATAAATAGTAACAAATAGGATCTATAGTTATTAATTCCAAGTTACAATCTCTGCAATACATGTGACCGTCTTATAAAGATTTCCTTCATTCTCCCTAGCATCTCCACCAAAAAAAAAAAAAAAATCCTCCATCAAAAATCAATTGAAAATGACCTTTTACAAAAGGGACTTGAACAAATCCTCTATCTTTCAATTTTGTAACTTTAAATTGGTACCTGGCCTCTATGGCTGCCTATCTATGTTTACTCAACCATCCATTCATTCAATCAACAGTCATTTTCAGGTACAGTCAGGTCCACCTGTTATCTGGTTACCAGACTCCGATAAGAAAAAATACATTTCTTTATAGTAGAGAGACAATGAACTTTGCAGTCAGAACACTTCAATTGGAATTCCAGATCAATCATATTCTATCTGCAGGATTCCAGGCTCTAACTTGAAGGCTGTTATCCACCCCTTTAGGGGAGTTTGTAAAAAAATTATGGAAGTGGTTAAAGTTGATTAAACTTGAGCATTTAGTGTCTAGGAATCAGAATTTCTAACTGGCTGCAATATCCTCAAAAGGAACACTTGTTCTACCTGAATGTCCATCATTACCCTTAAGAAATATACTCTCTTAGTTAGTAAAATAATAATAAAAACAATATTTATCTTACTATAGGAATTGTTGGGAGAAATAAAAGAATGTATGTGAATAAATTTGAAAATCATAAAAGATGATAGAAGTTTAGTTACTAAATTTATTATTTTTTTAAGACTTTATTTTTCATGAAAGACAAAGAGCGAGACAGAGACAGAGACAGAGACATAGGTAGAGGGGGAAGCAGGACGTGGAACTCGATCCCAGAACCCCGGGATCACGAACTGAGCCAAAGGCATGCTCAACCACTGAGCCACCGAAATGCTCCAGTTACTAAATTTATTTAAATGATGAAATTTTATTATTAAATATTAAGCACAGGGGCAGCCCCGGTGGCGCAGCAGTTTAGCACCGCTTGCAGCCCAGGATTGAGTCCCATGTCAGGCTCCCTGCATGGAGCCTACTTCTCCTCTGTCTGTGTCTCTGCCTCTCTCTCTCTCTCTGTATCTCTCATGAATAAATAAATAAAATCTTTTTTAAAAATATTAAGCACAGTGAATTAAAAGGAAAGAACACCTGCTCTGGCTAGCCCTGATAAGAGTATATGTGGTTGGGGGCATGAAGCAAGGAGGCATTGTACATAATTACATATAAATAATATATAACTATATATAATAATTGTTATATATAAATATCTGCATACATATGACAGAGAAACTGGCTCTTACAGTATCAAAGAATAGGGCTTGCTTCATAGACAGTGGAACTGGATGACCATTTGGCTCCAACCCATGAGAATCATTACTCTAGTGCTCTGCTGTTAATGACACAGCTTCCTCCTCCACCCCTCCTCTTCTCCCTTTACCAGCTGACTTCTCCTCTGTACGTGTGCTTTAGTGCATTCTGCAGAATTCTGGCCCAGGCAAACACACACACACACACACACACACACACACACACACACACACAAGCCAAGGATTAAACAATTTTAGAATATTTTGAAGATGCTGAGAGGTCCTAATAGGAAAAAAAATACTTATTTATGCCAGTGCAATTCAAGCTTATTTCACCATGAAACCCCTGCTCTGAGAAAGACTGATCAACATCTTGCAAAACTGATATAAAAAGTTAACTTTTGGAAATATTCTCTTATCTCATGGTTTCTCCTTGCTAGGGCTCTATCTTATTTGCCATTTGAAAGCAAGCACTCAATAAATATTTATTAAATATTGCATTTAGTATCATAGATATACAACCACTCTACCAAAGTTCACCTTCCCCTGGGTATTTTTAGTTTCTTTGTAACCATATTTAATATAATGTCATACAATTTATGTATATGCCTGAAGTTCAGAAACTACCCACTTCCCAATGTGCTTCAAGTAGTTAGGTGGGCCCTATTCAGGTTAAAAGAGTCTTTCAGGATCATTCAAAACAATGCAAATATTAAGCACTTCAAAAAAATAACTTAAAACTACAGTTGACATTGATTAAATTAATCCCATTAACAGCATAATTACTATATGAAAAGGAAGGTGCGAGATAATCAATTTCAAAGAATTTTCTTTGAAAGTCAAATAAAGTACTTACTTGACAAAACATTTCTTGCTCACCTCTTGGCCCAATTCCAACCACCAACAGGGAAGAGAAAAGGCAAGGATTAGGATCCTCCATCTACATGAGTCCAAAGTCAGGAGACATAAGGAAGCATCAAGTTTGGGGCTTGAACACTTGAACAGAAAAGCACTGGACAAGCTAATAACCAGGAAAAACTATTTCATGTTTTGGCAAGAAATCCAAAATCTGGCCTTAACTTCTGCTCTATCTAACTAACAGGGGCCTGTGAAGTTCTCTTCCCCATCTCCTGAGTCTCAATTCTGATAAAGTGCTTTCAAATATCTTTCAAGTTACATCTAAGGATTCTGTGAATCTGAATGGTTCCAAATGTCTGTCTCCACCTGCACCAGAGGCATGCCTCTGCCTGGGCAGGTCTCTCATTATGGTCTGCAGCATGCTTAGTTTCTTCAATCTGATGGTGGATATCCCCAGGCCTGGGAGTAATTTAACTTGTTTTCATTTTACATTTGAGATTTCATTCTTCATATCACTCTAAATTATTTAAGAAAGCCCAAATAGCTTTGCCATTTTTCAAACTCCCCAGATCAAGTATAGTGCTCATTACACCCAGTGGGTGCTCAGTAAATGTTGACGAACAGACTGTTCTCCTACTCCAAAAATAACATGAAAGAAATCTATAACTTCAGGCAATATGCACAATACCTTCTGTAGTTGGATGGGTTTTATCAGCAAAGAAGTAAATGTAACTGCCTGTCTATGGGATGATTTGGCTGAAAAATTCAATTCATATGAGAGAACTGAAAAACACTTTGTGGGAGACAAAAAAATTAAGTATTTGAATGCACACTTGAAATAATTTGCATAGCCTTCTATTCTCATGCAGTACACTTCACTAGCCTCTAAGCAAAAAACTCAAACATTCTCAGGCTTCAGGGCCTAGAGGACCTCAGTAATCAGAATAAGCCTTCCCTGCAAGAGAAGAGGCAAGTGGAAAACTGAACTTTCTGCCAAAGATAAGATGATCCTCAAGAAGCTTAAGCCTCAAAGCTTGGGGATTAAAATCCTTACTATGAGAATTAGGAGGATACACATTTTATTTAAGATTGTACTTATTTGAGAGAGAGAAGGTGAGAGATGAATGTGAGGGGATGGGAAGCAGCAGAGGGAAAGGGAGAACCAGACTCCCCACCAAGCAGAGAGCCTGACACGGGGCTTGATCCCAGTACCCCAAGAACATGACCTGAGCTGAAAACAGACACTAACAGACGGAGCTACCCAGGCACCTCGAGAACACACGATTGATTGATTGATTGATTGATTGATTGACTTTATTTGAGATAGAAAGAAAAAGAGAAAGCATAGGAGGGGGAAGGGCAGAGGAAGAGGGAGAAGCAGGGACCCCTCCCACAGGGCTCAATCCCAGGACCTGGGATCATGATCTGAACCGAAGGCACTCAACCGACTAAGCCACCCAGGTACCCTGAGAATACACATTTTAAAAGGCTGAGACAATGTCCTTCTGCAAAGATGAGTACTTAAGAGATTAATTTTGAGTTTAAATGGAACAAAACCAGAAGGTACTATTTACAGGCAGGCGGAACAGAGAGAGTTAAGACTTTCAGCCCAAGCTCCAAACAGTAGCTTTAGAGAAGGAACTGCCTCTAAAGACCAAACCATAGTGGATAGACTCCGTTCTGCCCTGGAAGCCTCCCCAAGTGCAGCATTACAGTAGGAGCAGTAAACTGACAGGGTAGGGCCATAAGCTTGGTTAGAAATTTGTTTCTTAGGGGAAAGTCTTTTCTCTCCAGATGAGAGAAAGAGAGACCTGGAGAAAATCAGAGGTTAAGTCTAGTCTCAGTATCTGCATGTGGCAGGAATCACAACTCCACACCACACACACACACACATACACACGCACTCACTTCACAAAATTGTTAGAGAAGAAAGCAATAAAGTTCTTGAAAATCTCCTAAGCAGTGGGTGATTCAAAAAAGCAAGTATGGTGCCTAGAGGGAAGGAAATAATTCAGGGGAAATTCAGAAATTCAGGGGAAAAAGAGTTGTTCTTCCCTGAAGAAAATCAAGAAGAGGCAATATTAACTCCCCAAAATATCTTACCCCATATCCTTGAAAGAAAGACATGAGAATGGCTTTTTTTTTGCCATTCTGGCCAATACAACTTGACCTTTTTTGCTCAGGCTGGTGGGGACTGAGAATACTTAAATCACAAAAGACCAGCCAGTGGCCAGGAGAAAAATAAAAGAAGGGACAGCTTGATTAGACACAACCTCACGGTGTGTGCAGAACCCCCATCTGTCACCTCTCCTGATTGCCCCTCATCCCACTCCACCATTTTGCAAACTCTGTCCTATCCGATTACAGGAGCTTTCTTTTCCACCAAGAGTTCCTGCTTAAAACCCAGAGTTTTCCTTAAGACAAAAAAAGCACACACAAAAGAAAGGGGTTTCTCCCCACCCCCCAAGTGAGGAAATGAAATGAATAGTACAAACAAAAGGAACCCAGAGGAATTCAAGAGTATTAAAAAGAAAATCACAAACATTTCCCTCATCTGTTTCCTGCTCCAGAGTTTAATTTTTGTGATCTATTCTTGGCACTAAAAGCATGACTTCTCCAAGCTTCGGTTTCTTTATCCATAAAAATATAAAAACACATCATATGTATATAAAAATATTTTCTAAAAAAATGTTTTAAGCTTCAGGGTTGTTGAAACTCAGTAAAATAACTAAAAGCAATGAACTCAGTACTCATTAGACATTATAGTCCCTTTTTCTCCTCTAATCCCCAGAGAGGAGAGCCAGATAGAACATGCTCAGTTAAATTTGAATTTCGGATAAACAACAAATAATTTTCCGTATAAGTAGGTCCCAAATGTTGCATGTATTTGTATTTGCTATATCTAGCAACCTTACCCTCCAGAACACAGAAATAAAGTGTGCAAACAACACGGAGCGTTAGAAACAAAACCAGCTCCTCACCCCAGCTGTGCAGCACACTGCAGATAGCTGACAAAAAGTTCTTAGCCTCAGTAAATCTTTGTAACCTATGGGCAGAAATAATGATCATTAAAATCCCCTTCAAAACCAAAGTGACAAACTTCTAACAACTATTGAATAAAAATGGACCCTCTCACCCCCTAGAGTCATGACAATAAGTATTTAGATATTAATATTAAAGCAAATCCCCCCAAACCCTTTGTGGGAATAGGCTATGAGTGCTGAAAGACTACTACACTTGGAAACCAAAATGTGGATTTGGATACAGCAAAGCAAAGGCACAGAAGGAAAATAAGTCAAGCTCTGATAAACTTTTATTATCAGAGAATTGAGAAGTTTTTGTTTTTTTTTTAACTTTTATTTATGATAGTCACAGAGAGAGAGAGAGAGAGGCAGAGACACAGGCAGAGGGAGAAGCAGGCTCCATGCACCGGGAGCCCTACGTGGGACTCGATCCCAGGTCTCCAGGATCGCGCCCTGGGCCAAAGGCAGGCGCCCAACCGCTGCACTACCCAGGGATCCCCCGAGAAGAAGTTTTAATTTTGGCTTGTATATAAGTTGGTGTTTTACTGTTTCCCAATGGGGTTGACATTATGATAGGGGACCACCAATTTTTCTAGCCTATGTAAAGGCTTTAATCCAGTTCTGTATATGATGGGGCCAGCTGAGGGCTGGGACCTTGTGAAGGCCCTGCCTGGCAGAGAAACAAGTGGCAATGAGTCCAGGAGACCAGGTGCCTAGGTGGCTCAGTGGTTGAGCATCTGCCTTTGGCTCAGGGCATGATCCCAGGGTCCTGGGATCGAGTCCCGCATTGGGCTCCCTGCAGGGAGCCTGCTTCTCCCTCTGCCTGTGTCTCTGTCTCTCTCTGTGTGTCTCTAATGAATGAATAAATGAAATCTGTAAAAAAAAAAAAAAAAAGTCCTCACAAAAAAGAGCTAGAACAGGATTCATACCATGTCTCATAATCACTGGGTGAGGAAATCATGGGCTTCAAAGAAAAGTGACTGAACTGGCTTTGCAACTGGAGCAGAGAAAGGAGTCTTCACCTTGGTACCATTATGCTTAAAATCATAGTAGAGCAAAAGATGTTCCTTGATAAGACATTGGCCCATGATCATCAGTCTGTGGTAATTTTGAAGTAAAACATAATTTCCACAGATAACTGGTTCCATCCATAAAATTCATGCAAACCTCTACTGCTGGGAACACAAAGTCTCTGTCCCCATGGGGCATTTGTCAGGTGGAGAAGATGCATCTCTAAACATGTGATGGCCTGAGAGCCAGGTGAGGGACAAGAGCTCCATGAATGGAAGGTTTCCTGACACCTGAATAGTGAGAGACCATTACGGAGGAGAGGACATCCAAGTAGAGGCTTCGTGGGAAGAAGGAAGTTGCATGGCTTCCAGGCAAGCATTCTAGAAGAAACGAGCAGAAAGTCAAGAGCATGAAAGCCTGAAATAGAAGGTGAGTTTCAGAAAGCAGAGACACTCTAGAAAAGAGTAGAACACAGGGCCACAAGGGATATATCTCAGAATGTCTATCAGTTCTGCACATTCAGCCTTTCTCCTGTGGGGACTTAGGAGGCAGGAACCTGAGCTTGACAGTAACTGGTGAAAAATATGTAGATGGATAACACAGAACTTAAGAAAATGCTGCAAACCAGATTCTGAGATTATTCTCAGCCTCTGTGCCAAAATAAAATGGGAGGCAGATGCATCCCTATGCAGGAATAATCCCCAAAACATAGCAGGAATTCTTTGAGCAAGGAAAAAAAAAACACAACTAAGAATTTCCTTTTTTCTATAAAAAGTAATAAGCATTTATTGTAAAAAAAAAAAAATCAAATTACATAGATGACTACATAGGAAGTTAAAGTCTTATTCATGTCCCCTAATGTAATGTGGTGCTTTGAGCTTTTTGTTTGTAGTTAGTTGGGTTTTGTTATGATAAACACTACAGGAAGAACTATTCCCCTATGTGGGCACGTTCTGATAAGACTTACACTTCCTATAGAAGAAGTTAGGTTGTGGGGTGCCTGGGTGGCTCAGTTAAGCATCTGCCTTAGGCCCAGGTCATGATCTCAGGGTCCTGGATCGAGCCTGTTCAGCAGGAAGTCTGCTTGTCCCTCTCGCTCTGCCCCTTCCCACTTGTTCTCTCTCTCTTTCATATAAAGAAATAAAATCTTTAAAAAAAAAAAAAAAGAATTTAAGTTGCTAAGTCACAGTGGATGTATGCAACAAATTTTGATGACTAGTGTAAAATTGCCCTCCAGAAAAGATGCCTTAATTTCCATATCACCAACATTCTAGGAAAATGTGTCATCCTCCACACCTTTATGAACACTGAGTCATATTTTCTTTTTTTAATTCACAAAGACAAGGTCTTATTCTCTTGTCAATGAAGCTAATCACTCAGATCCAAACCTCATTCAATAAACATCTACTAGATGACTAGGATATTAAATTACAGTGCTAAGACCAAGACACAGACTTAGCTACAGAGAACACACTGATGGTCACCAGAGGGGAAGGAGAGTAGGGGGACAGGGAAAATAGGGGATGGGGATGAAGGAGGGCACCGGCCATGATGAGCATTGGGTGTTGTATAGAAGTGGTGAATCACTATATTGTACACCTGAAACTAATATTACACTATATGTTAACTATTCTGGAAAATTTAGTAAATAAATAAACTTATTACATAAAAAGTAAATAAATGAGTAAATTCCAGTACTAAGAATTTTCAGTGTATATAAACATAAATAAACTACGCTCTAACCCTGGAACTCCCAGGCTAGAAAGAGCCAAAAGGGAAAACCAAATACCTTCAAAGTAGGGTGAATGGCAGTCAGTAACTTAATAGTGTAAGTAACTTGTCACTCGGAGGAAGAAACAATTTTTCTGGCTGTGAAACTCAGAGAAGACTTCATGAAAGAGGCATTGTTTTTAACCCCACCCCTGAAAACCAGCCACAATTTTAATAAACCAGTGCTCAGAATCTTCTAGGCATAGTGAGCAGCATGAGCCAAAGTGTGGTACAGATGGACACAGGGTGTGTGTGGGTAACAGCAAGGAGTTTCCAGGGACTGGGACAGATGACAGACTCACCTAGGGCTTCCTGCTGGCAGGAAAACACTGGAACATCAACCTGATGTCTGACTCCCCCTCTGGCCCTCCACCACTCACCCATATTACATCATTCATTTCTTTTTCTCCACTAAAATTCATAAACCTTTTAAAACTAGCACTGCTGGGATACCTGGGTGGCTCAGTGATTGAGCATCTGCCAGGTGTGATCCCGGGGTCCTGGGATCGAGTCCCACATCGGGCTCCCTGCATGGAACCTACTTCTCCCTCTGCCTGCAGCTCTGCCTCTCTCATGAATAAATAAATAAAACCTTTTTTAAAAATAGAAAAGAAGAAAGAAGAAAGAAAGAAAAAGAAAGAAAGAAAGAAAGAAAGAAAGAAAGAAAGAAAGAAAGAAAGAAAGAAGAAAGAAAGAAGAAAGAAAGAAAGAAAGAAAGAAGAAAGAAAGAAAGAAAGAAAGAAAGAAAGAAAGAAAGAAAGAAAGAAAAAGAAAGAAAGAAAGACAAACCCAGCTAGCATTTTGTAAGGGCCTTGCAGGACAAAGTTTCTTTTTGTGCAACCATGACATAATTTGTGACCATGGAGAAATAGTGGAAAGACAATCTTATGGAGATCAGTTGAGAGGCAATAAATGCATGTTTATGATATATTCTAAATATATTGATCAAATTTATTCAATATATATTCAATGTTTTCTAAGTAAGTATTGACCCTAATATGAGTGCGTACTGGTATGCCAAATAGCGTATCAATCTTCATACCATATGTTAACATTGTCAGCTGAATAACTTATGATCAATCTTGTTTCTCCAGTTTCTGCCTACTTCCCTTAAAAGTTTGTTGGGTTAAAAAGGAGACATCCTTTACAAAAAGAATGATGTTTTCTACTTGAAGTGAAACTAAAGCCAAAGCTTGTGTGAAGATGTTAAATATTATTACATTGACCCATACTGTTAACACCATCATATTGGTTCTCTCCTAGAAAATGCACTTTTTTGAAGAAATAGCTTCCTCTTCTGACCTTTCCCTTAGTTCTTGATAGCTGGGCTTGCCAAAGAAAACTTGATCCTGAACAATGTATTAACTCTGGAAGAAATTGTGTCTCTTCTAATGTACTTCGGCAATTATTTCCCATTAGTTTAACAAATGATTGTCTCAGCCAAGAAAATAGGGTAGCTTGAGAAATCACAGCTGAAGAGCTCTGCTGGCTTTTTAAAATTTGTCATGCAGAAGAATTGATCCATGGACTCTAAATCAAACTATCAAAAGAGTAAGCTTCAAAATCTATTAGCAATAGCTGCATAAAATAACTCAAGTCCTTCTTCTTTTAAGATTTTATTCATTTATTCATGAGAGACACAGAAAGAGAGGTAGAGATATAGGTAGAGGGAGAAGCAGGCTCCATGCAGGGAGCCTGTTGTGGGACTCGATCTTGGGACTCTGGGATCGTGCCCTGAGTCAAAGGCAGACACTCAACTGCCAAGCCACCCAGACGTCCCTAACTCAAGTCCTTTTAAGTAAGGCAGATGAATACAGTCCTTCAACTATCTCTTCTAAATTATGGAAAGGTATGTTTTCCCATGGTTCACCTAGGCACAGTTTTTCACATCAACACTCCAGCAAATAAAGACCCACATCCCCAGTGATGGGGTAAAAACTAGCATCCTCTCTCTCTCAACTCCTCTTCAGCAGCATGTCATAATTTTATGATCTCCACCATATCTTAAAAGTGTCTTCTGTCCCTAATTACTGATAGAAACGGATTTTTTCCCTCCCAGGTGACAGCAATGCAAAAAGTAATGTCGTCATAAGGAACCCAAAGGAATTCAGGAGCAAAGAAGTCACAGCATCTCTGGCCACTGCAGTTTTCCACACTCCCAAACCTTGTCCTCAGAATCAGAGCGGCTCCTTTGCTTCACTTCCTGTAGGAAACTCATTTCCAAGAAAGAGAAAAAGAAAAAATCAGAGGGTTACATGCCCACTTTCTGCTCCCAAACTAATCAATCAAATAATAGAGAAAGACTAGGAGGGATACAGTAACTGACACCCCTTCAATGAGAAGAGATATCAGGAATGGAGGGAAAATGTTCCACATTCACCAATATGTTTCTGAAGATTCATCTACTTAATCACTTTCCTCATCTCTCCTGCCTAGTGTACATACCCCAATACTTTATCTTTGTACCTGTTCATCTTATCTACCCAAATCTAGACTTGACCTGAGTTCAAATCTGCAAACGCACCATAAGAGAGATGAGACACTTCGCTGAGTAGTAATTCACTCTGAATGTTCATCTAATACTTAATAATAATAGCAATAACACCTATAATTTATTTAGTGTACATACTGCATTAAGATTGCAAATGCTCCATGTGAATTTATAGCTGAGGTTAAAATTTTCTTAGTCCAAAACTCTTAGCTTTCCCTTATTTATAATCAATTGGTTGCAAGCAAGAGAAAGTAACTTTGAATAACTTAAGTAGAAAAAGAATTATTGTAAGGATATGGAGTAGTTCACAGAATTGGAGGAAACACTAATCACAGGCATCCTGGTGGCAAAAGAGCTGGTGAAATGAGAGGGAGTGAGGACTTACTAGGTATGGAGCTGTCTTCTGGGGTGATGAAAAAGCTTTGAAACTGGAGAGTGGTGGTGGTTGCACCACACTGTGAATCTACTGAATTGCACACTTTAAGATGATTAACTACATGTTTTGTGAATTTTACCTCAAAATTAAAAAAAGAACTGGTGAACATTTGACTCTACCGGGGGCTGCCTCAAATTTCAGTGTTGTGTTTATGTCTGAAATGCAGGGAAAGAGTGTATGACGACATAGCTTTGGTCATGCAGTCACATCTGGGGCATGATGAATGACAATCTTGCCAGATTTTATCTAGTTCTGGCCTTAGTAGTTCTCATAAATAAATACCGGGGTGCTAGTTGAGTAAGGGGAAATAGATATTGAACAACAAAACAAAAACAAAATTTATCTCCAATAGCTCTTAACCACTATGATATGCTCCTCCTTATTTCCTAGGAATTGGGCTAGACCTTGGGAATCACAAATAAACAAAATACATTATTCTCAATGATAGGAACACATCTTGAAACAAAATGAAACTACATTGAAATTGAGTAATGTCAAAGGTGGGTAAAGTGAAGACGAAATGTAAGAGAAGGTACTAGTTTCCTTCTTATTAATGACTGAACTGTTTGTTTTTTAAAGTAGACTCCATGCCCAGCCTGAAGCCCAATGTGGGGCTTGAACTCATGACCCTGAGATCAAGACCTCAGCTGAGATCAAGAGGCAGACACTTAACTAACTGAGCCACCCCGGCACACCAGTGAATGAGCTGTTTTAATCATTCTATCTGGGAAGTTGTTTTGTCCCATAAAATTCAAAAATAAAATTGAAGCACTATCTGGCTGGCTCAGTTGGTAGAGCAGGTGATTCTTGATCTCAGGGCTGTGAATTGGAGCCTCATGTAGGGTGTAGAGATTACTTAAAAATAATATCTTTAAAAAAAATCATAGCACATCCTTAAGTGGACAGAAACAGAATAAAGAACGGGTGAAAATGGTAGCATCCCTAAGTCAGGAAACCAGGACTTAAGTGCAATGTTGGAATCTTAGCATGAAGCTGACCTGAGAGAGAAAATCCAAGTGAGTAAACAACTACAGTACAATGTCAGAGGATCACATTGCCTGCTACTGAGAACACTGAGGCACTGTTTGACTCAGCCTAAGTATAAACTCAGAGCCAGGATTCACTAAGTAAGAATGATCTGTAGAAACTAATGAGAGACGTGTTTCTATAATCCTACAGAGATACATGGATTTCAGACTGTCTTTAACCATAAGACATAGGCAAAATGAAGATCATTAAGTCCAGGGTACGATGACCTGATGCCCATGTAATGACTCTTTTAGACATTTGGGTAAAAAAAGCCTTCCACATAAAACAATCGAGGCCTCAGTTTGATAAAGTCCATGGGAAATATAGCCGAGGGGCAGAGGATACCATCCAGGAGTCCATACCCCCATGTTTGTCTTACAGAAATGAGAATTCTTCTACAACCATCACCCTGCTAGCAAGGCCAATCTAAATGTTCTGTGGGCTCTCTGGGCCTCAGTTACCACAACTTTAAAGTGAGGAGGGTTGGGGAATCTGAGAGGGTCCAATAAATAGCATTCCTCTTTGGTACCAGGTGCTGAAGAAATTGAGAAAAAAATTAAATAATGACAGGTAGAAGATCAAAATGTTGGGGCATCTGGGTGGCTCAGTGGTTGAGTATCTGCCTTTGGCTCAGGTCATGATCCCAGGGTCCTGGGATCAAGTCCCCACGGGGAGCCTGCTTCTCCCTCTGCCTATGTCTCTGCCTCTCTCTGTGTGTCTCACATGAATAAATGAATAAAATCATTCTTTAAAAATCAAAAATTTATCTTTATTATCTATGAATGTTAAGCTGGGGGACCTAGCCTATTGTGAGAACCAAATGGGCCAGGATTAGAGAGACTTCTCTGTCACAGGTAAGTAACATCAGTGGGCAAGTTGATAGGCCTCCCCTGCTCCAGGAGAAGAGCTTAATTCCAGAGAGGCTTAGATGAGATGCTCTCTCTGAAGAGCTTAATTCCAGAGAGGCTTAGATGAGATGCTCTCTCTGAGCAGCTAGATCCCACAGTAAGAGAGCATGGCGACCGAGGTAGGCTCCAAGGGCAACACCAGGCAAGCTATCCCAGAAGTAATCGAATCAAAAGTCTTACAGATCACATTAAGGTGCTCAAACGACACAATTTATCGACTCATTTTTAAAACATACATCAAGAAGCAGAGGGAAGAGACCAGATACAATACGGTGCAATCAGGAGGACTCCTCTACTGTGCCCTAGACTATACACTGTTCGCATGTCCTGTTTCTCTATGCTGGATCAGTCTTCCCTGCTGACAGTGTGATTACAAGGTTGAGATTGAACAAAGTGACCCAACAGATGGATGGTGCTTGGACGCTTGCTCTATTGGAGAAAGGAGAGGCAAGTCGGCCCACCCACACCCGTAGCTATCCTTGACCTGCTGCACAGCCTGACTTATTTCTGAATTTCTGCATCAGCAACCACTTGGGGCCACATTTGGTATGACCAATGGGTGCTGATTTAGGGATGATAGGTTGTCAGTATCGATGTGACATGATCTGTGCTTTATCCGTATTCAGTGTTCACTAAATCCTTCCATTGCTTTCCTGTCTAGAAGGAACTCTCTTTGGCTCCATCTTTCTTTATCTGTGTCCAACCCACATATGTTCCATTGAGTTTATCTGGCTTAAATGTGTCATACAGGTTAGTGACTTCACTGTTGGTATTTAACAAAGCTTGTGAGTTTCATCTATTCCCTTTGTTTTTCTTGTTCCCCATACAGTGGAACTGAATATTCTCAAATGCGACAGATAACACATAATATAGAACCCCAATTAGTCTTCCAAATTTACCACTCAAATAAATGTTCCTGGAATGAGTAAAGGGAATTCAGGAGTTATATTAATTGAGTTCCTTTGACATAAAAGGAAATATTAAGATATTAGGAGAAATGTTGTCATTAAAGATGGGGTTGGATTAAAGGACCTCTAGATTCTTTGACGATTATGTTGTATGTACAAATGAGGTATTACCCAGTTTGTACAGTGGGATAAAAAATATATTTCATAAATCTAGAAGTGAAGCATTATGGAATAATATATTTGTTCAGGTTTGCTATTTAGCAAATGCTCAAAAGAATTTAGCAAATGCTAAAAAGCATTTAATTAATTAATTTTTAATTAATTTAATTTAATTAATTAATTTTTAAATTAATTAAAATTAAATTAATTTTAAAAATTAATTAATTAATTTTTAATTAATTTAATTAAATTAATTAATTAATTAAAAAAGCATTTAATTAATTAATTAATATATTTGTTCAGGTTTGCTATTTAGCAAATGCTCAAAAGAATTTAGCAAATGCTAAAAAGCATTTTAGCATTTAGCAAATGCTAAAAAGAATAAAAAAAGATTAAACAAAGAAATCCTGGAAACCACTGACTTTATCGACATGAGTGGATGTTACCTTCTCCTTAACTAAGATGTTTCTGGAATCACATATTCACCAAATACTGTAAGGCTCTCCACTGTCTCAGAAATACTTTAATTCTACAGTTAAAAAATTAAATTGCCCTTTCCGTGATTCTTGTATTACTGTTAAATAGTTTCATTTGCCGGTAGATATTTTAAGAGATGTATATTACCATATGGTGTTATGTGGTTGCCTTTTTTGTGATATTATCTTGAAAGTTTGATCAAATATTTCAGTAAGCATGTAATTATTAAATACCAAAGTATGTAATACCTTGTGCTTCTTAAGTGTTTGTACTTTTAAATATCTGCTTATCATTTAATTATATCTGGATATAATTAAACAATTAAATACTACAACCACATCACTACCACCAAACATGCTCTTTGAAATTATCAAACGAAGCCCCTAGGCTTTATCTGCTGATATAAACTTCCTAGTTCTTTCTTACCTTACCAGAAGATAAAAGAAAATGATAGCTTTTGAGAAAAGCACAAATGGAATTTGAGTCTAGGCAGAACCATGGAAGTTCATGTCTGCTTTTTAACAGATTTTCGATCATTTTGCTTAGCACTTTCTAACTGATATGTCAGCGAGCTCCCTATACTCCTCAAGTGTGCCTACTCCAGAATGCCTCTTTCTTCCAACTATTGCCTTCCTCCCTCTTCCTTTCCCAGATGAACTTACCTCATGTCCCTTTCACTGGGCTTCTGATAAGGGACTGTGTAATGAGATAAACTAATTCAGTTCTGTAGTTGAATGTTAATTCAAGCCAAGGCATTGAAGCTGATGCTTCTCATTTCTCACTCCTGAGATGTTGTTTTGACATTGACCCTCAGTGGATAAATCAAAGGAATGCATAATGTCAAGAATAAAATATGCTACAGGAGACAATACTGATTTCTTTTAAGGTAAAATGGCTTATGACACTACTTAAATAAAAAATTGGAAGCCGACTCTTGCTCTGCCTCTGATTGGCGGTATAGGCTCAAAAGCCCAGATCTGAGAAGCAGCTGACAGGGTCTCTAATCTTCCAAACAGATGTGCCCTTGCTCTCCTTGCTTAACCAGGCCAAGTTTTATGGCTTTTTGTTAGATTTGTTGTTGCTGTTTTTTTTTATATCACTCTATTTATTGTCCTTAGATGGCTTCCCTTACGTGGGTCAGCCATCAAAAGCCAAGACCAAATGAAAGAGCCCAGATCCATAGAAATACATACAAAAACAATTTAGAAGAGTCTAGTCTCTGCTTATTCCTTTTTATAATGAGAATAATGATGCTTTTCTTACTTCATACTGTTGTTATGGAAAGAAAATAACAAAAACTTTAAATCCTAAATACCATACAACACATGCAAGAAATTATTAATTTTCTTTTAAATCATATCTTGCTATTAATACTGCTACTAACAAGCAAAGTATAGAGATAAGATCCTGCACTTAAACTAAGCTTTAAAAAGAATTAAATTACTCTCACTTTGGAAGCATCCTAGTGGAAAATAATTAGTCCCTCTACTGGATTTATGCTTATTTGAGATTGTACAGTTTTGGCTTTGCTTTTATACAGCTCAAGCATTTGAAAAGCTGAAAATCTGTTCTATCTTTCCTTTAGGGCAGCTTTATTCTAAAATACCAAATCCCTGAATTTCTTATATGTCAATTCATTAGATTTATTCCATTTTATCCAACTTTCTGTAACTAAGTCTGTGTTTATATATTCCACATATTGCCATTTGCCCCAATAGTATGTACATTATGCTTAGCATTACCTACTATCCAGATGCCTAGTTTTACAGCCTTCTATGGATAGTTTCTCAAGATAACATTCAACCATTTATTCATTACATCACATCTCAGAAACTATTCAAAAATCGCTATGATGTTGCCCACTAGGAATAAAATATGTTGAATGATCACAATATTACTTGACTTACTTATCCATGAATATACTTACTTTTAACAATATAAACAGGTAGTCATCCTACACAGGTAGATAATATTTTTTTTTCTTAGAACAGGTCACTAAAATGTGGCTGATAAAAGAAAAAAAAAGTTCTACTTAAGACTACACATCTTTTAAAACTTTCTGTAAGTGCTCTACAAGTTGGCTGATACTGACTAAGGTGTAATAGGAAAACACTCAGATTTACTTCTGGCAAAGAAACTAATATATAGTATTCAACACACTAGATATGTAAACAGAATATCAGAACAAAAAGTGAACTTTCGCTCTTTTAAACCAAAAGTCTCAAAGCGAGTATAAGTGCTAAAACCTCCAAAACAGGAACTTAATATACATTTTATGATTAACAAAAGGTATAAGCTCTGCTTCTCAAAATAATTGCTTGCTTGCTTGCTTGCTTGCCTGCCATCTGCAGATCGATGGCCCTCAAACTCTGTCATGGCTTTGTGATCCTACCTGTTTGCTCTCCCAACCAAATTCTCTCAGATTCTTCTTTTTCCAAGTTCTACTTAGATCATTTAGCCTTGTTCCATAATAGCATCATTAGATCAGACTTGCTACAGCACTCAGGGTGAGGTTGGTTTGGAGTCTGGCTACAGAAAGGTGAGAAGTGCTCCCTGTGATGGTGTCATCACATAAGGAGCAGCAGAGGAACTTGAATTTAAATTCTGTTTCCACTTAGGGCAAATAGCCATCCCTAACTCATTCAATAAAATTGAGGAACAAACTCAAGCAAAAGCAAAACTAAGCACTTACCTGGGTTACCACTGGCCTTGTTTGTGTCTGTGCATTCGATAGAAGCACCCTCTCCAGGTGAGCAGTTTAGTCAAGGGCAGGCCATGAGAGCCAGGGGCAGAAGCTCTAAGTGCATGAAGAGACTGACAACATCCAGAGAAAACAGATGAGTCGGGGGTCAGAAAGCCAATGGGCAGGTTGGGACTGACAATCAGATCCGAGACCAAGTAGGTCTCATCAGCAGGATGAGACCCACCCCAACTTAGTGGGTTTTGAAGTCACACTGACCTAAATGTGAATCCAGTGTGTGACCTCAATTAACTAAGCCAAGACTCAGTTTCCGTGTCTTTAAAATGTAGATATGAAGTCCCTGGGTGGCTTTGTTATTTGAGCATCTGCCAAAGGTCTAGTGTCATTATCTCAGGGTCCTGGGATCTAGCCCTGCATGGGACTCCCTGCTCAGTGGGGACCTTGCTTCTCCCTCTGCCTGCTGTTCCCTGTGCTTTTGCTCTCCCTCTTTCTCTCTCTCAAAAAAATAAATAAAATCTTTAAAAAATAAGTAAATAATAAAATGTAGACAATATCATCTGTATTAAACTTGCCATAGTATAAGTTAATTCTATGATGTCTGTGGTGGGTCTGCTCCTACTCCCCACCTCTCCCTCTCACCCCCTTCAGGTGCAGCTGGGATAACTTCTGGCAATATGGCAAAACCCCAAAATCACTGATGGTCGGCATCAGAGAATTCCAGTGGAAGATGACATTTCTATGGTTCTGACTTTGCCTCACAGCTCAGTGGACACCATGAAAACTCACACCTTGGCCAGGACAGAAATTTATATGGCCTGTAGTTGTCATGGGATTTTCAAAGTATCAATCACAGATGAGTAGGTAAACCTTGACACATCTGGGGTAGGATTAAAGAAAAAAAAGTTATAGGTAACAAGAGGAAAGAGCTGAATAAGAGTATGAAGGATAAGTCAAAAGTCCTGGGTTTACTTGGTTTTCATAGTCCTGCTTGTAAATAAGCATTTTCTCTTGCTTCCTTTCTCCTGACATAAAGCAGAGCAGATAAGGTAGGCAGGGACTTAAAATCAGGTAGTTTGAGGAACTGAAGTATAGAACAATCAGGTTATGCTTGAAATGATTGCTCTGGGTTATTTCTTCAACTAATCAGCCACATGATCAGCCACATTTTAGAGGAAATGAAGCGAACAGCCAGACGGGAAAAGTAACTTTGCAGAGGATAAAAATCAGGAATGTTGAAACTGGAAGGTAAAACAGGTCAGTGTGATTCCTATGGACTCCTGGTGGCACCCATCAAAGGACCCCAACCAGGTGAGGAGCTGGGACTCACCCTAAGGACAATGGGAGCCATAATGACCCAGATCACAGGGGGGAAGCTGAGAAATGGGCCGGGGTGAAGATAAGGACCATCAGGACTCCAGAGCAGAGAGATGTAATTCAAGGAACAGAAGTGGTTTACAGAAAACTGGAATGAAAGTCTGCCTCACAATACTGATCATTTCTTCATTCCCAAAAGTCCTTAGAGAGCTCTGACAAAAGCCACCCACCCAGAGAGGATATTCCTTGAACATTCCTAAAAGCCCTCTATTTGCATTTCTCAAAAAAGGCAAGTCCTCTGAGAACAAGGCATGTGCCCCCTTTGTGTATGTAGACCCCCTCAGTGGACAAACTGGACCAATCTGTCCTCCTCAACAGGCTATTAATAACCCACTGGGGATGTCCTGCTATTGGCAGGTGACACAGCCAAGCTGCGGTGGACTGTAACATACAGTTTCATTGACAACATGATTTTGTTATTAATGCCTGACTTCGATGATGGTAGTGTTTTAAAAGGCAAGAAAGATTTTAAGCACAGAATTTAAATTGTGTCTACATGCAACATCGCAGCCCAATTCTGGAAATATTACCAATCTAAAACTCAACCTCCTAGATAGATCATTTCTTACAGATTTTGAATAAACATATTTTTGAAATCTTGATATCATCATTCCATAGTGCCCAGCATAGAACCCAATTATATCCATTTTACACTTGACTTGTGATGATCATTTCTCTCGGCTGCATCCCTAATATGCACCACCCAATTTCTCTCTACTTTTCACTTGGCTATAATGGAAAGAATTCAGCATTTGGACATAGGAGTACATTCTAGTTCAGTAACTTATTAGCTACATCTCAAGGCTTAAGTTCCAAAATCTTAATAAAACTGTAATGATCATTTTGTCTCACAGCCACCTACTTTCTTATATTTTCCTCTGATCCTTTCTTGTGAGCATATAATATGGGCCACCAGAGAAAATGATATCTAGACTCCCTTTTAACTATAGCAATCCTAAACAAAAAGTATACATTCAAATATTCAATGGAAGAACAACAAAATATGAAATTCTACATTTGAATGTAATGATACTTCCATTTCCAGAGATGGAAAAAAAATTTGAATAGAAAAAAATTACAATAGACAAAGGAGCAAATATACCATTTTCATGGCTGGTTTTGATGTTCCATCTGCTCTTTGTTGAATTAACAAGAAGTGGCAGAGAGACCTGAACAAATATGTACAAAACTGCTGGCGGCTTTCTTTCATAATGACTTTGAAATCATTAAAACAAGAAACATAAAGGTCATCGGGTGGTGCAGTGATGATTCTTGTCAAGTCGTATCAAAAGTCCTAAGTCTTGACTGGGAGAAAGACAATGAAATATATTTCTAATTAAATAATCTTGCTATTAAAATGGAGAATTTTATAGGAAAAAGAATCTTCTTTGAAATTGCACCAGGATTCTCTAAGATCACCAGCTACACTTCAACAGATTCTTTCTGGGGCTTTCAACAGTATGGATGTGAAAAAAGGATTTCTGCCTTGTGGGTGTCAACCTCAGCAAAGGTGGAATAATGCTTTCTGTGTTTTAGGGCTGCCTCATTCTCTCTTAAAATCACTTAGGCCACAGCTCTGGGGAAATGGGGCTGCCTGGGGCGTCTGATGTTAGGGACAGCTCCTCTCCTGGCTACACCCTCTCCCCAGATTTCTAGAAAATTAGCCATTACCTTCATTTGTTCTTTTACAGTGATCAACCTTCTCAGGACAGCTGTAATGAGCTCACAACCTAAAATATTCAACATTTTCATGCTCCTCTAGCATTTAGAACAGCCAGACCACATGAAGCATAGCATTGAGAGATAACATAGCCCAAAGAGGCGAAATGATCTTATACAGTGAGAAAAATAAGTACTGTACTAAGGAAAATGAGTGAAACCATAGCAAAATCATATTTCAATAAATTTGGCACTACATTTTCTAACCACACAGAAAATGGCTATATGAATTTTTTAAAAATTAGTTACAGGGATCCCTGGGTGGCGCAACGGTTTGGCGCCTGCCTTTGGCCCAGGGCGCGATCCTGGAGACCCGGGATCGAATCCCACATCGGGCTCCCGGTGCATGGAGCCTGCTTCTCCCTCTGCCTGTGTCTCTACCTCTCTCTTTCTCTCTCTGTGACTATCATAAATAAATTTTAAAAATTAATTAAAAAATTAGTTACAGAACTCAAAATAAAATTGAAGTACCATATCTAATTACTACTTAATTTTTCATTAGTTTCTTTTGTCGTATATTACTTTTTTCAATAATCAGTTTAGCCCATTGTGTAAGAACGCATATATGTATATATTTAGAATGCTTGTATATTTTAATGTGAAAATATAGGCAATGGTTCCAGGCATTATGAGAATCAGTAGTCTGTCTCACTCCTATTTGTAGGCTCCTTGATGATAGATTTTGTCATTTCTTATTTCTTTGTAATCCTTAGGTTATAAGGTCCTGATTTTCACCTTAAGGAATAAAAAAATAATTTAATCTAATAGATTTATTATTCTTTATAGAAAACATACAAAAAGGGGGTGCCTGACTGGCTCAGTCAGTAAAGCATGGGACTTTTTTTTCTTAAGATTCATTTATTTATTTTAGGGAGAGAGAGAGAGAAAGAGAAGGAGCGAGAGTGTGTGTGTGTCTGTGTGTGTGTGTACATGTCTGTGTGTGTGTGTGTGTGTGTGTGTGTGTGTGCACATGGGAGGGGTAGAGGGAGAGGGTGAGAGTATCTCAAGCTGACTCCACACTGAGCATGGAGCCCAAGCAGGGCTCAATCTCATGACCCTGAGATCATGACCAGAGCCAAAATGAAGAGTCGAGACACTCAACTGACTGAACCACCCAGGCTCCCCAAACTGTGTGACTATTGATCTTGGGGTTCTGAATTCAAGCCCCACATTGAGTATAGAGATTGCTTAAAAATAAAGCTTTTAGATTAGATAGATAGATGATAGATAGATGCATACTTTTTAAAGATCATTCATTTATTAACAAATATTTAATTAAACAGCTATTATATGTCAAGAACTACTTTAGGTCCTAGAGACATAGTAATGAACAAAACACATATTCTATTGAGGTAGACAGATAGTAAAGTGTGTGTGTTGTGTGTGTGTGTGTGTGTGTGTGTGTGTGTTAATTTTATTTCTCAAGTTGACTAGATCACAGGGTGCCCAGATATCTGGCTAAACAATTTTTGTGAGTATGTCTGGGATGGTGTTTCCAGATGAAGTTAACGTTTGACCGGTAGAGTCAGTGAAGAAGGCTGCCTTCCTCAATATGGATGGCCATCATCTAATCCATTAAGTGCCGGAATACAATTCAGTCCTTCCGGCCTTGTTGCTTCAATTGAGACATCAATCTTTTGCCCTTGGGGCTCCTGGTTCTCAGGCCTTCAGACTTGGACTGAATTACACCATCAGCTTTCCTGGGTCTCTAGCTTGCAGATGTCAAATCTTCAGAGATAGACAGACAGATGATAGATGATAGATTATAGATTAGATAGCTATAATTATTAGCTCTGTTTCTCTAGAGAAACCTAATACTACATATTTACATAGCTATGAAAAAAGAAATTAGGATAAGGCAATAGAGTGAAGGCAAAGCTTTTCTAGCTAGGGTGTTTGGGCATGGAGTCTCTGAGGTGACATTTGAGGAAAAACCTGACTGAAGTAAGATAAGGACCATGTGGGTATCTGGAAGAGCTCCCCCATCCAGACCCCCAAAAGGAAGAGAGGGAAGGGACAGCAAAAGGAAATGCTTGACAGAGGAAAATGCTTGGCAAGTTTGAGGAGGAACTGAAGGAAGGCTGTCAGAGTTGGAACATGGTGAGCAAAAGAGAGAGAGTGGTAGGAAATGAGATCTAAGAGATAGCCAGGGGCCAGACCACATAACAAACTTTGGATTTTCCTCTTAGTGTGAGGGAAGCCATTGGACTTGAGAGCAAGAGAATGACACGGTTGACCTCATTTGACCTCATTTACAGAGGAGCTTGGTAGTGACTGTGTTGAGGAGTGCTGGGGAGCACGGAAGGTTAGGCTGTCATGTGACATAAAATGGTGCCTTGGACCAAACGTAGATATGGAGAGGATAAGCAGTGGTTTGATCTGGATACATTGTAAAAATCTACAGATTTGGTGACCAACTAGGTAGAGATATGAGATGAAGTAAGGAATCAAGGATGGACATTAAGGGTTTCGGCCTAAGCAATTAAGTGAAAGACCAGACTATTTAATTTTTCTCATTCTAATTTTTCAGTCTGTCTTCAAGCAAAAGAATGGTTCAATGTATCTAGTAGAGTAGGACTCAATTTAAGCTACAGAATTTAGGAATATAAGAATTCTTTCTACTTAGCTACTCTCACTTCACCCATTCCTCCTACCTGGCTCCAATTCCATGATTCTTTTATTACTTTTCCTGAGAGCCTACAATCTATCATCTAAAGATTAATCTGGGTCAAGTTGTTTTGTTGCCACATATATTTAAAATGCAAACATACTTATGAGACCTGGCAGGCTATTAATCATAAAAATTCTAGCATTCATCCATTTAACAGGCTGTTTTCCTTCTAATGCCAACCTCTAAGATGAAGTTGAAGGGGATGTGATCCCAGGCGACAAACTAAAAAGAAATATTTGAGAACATATACTTAAGTATTGAGTTCCTAAGCAATATGATGTAGAAAAATGAAACATGAGGTTTGGGAAACAAGAGGGCAATATGACTTCTGTGCTCTTTTGGAAGGTCAGAGAAGGTACAGAGATGTAGGAAAACAAACATGCAATCCAAAGGCTCACGAATTTTACTAAGGGCATGCGCTGCTCTAGATCAAGAAGGAAATATCAGCTCCAGAGCAGCAAACATTGTCTAAGTTCAGTACATTTCACAAGTATTAATTTTTCATAGTTGTCAATAAAGCCCTTTGAGTTTTCCTCGTATATGCTTCAGTGAAAATCCTTTAACAATTCTATATTATAAAGTCAGTATCAGCTACAAATTTGCAGAAATAGAATAGAAGGGATACAGTTAGAAATCCAGAATTGCAGGGCCATGTTTCCCAAATCAAAAGTAGACAAATACAATCCAATACATTTGCAACTAGAACAACTGAGGAATCCAGCTGTGCAATCTATCAATCTATCAGGTGTGACCACAGGCACTTATAAAGGCTTTACCTGGAAGGCCTCCCTAGGCAGTGGGAATGGAACGGGTTAGAAGTGGACTTTCTGTGGGTTAGCCTCTTGCTCACACTAATGAAGAAATAATCAGAGGCTTGACCATTACTATCGCTCTGGCTTATTGTCTTAATCAGCTACACCTACACCTGGCAGCTCAGCTCTCTCCAGCTCGATTGAACTGACATCAAGAGTGAAAATCTGAATTTATAACCAGCCACAAAAACCCAAGTCCTCTTACTATACAACATCAGCCTCACAACATCATAACAATGCACAACTGAGAATGCTAAGTTACCTTCCCAGAGAGTCCCTTTGCCTAAATCAGACCATTTCATAAGTGTCCACCTACACTCACAATCAAAAGAACATTTCTACATTTCTGTTACTAAACAACTGCTTTCACCGATGTTCTTCTCTGACCTAACAATAAATACCTTCTTATGGGTTTTACCGGGGAGTATATTTTAGCACGAAGTCTGGGACTCTATGGGATGAAGGCTTTCTGTCCTGTGGGCCTATACAAAGCTAAAAAAAAGATATGACCCTTAAACTCATAGGATTTTATTCTAACTTGGCTGGTTGTTACAAGTACAATAACAAGGAAGGTAGTGGGGTTTGCTTTCCTGGTGGTTTATTTTTTTAACTTCATACCATCCTCACCTAATTCTATCTTTCACCACCCTCCAGCCTGACTCCCCCTCCACACACACAAACTCACCCTGTTGAGATCTAGGAATTCTGATTCAGTCTGTTTCTTTTCTGCCTCTACCTCCTAAGTGAATATGATATTGACTGATTGTCATAAAAAATATAGCAGAAGTGATGATGTGTGACTTTCAAGGTAAGGTCATGAAAGACATTGCTGCCTCTGCCTCTCTCTCTTCCTATCCATTCTGGAGCAGGACAACTGCTATGTCATGTGGACTCTCAAGCAGCCCTGTGGAGAGGTCTCTATGGTGGGGGACTGAGATGTCCTGCAAATAGCCAGCAAGCACCTGAGGGCCTTAGTCCAGAGCCATGGGAGCGAGCTGTCTTGCTGATCCCCATGACCTAGCCAAGCCTTCAGGTGACTGCATGCTGCCTGAAACTTAGTGGAAAATCTCAAGACAGACCCATGCAACTAAACCACTCCCAGATTCCTGGCCCCCAGGAACTATATGAGATAGTATTTATTATTATTGTAAGCTGCTAAGCTTTAGAGGTGATCTGTTAAAGAGAAACATATCACTGGTATCCATACATAAAATAAGTTTCTCCTAGTTGGAATCCTAAACCTTTAATGATTAATAGAATTCCTTCTAACAAATGTACATAATTTATATAATCATATATGTTATATGTATCATATATTTACAAAATTCCTTCCTAGGAATTTAACTCATTCCCAGGAATATCTATATGAGCTCCTTCATCAGGGAGTTAACTTTGTGCAGAAGCCTACTGTGACTTCAGTTTTTCTAAAGTTTTGCTTTTATATCTGTTGTATTTTTAGAGCTTTCGTGAAAATTATTATTACAATTTGCTACTTTTGTGAAAAATGTTCATTTTATCCAGAATTTCATGCTTTTAAATACTGACCTCTATTTGCATATTTCATAATGTAATTAACGTATTGTCATTGCACTCTTGTAAATTCTTTATAAGGTTGACATTTTTCAAACAAACAGCTATGAGAAAAATCCATTTTTTCTCCCATTATTTTTATAATTTATTCCTGCTTCTTAGGAACAAAGAGGTAAACAAGTTGACCTTTATGCCTTAAATAAATTCTTTGTCCCATAAGACCTTTCTAATATCTCTAACGTCAATTCCACCTTCTTGTAATGTTTTTTATATGATTTTTTTCAAATCCTATCATGTAACTCATTGCCTACTTTTACCAAAAGCTAAAACCTAGCTAACTATACCAATATCTAACACTTTCTGAGACTGTCACAGTGCCAAGCACTGTGCTATGGACTTTTATGCTATAAGTCACTTGACCTGCACATCAATCCAGTAAGAGATGTACTGTTATTAATATCTGTAGTTAGAAGTCCAAAAAGAAGGGAAGGATCAGGAGCTCTCCCCAACCCTACCCCTCTACCCGCCCCCCACCCCTACCCCTGCACAGTCAGGATTCAAACCCAGACAACCTAGCCCTAGAGGACTGGCCCTTAGCTGCTCCAAAACAAGGGCCAGTCTTGACTTCAGGGTGGGATTCAGTGTGTTATGGACTGAACTATAACCCCCCAGAATTCATATGTTGAAGCCCTAGCTCCTAATGTGACTGTACTTGGAGACAGGGCCTTTAGAGAAGTAATTAAGGTTAAATGAGTCCTTAGGGTGGGGACCGAATCCAATAGAACTGGTGATGTTTTAAGAAAAAAAGAGCTCTCTCTCTCTCTCTCTCTCTCTCTCTCTCTCTCTCTCCAGAGAAGTGGCCATGTGAGGACAGCACTAGAGGGCAGAAGTCTACAAGCCAGGAATGAAGGTCTCACCAGAAGTAACCCTGATGACAGCTTGGTCTTGGATGTCTAGCAATCATGACTGTGAGAAAAAGAACTCCAGTTGGTTAAGCCACCCTGCCTGTGGTATAATCTTATGGCAACTTATGCAGAATACAAAGTGTTTGCTCTCCCACTGCATCCTGCAGATACTCCCGCATGGATTGTGAGCAGTAAACCACTCTGACTACTAATATAATAGCTCTGACTATTAATGCGGTCATATATCTTCTAAAAAATTGATTATAATTAATTGCCTATGCAATATTCTTTCAGGCTTTCTTGCTCTTCAGTGCATTAAAAATTCACTATTCTCTTACACTAATATTAGGTTTAATGCTGTAATTACCCAGCACATATCAGTGCTATTAATCATGTCATCCCTATAATTAAAAGTAAAATGTTGTCAAACAAAGCCTTCCTTCTTAGCCTAAGAAAATGAACAGTTAAATACGACATCAAGCTTTATAGCACTGGAATATTAACATCCCTAATGCTTACTTAATTTTGAAATTAATTGATTATGCCTCAAGGCAACCATCTAAATATCGAGATCCTTGTTTTCTAGAGTTTTGACTATTTCGTGTGACTTGGGTTTGTCCCTGCTGAATCCTGGCTCTGCAGAGCTGTCTTCTTCTTTCTTGCTAGATCTTGGCCAGCAGCCTGTGTCTTAAATCATTCTGTAGCCTTCTAGTCTTGAAATACCTATCTGCCCTGTCTTGCCTCCTGTCAAGGTTTTTCTCTTTGCAAAGATAACACAGTTACTATAGCAAACATGCTATAGAGCCGGATGACTTAAACTTTAGTGATTTCTCCATTTAGTATGGCCAGCAGAGGCTTAAAGTGGCTTAAATTCATGTGCCTCAGCAGGTGCATGGCTGGATCAGTCAGAAGAATGTATGACTCTTGATCTTGGGGTTGTGAGTTCAAGGCCCATGTAGCGTGCAGAGATTACTTCAATAAATAAGACTTTAAAACCAAATTCATGTGTCACAGCTTCCTCATTTGTTTAATATGGTAATAACTCCTCGGTTATTATGAGGAATAAATGAAGTGAAAAGCACTTAGCCCAGTGCACAGAACATAATTAATAATCAGAGTGGTTATTGTTAAGGTTGCCGATTGATCAGATTAGTCTGTTTATTGTTTGTAAATGTATGCTGCTTGATCTAATTTTATGACTGTTGGTTACATGTTTTAAGAGAGAATCTCTGTCTGAAATGGTTGAAACTAAAGAAATGATAGAGGTGAAGAATTTTAGGAGTTGGCACAGTCATGAGATCAAGCCCCATATGGCGCTCTGTACTCAGTGTGGAATCTGCTTAAGACTCTCTCCCTGCTTTGGCCCGGGGCGCGATCCTGGAGACCCAGGATCGAATCCCATATCGGGCTCCTGGTGCATGGAGCCTGCTTCTCCCTCTGCCTATGTCTCTGCCCCTCTCTCTCTCTGTGTGACTATCAAAAATAAATAAAAATTAAAAAAAAAAAAAAGACTCTCTCCCTGTCCCTCTGTCTCCCTACCATGCTTGCACTATCATGCTCTCTCTCTCTCTCTCTCTCTCTTTAATAAATAAATAAATCTTTAAAAAAAATTAGGAGCTGAATAAACCTGAGACTGAGATAAATGTTTGGAAGTAAGCAGGCTTTTTGACTTTCCTGGTCAAATTACACCAAAGAAACATTTATATAGAAATATCTATATAGGACATATTTCTTTGAGGTTGTTATTCATATCTTTCAGATAAGTACCCAAAAGTGGGACTACTGGATCATATGGTAGATCTATTTTTAAATTCTTCAAGAAGCTTCCATACAGCTTTCTAGTGGCTAAACCAATTTATATTCCCACCAACAGGGCACAAGGGTTCCCTTTTCTCAATATCCTCGCCAGCACTTGTCTTTTTGATAACTATTCCAACAGGTGTAAGGTGATACCATGTGGTTTCAACTTGCATTTTCCTGGTGATTTAGTAGTGTTAAGTATGTTTTCTTGTACCTGCTGGCCATTTGCATATATTTTTTTGGAAAGATACTATTCAAATCCTTTGCCCATTTCTTACTTTCTTAATTGGGTCACCTGGTTTTTTTACTATTGAGTTGTAGGTGTTCCTTATATGTTCAGGATATTATTCCCTTTTTCAGGTACATTATCTGCAAATATTTTCTCATTCTTTAGGTTGCTTCTTCACTTTGTTGTTTGTCAATGCTTAGTGGTTGAGCATCTACCTTTAGCTCAGGTCCTAATCCTAGGGTCCTGGGATTGAGTCCCACATCAGGCTCCCCTCAGAGAGCCTGCTTCTCCCTCTGCCTATGTATCTGCCTCTTTCTGTGTGTCTTTCATGAATAAATAAATAAAATCTTCCAAAAAAAAAAAAAAAGAACATTTTCCCTACATTTTCTTCTAGAAGTTTTATGGTTTCAAGCCCTATATTTAAATTAACTTTTGTGAGTGATATCTGCAAATATTCTTTATTAACCTTAAAGAAGAGGTTATAGGTATATGTATATACATATACATATATATATAATGGAATAATTATGCCACCATAAAAAAGGATGAGATTGTGTCATATGCACCAACATGGATGGACCTAGAGGGTTTGATGCTAAGTGAAATTAGTCAGACTGAGAAAGACAAATACCATATGATGTCACTTATACATGGGCTTTAAAATAGCCAATGAATAAACAAACAAAAAAATAGCAGAATCAGACCTACATGTACAGAGAACAAACTGATGGTTGCCAGAGGGGAGAGGTAGGGGGATTGTGGGCAAAATAAGTGAAGGAATGTAGAAGATACAGGCTTCCAGTTAGGGAATAAATAAGTCACAGGAATAAATGGTACAGTATAGAGAATATACTTAATAGTATAATAGCATTATATGATGGCAGATGGTAGCTACACTTGCAGTGAGCACAGCATAACATATAAAAAAGTTGAATCACTATTTTGTACACCTGAAACTAATGTAACATTAGGTATCAGCTAGACTCAAATAAAAATATATGTTTTAAATATTCTTCGTCATCTTTACCAGTGGTATCATGGTAACCACTACAGAAACTGGAGATATTTACCTTGGAAAAGACAATATGTATGGTAGCATAATTGATTCCTTAAATAGTTGAAGGGCTAGCTTTTGTGAAAACTGAACCAAATCTAAATCTGTGGAAATGCAAGGGAGAAAGAATCAGCGAGTAAAGTTATAGAAAAGTAGGTTTAGTTAAATGTAAAAGACTCCAAACAGTAGAAAATTATATAAACTACTTATGAAATTAAAACTAAAATTAGAGGGATGCCTGGATGACTCAGTGGTTGAGTGTCTGCCTTTGGCTCAGGGTGTGAACCTAGGTCCGGAGATCAAGTCCCAGGTCAGGCTCCCTGCGTGGAGCCTGCTTCTCCCTCTGCCTGTGTCTCTCATGAATAAATAAATAATATCTTTTAAAAAGTAAAATAAAGCTAAAATTAAATTATTATAATTTTTGAGAGGTCATCTAGTCACCACAGTCTAAGAAATAAAGTCCCTTATACCAGATTTGAAAGTTCTTTAAGAGGTATTTAGTTGGGTAGAACATCAGATACTCTCTTCCAGCTCTGATTCTCTAATTTCTAATCAAAAGCACACTCAGGGGCACAGTTACTGAAAAAAACACTCAAGGCATGATTGTTGCCCAGAGAAATCTAATGTGACACATGCAAACAGATGAATGAAAACCACTTAAGAACAGTACATCTAAGAAACCATAGAATTGAAAATACTATCTCTTAAAGAAACTTTCCCCAAAATCTGTGATCCCCATGCAAAATAAGTATCTAAATATATATTTCCTTTAGGAAAAAAAAAAGGACTTGGAATAATTTGTGTTTAAAAACTTAGAAAATGTGGGCACCTGGCTGGTTCAGTGGTTGAGCGTCTGCCTTCAGCTCAGGTCATGATCTTGGGGTCTTGGGATTGAGTCCCACATCAGGCTCCCTGCAGGGAGCCTGCTTCTCCTTCTGCCTGTGTCTGTCTCTCTCTCTGTGTCTCTCATGAATAAATAAAAAAAAAATTTTTTAGACTTAAAAATATTATTTGCTAGTTACTGAATCCAATTCAGACTGTAGTTTATCATAAAGAAAAATGATGTGTTAACCTAAGAAGACACTAAATATTTATTTGAAATTATTTTTTTCTCTTATAAACAAGGTGAAATGTAAGGATTGCCTTGGAAATTTGAAACGCTGAAATTAGTCAACTGTGATTCTCAATTCTGGTATCAACCATCTGTCCATGAGTTACAATTCATTAGATTTGTGTATTAAGCTTGTGCCAGAAGTCAACATACATTATTTTTAATTCAAAAAACCTTATAATAATTATTAGTTTCCTATTTGTTAGATGAGGCACCCAAGGTTTAGAAAGATTATATATGACTTTCTTTTAGCCACAGATAATAATTGGCAGTAATAAGTTGGTATTGCTATTTATTAAAAATGTATGCATGTATGCTGATGACTGATATTAATAGAATAAAGGCTTAAAATTTTAGTTCTAATAACAAATGATTAATGTGTCCACAGAAGCAAAAGTAATAACCTATTTACCTGCTACTTTTCTTTTTGTGACATTAATATCTATTCTATTTAATCATATATATGTTATGAATCATATGATATATATTACATAATCATTCAAATATATATACACATATCAACGTATATATGTTAAAGTTCACTTTTACGATAGTTTGCCCAATAAAGCTGTTTTAAATCCTGCTAGAAACCATATCTGTACATTTGAACAAGTGTGCTAATGTGTATACACCACATATGATAGAAAAGAAAGCTATTTCAAATATCGTATTATGTAAAGGAGAGGGGAAATTCAAATTGAGTGATTATAAAATGAAATTTTATTGTTTTACTTAACCTATGTGACAAATATTAAGACCCATCAAGTGTATGTTAAACTTTTTTTTTTCTTGAGGGCGGGGCCAGATGGTGGAGGAGTAGGGTCCTCACCTCACCAGCCGACCAACCTACCTGGATGACTTTCAAACCATCCTGAACACCTACGAATCCGATCTGAGATGTAAAGAGAGAACAGCAGGAACTACAGAGAGAGGGTTTTCGCTTCTAACAAGGTAGGAAGGAATGGAAAAGAATCCAGTGGAGGAGGGGCCCCCGCGAGGAGCCACAAGTAAGGCCACAGCGAGAGCCTCCAGCACAGGAGAGCCCAGTCCCGGAGGAGCGGGAGCCTTACAATCCGCCCCGGATTCTTCTCGGAGGGAAAGGCACTCAGCAGGGACCTCAGGGAGAACCGCAGGAGGGGCGGGGGGGGCCTCCAGGCTCCCGGGGTCACCAGGAGAGGAAGGGCGCCCGGGGGAGAGCACCCCACACCGCGGCGGAGCTCGGGAAAGGGCTGGAGCGCCCCGGCGGGGCCTAGAGGAGAAGCTGGTGGGTCGGAGGGGGGGGGGGCACCAGGCAGAGAGGACACCCTGCTGCCTTCAGGGGCCCCGGCCCTGGGAGCCCGATCCCAGCAGCACAGGCCCCGGATCCCAGGGCGTGGGGATACACAGCCCCCAATCCTGCGGCCCCCCAGGACAGGCAGGGGCAGGGCACGGGATGGCGAGGACCGTCCTTCCGTGGGGCCCCCAGGGGGAGGTGGGGAGGGTACAGGACAGCCAGGACACTTCTGCCCCGGGGTTCCCCCAAGCTGTGCAGGTCAGCGCCCCCACCCCAAGAGCACCCAGGTCAGTGCGGACTGGGAGACTGGGTGGTTACTGGTGGAGCTGATTCCAGGACCGAAAACCTGGTGGCTGCCAGTGGTGTTGTTCCTCCTTGTATCACCGTGTGCCTGGGAGAGGCGGGGGCCCCAGGGAATAGGAGCCTCACAGGGTCAACAGCTACCACTGAGCCATGCACCTGGCAGGGCAGCTCCCCGCCCCGGGTGCACACACCTGAGAATCAGCACTGCAGCCCCTCCCCCAGAAGACCAGCTGGAAGGACAGGGGAAGAGCAAGTTCTTGACTGAGCAGCGCTGGAAAGCTCCAGGGGAAGTGGAGGGACTTACAGTATATAGAACCAGAGGGTACCCCTCCTACTTTTTTTCCCTTTTTCCAGTACAAATCATTTTTATATCAAACTAAAAATTTCCAATATTTTTTATTTTTCCCACCTTAACTACAATATTTTACCACCTCTTCATTATTAAGATTCCTCCTTTTTGACTTTCATATTTCTATAATAACAGGTCCTAGATAGATATGTTTTCCACTTATAGATTCCCTTCAACATGCTCAACTTAATTTTGAGAGATATATGAGATGTTTTTTTGTTTTGTGTTTTTTGTTTTCTCTGCCTCATTTTGTTCTACAATGGTGGAAGTTAATACCTTCTAAAATATGACCAGCATACACCCAGAACCAAGTGGAATACCCTGCTGGTTCATTCTGTGAGATTATATTCTCTCTTCATTCCCATTCTTCTCCCCTCCTTTATCTCATTTATGTTTTGGTGGTCAATGTTGGGGCCTTCTACAAGCATTGCAGGTTGATATAAATTTGGGACTGAGCATCATCTAACATTACAGAACTTAATACATTCAGAACCAAGAGGATCACTCTCTAGGACCTCTCAGGAGACTACATACTTCCTCCATTACTTCTTTACCACCACCATCTCCCTGTCCCCCCTCTATTTTTCCCTCTTCTCTTTTTTTCTTTTTTTTCCTCTTTTGCTTTTTTCTCTTATTTTTTTTCTTCTTTCTTTTTTTTTTTTTTAGTCCTTAGGATTCTTGGCCTTTTTTCTATTAATACAATGTTTTCAGGGATCCCTGGGTGGCGCAGCGGTTTGGCGCCTGCCTTTGGCCCAGGGCGCGATCCTGGAGACCCAGGATCGAATCCCACGTCAGGCTCCCGGTGCATGGAGCCTGCTTCTCCCTCTGCCTATGTCTCTGCCTCTCTCTCTCTATGTGACTATCATGAATAAATAAAATAAAAAATAAATTAAAAAAGTACAATGTTTTCAAATTTGCATTTCACTTTAGAGATCCTTTTGTTTTATTTTGTTCTGATCTTTGTTTTAATTTTCTGGTCTCTGAACTCATCAGAATCGTGTAGGGTGAAATTTACTTAGGCCCTGGTTGATACTCTTAACTCAGCCTGTTCATACAGCCACTCTGCACTGAGCAATATGACTAGAAGGAATAATTCACCACAAAAGAATCAGAAACAGTACTCTCTGCCACAGAGTTACAGGATATGGATTCCAATTCAATGTCAGAAAGCCAACTCAGAAGCAGAATTATAAACATACTGGTTGCTCTGGAAAAAAGCATAAAGGATTCAGGAGACTTCATGGCTGCAGAATTTAGATCTAACCAGGCCGAAATTAAAAATCAATGAAATGAGATGCAAGCCAAACTGGAGGTCCTAATGACAAGGGTTAATGAGATGGAAGAAAGAGTGAGTGACATAGAAGACAAGTTGATGGCAAGGAAGAAAGCTGAGGAAAAAAAGAGAAAAACAATTAAAAGACCATGAGGAAAGGTTAAGGGAAATAAATTATAGTCTCAGAAGGAAGAATCTACATATAATTGGGGTTCCAAAGAGCACCGAGAGGGACAGAGGGCAAGAAAGCATATTTGAAGAAAGTATAGCTGAGAAATTCCATACTTTGTGGAGGTAAACAGGCATTCAGATCCAGGAGATAGAGAGGTCCCCCCCCCAAAAAAAATCAATAAAAACCATTCAACACCTCGGCATTTAATAATGAAACTTACAAATACCAAATATAAAGAAAAAAATCCTTAAAGCAGCAAGAGACAAGAGATTCCCTAACTTATATGGGGAGAAAGATTAACAGCAGACCTCTCCACAGAGACCTGACAGGCCAGAAAGGGCTGGCAGGATATATTTAGGGTCCTAAATGAGAAGAACATGCAGCCAAGAATACTTTATCCAGCAAGGCTCTCATTCAAATTAGGAGAGATAAAAAGCTTCCAAGATAGGCAGAAACTGAAAGAATATGTGACCACCAAACCAGCTCTGCAAGAAATATTAAGGGGGACCCTGTAAAAGAAAGAGGAAGCCCAAAGAAATAATCGACAAAAACAGGAACTGAATGGGTATTACAATGACACTAAATTCATGTCTTTCAGTAGTTACTCTGAATGTGAATAGGCTAAATGATTCCATCAAAAGATGCAGGATTTCAGACTAGATAAAAAAGCAAGATCCATCTATTTGCTGTCTACAAGAGACTCATTTTAGACCTAAGGACACCTCCAGCCTGAAAAGGAAAGGTTGAAGAACCGTTTACCATTCAAATGGTCCTCAAAAGAAAACTGGGGTAGCAATCCTCATATCAGATAAATTAAGGTTTATCCCAAAGACTGAAGTAAGGGATGAAGAGGGACACTATATCATACTTAAAGGGTCTATCCAACAAGAGGACCTAACAATCATGAATATTTATGCCCCTAATGTGGGAGCTGCCAAATATATCAATCAATTAATAACCAAAGTAAAGACATACTTAGATAATAATACAATAGTAGGAGACTTCAACACAGCACTTTTTGCAAATGACAGATATTCAAAGCAAAACATCACCAAAGAAACAAGGGCTTTAAATGAAACACTGGACCAGATGGATTTCACAGATATATACAGAACTTTCCATATGAACGCAACTGAATACACATTCTTCTCAAGTGCATATGGAACTTTCTCCAGGATAGACCATATACTGGGTCACAAATCAGGTCTCAACTGATACAAAAAGATTGGGATAGTCCCCTGCATATTTTCAGACCACAATGCTTTGAAACTACGACTAAATCACAAGAAGAAATTTTGAAGAAACCCAAACGTGGAGATTAAAGAGCATCCTGCTAAAAGATGAATGCGTCAACCAGTAAATTAGAGAAGAATTTTAAAAATTCATGGAAACTAATGAAAATCAAGAAACAACTATTCAGAATCCTTGGGATACAGCAAAAGCAGTCCTAAGAGGGAAATACATCGCGATACAAGCCTCCCTCAAAAAATTGGAAAAAAAACTCAAATACACAATCTAACCTTGCACCTAAAGGAACTAGAGAAAGAACAGCAAATAAAACCTACACCAAGAAGAAGAAGAAAGTAATAAAGATTTGAGCAGAACTCAATGAAATAGAGACCAGAAGAACTGCAGAACAGATCAGCAAAACCAGGAGTTGGTTCTTTGAAAGAATTCATAAGATAGATAAACCATTAGCCAGGCTTATTAAAAGCAAAAGAGAAAAGACTCAAATTAATAAAATCATCAATGAAAGAGGAGAGATCACAACCAATACCAAGGAAATACAAGCAATTTTAAAAACATATTATGAACAGCTATTTGCCAATAAATTAGGCAATCTAGAAGAAATGGATGCATTGGGAAAACCACAAATTACCAAAGCTAGAACAGGAAGAAATAGAAAACCTGAACAGGCCAATAACCAGGGAGGAAATTGAAGCAGTCATCAAAAACTTCCCAAGACACAAAAGTCCAGGGCAAGATGACTTCGCAGGAGAATTCTATCAAATGTTTAAAGAGGAAATAATACCTATTCTACTAAAGCTGATCTGAAGGATAGAAAGAGATGGCATACTTCCAAACTTGTTCTATGAGGCCAGCATCACCTTAATTCCAAAACCAAAGACCCCGCCAAAAAGGAGAATTATAGACCAATATCCCTGATGAACACAGATGCAAAAATTCTCAGCAAGATATTAGCTAATAGGATCCAACAGTACATTAAGAAGATTATTCACTATGGGCAAGTGGGATTTATCCCCAAGATTCAAGGGTGGTTCAACACTTGTAAAACAATCAACATGATGATAGATCACATCAACAAGAGAAAAAAACAAGAACCATATGATCCTCTCAATAGATGCAGAGAAAGCATTTGACAAAATATAGCATCCATTCCTAATCAAAACTCTTTAGAGTGTAGGGATAGAGGGAACATTCCTCAGCATCTTAAAGCCATCTATGAAAAGCCCACAGCAAATATCATCCTCAATGGGGAAACACTGGGAGCCTTTCCCATAAGATCAGGAACACAACAGGGATGCCCACTCTCACCACTGCTATTCAACATAGTACTGGGAGTCCTAGCCTCAGCTGTCAGGCAACAAAAAGAAATAAAAGGCATTCAAATTGGCAAAGAAGAAGTCAAACTCTCCCTCTTTGCAGATGACATGATACTGTACATAGAAAACCCAAAAGACTCCACCCCAAGATTGCTAGAGCTCATACAGCAACTCAGCAGTGTGGCAGGATATAAAATCAATGCCCAGAAATTAGTGGCATTTCTATACACTAACAATGAGACTGAAGAAAGAGAAATTAAGGAGTCAATCCCATTTACAATTGCACCCAAAAGCATAAGATACCTAGGAATAAACCTAACCAAGAGGTAAAGGATCTATACCCTAAAAACAACAGAACACTTCTGAAAGTAATTGAGGAAGACACATGGAAAAATATTCCATGCTCATGGATTGGAGGAATTAATATTGTGAAAATGTCTATGCTACCCAGGGCAATGTACACGTTCAATGCAGTCCCTATCAAAATACCATGGACTTTCTTCAGAGAGTTGGAACAAATCATCTTAAGATCTGTGTGGAATCAGAAAAGACCCTGAATGGTCAGGGGGATATTGAAAAAGAAGACCAGAGCCAAGGGCATCACAATGCCAGATTTCAGGTTGTGCTACAAAGCTGTGATCATCAAGACAGTGTGGTACTGGCACAAAAACAGACACATAGATCAATGGAACAGAAGTGGACCCTGAACTCTATGGTCAACTAATATTCCTGGATAAAGGAAGTCTGTTCAATAAATGGTGCTGGGAAAATTGGACAGCCATGTGCAGAAGAATGAAACTAAACCATTCTCTTACACTAGACACAAAGATAAACTCAAAATGGATGAAAGATCTAAATGTGAGACAAGAATCCATCAAAATCCTAGAGGAGAATACAGGCAACACCCTTTTTGAACTTGGCCACAGCAACTTCTTGCAAGATACATCTATGAAGGCAAGGGAAACAAAAGCAAAAATGAACTATTGGGACTTCATCAAGATCAAAGCTTCTGCACAGCAAAAGAAACAGTCAACAAAACTCAAAGACAACCTACAGAATGGGAGAAGATATTTGCAAATGACATATCAGATAAAGGACTAGTATCCAAGATCTATAAAGAACTTATTAAACTCAACAGCAAAGAAACAATCAATCCAATCATGAAATGGGAAGAAGACATGAACAGAAATTTCACAGAGGAAGACATAGACATGGCCAACAAGCACATGAGAAAATGCTCCGCATCACTTGCCATCAGGGAAATACACATCAAAACCACAGTGAGATCCCATCTCACACCAGTGAGAATGGGGAAAAGTAACAAGACAGGAAACCACAAATGTTGGAGAGGATGTGGAGAAAGGGGAACACTCTTGCACTGTTGGTGGGAATGTGAACTGGTGCAGCCACTCTGGAAAACTGTGTGGAGGTTCCTCAAGGAGTTAAAAATAGATCTGCCCTTCGACCCAGCAATTGCACTGCTGGGATTTATCCCAAAGATACAGATGCAGTGAAAAGCTGAGACACCTGCACCCCAATGTTTATAGCAGCAATGTCCACAATAGCCAAACTGTGGAAGGAGCCTCGGTGTCCATCAACAAATCACTGGATAAAGATGTGGTCTATGTACACAATGGGATATTCTTCAGCCATTAAAAATGACGAATACCCACCATTTGCTTCAATGTGGATGGAACTGGAGGGTATTATACTGAGTGAAGTAAGTCAATCGAAGAAGGACAAACATTATATGTTCTCATTCATTTGGGGAATATAAATAATAGTGAAAGGGATTAATAGGGGAAATATCAGAGAGGGTGACAAAACATGAGAGACTCCTAACTCTTGGAAACGAACAAGGGGTAGTGGAAGGGGTTGTAAGCAGGGGGATGGGGTGACTGGGTGATGGGCATTAAAGGGGGCACTTGATGGGATGAGCACTGGGTGTTATACTATATGTTGGCAGGTCGAACTCCAACAAAAAAAATATACATCAAAAAAATGTTTTAAGTTAATTTTTTAGTAACCTCTAAACCCAAAGTGAGTCTCAAACTCACGACCCCAAGACCAAATGTTGCATGCTCCCCCAACTGAACCAGCTACAGCTCTCCTATCAAGTGTATTTTAATCTATTACTTTAAAATACTATGAAATTATATAAGTGGGATTTTACTAGCAAGATTTTCTTGACTTTGTTATCTGTTTGCAGCATCCACATGAATTTGTACAATGATAGTTGACTTAAAATTTTAAGCATTTTTCTTTCATAAAATTTTAGATACCAAAGAACTTGTAAATTTAATCCAAGCCAATGTTTTTTAAACAAGAAAATTGAAACTCAGAAAGTTGATTATTTACACATAAAAAATATCCCTTTCTCAAAACACCTACAGATCATTATTTTGGCTAAGATTAGTATTTCTTCCCCCTGGTGACACATAATACTTTGTACTCTTTGGATGCTAAAGTTGCTAATTTTTTTTCTTTTTTTTTTTTTAAGCAGGCTCCACACCCTGCATGGAGCCCAATGTCAGACTTGAATTCACAACCCTGAGATCAAGACTTGAGCTGAGATCAAGAATCAGAAGCTTAACCAACTGAGCCATCCAAGCACCATTTCCTCCTCAAAAAAAAAATTTTTTTTAATGCAAGGTACAAACTGCTAGAATCAACCTCACTGAAAAATGATGTTGATCGATCCATTATGGAAGCAGTCAGAAATCAGCTTTTCTGGCTAGATTTTTAAAAGAAAGAAAGAAAAAAGAAACCTATTGCATTTTCCTGGTTCTGATCATGTCTATTCTTCCCAGGAATAGACATGATGAGAATCTATTCTTTTCAGGTCAGAGATACCCTTTAAAAACATATCAAATCATGTCATTTCCCCTTCATTTACTTGCTTTCTCACTCAGAAGCAAATCCAAAGCCCTAGCATGGCCCTCTATCGCTTCCCCACACTGCACCCCAAATATCCCCTGCATCCCATCTCCATTCTTTCTCCTCCTCCACACACGCTGGCTTCTTCACCATTTCCCTAGCACACCAGGCACACTCACACCTTAGAGCCCTTCCACTGCCAGTTTGTTTTCCTTGCAAGTCTCTTCCCTCAGATACCCACATGACTTGCTCTCCAGATTCCCCTACAAATCTATTGAAAGGTCCACTCTTAAGAGGAAGGCCTTCTCTGACACCCTTTATATGTTAGCAGCCTTCTCCCATCGTTATATACTTACCTGCATTTACTAACTACCACTTAGCATATTTATTTGTACTGATGTATCATCTGTCTCCTCAACTAAAACTTAAAATTGATAGGAATAGGGACATTTGTCATATCCCCAGCTCCTAGAGGAGCAGTGACATGACAAAGGCACCCAGTAAATGTTTAATGAATTACTTGAATGATGAAATGAATCCCTTTTTAAAAATTTTTTATTAGTTAAATCCAAAGTTTACATCAGGATTCACTCTTTGCACTGTATAGTTCTATGGGTTGAGTCAAATACACATCATATATCCATTATTACAACATGAAACCAATGTACCACCTATTCATCCCTACCCATTTACCTCTCAGGTCCCTGGCATCTGCTATTTTTTTTTAAATACTCTATAATTGTATTTTCCAGAACAATGTTCTGTGGTTAAAAATCATACAGTATGTAGCCTTCTCAGCATGTAGGCTTCTTTCACTTAGCAGTATTTGTTTCTGATCCATCCATGTCTTTAGGGGAGGCTTGATAGCTCATTTCTTTTTATTACTGATGTATATGCCATTGTATGGATGTACCATGGTTTGTTGGTTCATTCATCTATTGAGGGACATCTTGATGGCTTCCAGTTTTTAGAAATTCAGCATAACTCCTATCCTCATTCCTCTATAGGTTTTCAACATTTTTTTTCTTTGTCTTTGGTTTTCTGCAACATTAATCCAATATGGCTAGATGTAGATTTTGGTACTTATCAGGCTGGTGTTCTCTGAGCTTTCTGGATCTGTGATATAGGGTCTGTCATTAATTTTGAAAATTCTCAGCCATTATTGTTAAAGACACTTTTTGCTGCTCCTTTCTCTTCTTGCTCCTTCTGATACTCCCATTATGCATAAATCATCTTTTTTTGTAATTGCCCCACAGTTCTTTGATATTCTAATTCAATTTTTCCATGCTTTTTTCTTCTGTTTGTATATCAGTCTGGAAAGTTTCTATTGAAATATCTTTTAAAAAGAAAAGGGAAAAAAAGTCTTCAAACTTACTGATTCTCTCCTTGGCCATGTCCAGTTTAATAGTGAGTCCTTCAAAGATATTCTTCATTTCTGTTACATTGTTTTTGATTTACAGCATTTCTTTTGAATTCTTAGAGCCTTCATCTCTCTGCATAACTTACCCATATGGTCTTGCATGTTGTCCACTTTTTTCATTGGAAACCATAACATAGTTATTTTAAATTCCTGATCTCCAGGAATTTAAATTCCAAAATCTCTACCATATCTGAATTTTGTTGTATTGCCTACTTTGTCTCTTCACACTGTTTTGTTTTGTTTTGTTAACACTTTAGCATGCCTAGCAATTTTTGTTGAAAGACACATGTGATGTTTCAAGGAACAGGAATTGAAGAAAGACCATTGGTTGTGAGATTTTATGTTTGTCTTGCTAAGTAACTGCTCTACTGCACTGATAAAACTTGATGGAATATCAGATGTTCTGTGGCCAAAAAGTTAAACTTCCCACTTCAGTAAATAGAGTAGAATCATCATTCAGGTCTTAACATTTTAAAAAATGTCTCCACATGACCACGTTTCAATTAATTAGTTAATGCAAGACCAAAACAGGGTAAGAGACCTAGGAAGAACCAAAATCTAAAAGTGCTTGGCACCCGCTGGTCAAACAGGTAGGGAATAGATTTAGGCTGGAGGTGCTACAGAAAAAGCTATTTCAGAAGCTAAAACAAGGCCCATGTCCAGTAGGTACTCAGAGGAAAAATACAAAAATCTTAGCACACTAAAGAGTATGAGGTTCAGTAACAGAGGGACAGCCTAAGGCAGTGAATGGTTCCCAGGCTTGATGGACATTGGCATCACCCAGGTCCAAAACCCAGACATTCTGATGCCATTGGTAATGGGTACTTCCCAGGGCATCAGGACTTTTTAAGTACCCCAGATGACTTTAATGTGTATGAATATTTCAGAACCACTGATCTCAGGTTTTCAGGAATTCATTGCTCCTGTGTGCTACTCAGTGCCTTCTCAGGTCAGCAGAACTGGAATAGTGGTCTATGTGGATAGATGACCATCTTGGGTACTAAATATGTGTTGCAGAGCTGAACCACTTCAGTTGAGCTTACAGGACAGCCACTACATCAGTTCTGTACTCCCATGAGTAACACATAAAAGTTTGCAACCCCACGGTCCCAGAAACTCATAAGAGCTAGAAACATCTCACTACTTTAGTCCTCATTAAAAAAATAAAAATAAAAAAATTCCCCCATAGGGCTCACTTGGTAGAGAGGCATTCCATTTCAGTTTGGGAGGATTCTTCCCCTGGCCCCAACTTTTTGCAAAGATGCCATGAGAAGCCAAAATAGCATGGGAGGATCCCCTCCCTCCTTCCATTGACGACACCAGAAAACCCCAAAATGCAACCTACTCCATACATTTTTTAATGCAAATGCAACCTACTCCATACATTTTTTTTACTCCATACATTTTTTTAAAAGAATGTGGAAGTCGTCCCATAAAAAAACACGTGTTTTATAAATAGATTATTAACTAAGAAACAAATTTTGAATAAATCAATAAATTGATCATTTGTTAAATTCATTGGGAACAAAGTTTGCTTAAGCCCCCAATTGGTATTTGTGAACACCTACTACATACAAGAAATTTAATAAGTACTTTGGGCTGCAAAAGAATGACTTGGACATGAATTCTATCTTTAGAAACCTATACTCTAAATTATTCTAACATGAAGGAATAAAGTTGCCATAAGAAAAGTAGAGATTAAAAACTAAGAAATCAGAAAAATGGGAGTGTATACCCAACATGGGACAGAGGAAAAATGATCAGAGATTTTATGGTGGAAAACAGGAATTGAGCTAAACTTTCAAGGATGGCCAAGATTGGCCAATTCAATCTCACACTCATTATTTCACTTTTTTCCCATAATAACCAGTGTCATGTGTGGAGCAAGATTACTATCATCATCATGTTTTTCAAATGAAAAAGAAAAAACAAAGACCTGAAGTGATTATATAAATTACCAAAAACCACAAAACTTATGAGTGATAGAACTTAAACTTGAAATTCTATCTATTGACACAGAAAGCCAAGCTCTTTCCACTTAGCCAGGTGATATTTATGGATATTTACATCATAATCATACTAAATGTCCTAAAAAGTACTCTTAATTGTTGGTGGAAACTCTCTCCCAATGTGACTGATTTTTGAAGATCTAATTCACTTTATTAAGTGATTGATGAATTGGGCAGCATCTCACTTTTCCAATCTGATTTAAATGTTTAACAATTTGCCTCAAACCTTACTATGCACTATGAGAAACTTAAAAGATTCAAGTCACTCATAAAAAGTTGGGACCACAGACCAAGAAAATAAGGACCAATTAGCCATCCAGAAGAAGCCACACTTTAAATTATCATTGCATTTACAGAGAGCTTTAGGATGATGACTTATAGTTTACTCCATTCCGTTTTTCCAGGAAATAGGGTTTAGGGTGTCACACTGCTGTTAGGAACTGTATTAGTCAGGGTTCTCCTGAGAAACAGAACCAATAAGGTTGTACATACAGAAAGAAAAGAGATTAATGACAGGAAATTGGCTCACATGATTATGGAGGCCGAGAAGTTCCTAGGTCTGCAGTCGGCAAGCTGGAGACGTAGGAGGGCCAAGGGTGGAGATTCAGTCTGAGGCTGATGACCTGAGAGACAAGAGAGCAATGTTGATTCACAAACCACCCCCACATGTGCAGGAAAAAAGGGCAAGCACTCCAGATCGGTAGGCTGCAGGTTTAATGAGCAAGAAAACTTACATCTGATGCTTATTTTGTGCACCCAAGACAGTAGATCTCCGCACTAGCCCACCAGAATATTAAAAATTTATAGAGGCCTTACCTGGATCAGTAGGTACACTGTCCATCACTCTCTCAAGGCCGTGTCCTTGCAAATGGCTCCAGCTGTGGGAACTGTAGGCAGAACACATCTTCCAAGGGCAGGAGATATGTTCTACTTGTGAGCTGGACCCCAACCAACCGGGGTCCAGCTCACAGGTCAATCAGAGGTCACATCCTCTCGATGACTTCCTCCAACAAGCGGAGGGTCTAAGTCCCAGCCTGAAAACAGGCAGGCCTCAGACCCAAAATGAGCTAAAGTTTCAGCATCCAAAGGCAAAAAAGAAAAGTTTATGGCCCTACTCAAGACAGTCAGGCAAAATGGGAGCTGGCACACAGGGGTACAAGAACACCTGCGTCCAGAGGTCCCAATCAGACCAGGCTCAGTCACTTACACAATCTAAAGGCAGGGAGACTTATAGTGGCAAAACAAAAAAGGAATTTATTTCAGTTAGGCCAACACTGGGATGACAGTGGACTAGCATCTCAAAGCCTGCCTCTGAAAGTGCCAAAAGTACTTCCAGGTTTATATGAGGAAAATGTGGGGCAAAGGTGAGTGGGTGCAGATAGGCAGTGCAGGTCAAAGGCATCACCATTTGGAATCAAACATGGGTGGGGTCTTGCTGGCTCAGGGCCAGCCCGACTGCTTGAGTGAGGAGGTTCAGTTCCCATCAGAGGCTTTTCCTCCTGAGCTGGGAGACAAGCTGGAAAGAACCTAACTAGAAAGTTTGAAGTCAAAATTGAGGCAGCCAAAGTCCTCTTTCAAAATGAGTTTCCCTTTCCACATCACTTACCATCAGGGAAATACAAATCAAAACCACAATGAGATACCATCTCACACCAGTGAGAATGGGGAAAATTAACAAGGCAGGAAACCAAAAATGTTGGAGAGGATGTGGAGAAAGGGGAACCCTCTTGCACTGTTGGTGGGAATGTGAACTGGTGCAGCCACTCTGGAAAACTGTGTGGAGGTTCCTCAAAGAGTTAAAAATAGAGCTACCTTACGACTCAGCAATTGCACTACTAGGGATTTGTCCCCAAGATACAAATGCAGTGAAAAGCTGAGACACCTGCACCCCAATGTTTCTAGCAGCAATGGCCACAATAGCCAAACTGTGGAAGGAGCCTTGGTGTCCATCGAAAGATGAATGGATAAAGAAGATCTGGTCTATGTACACAATGGAATATTCCTCAGCCATTAGAAATGACAAATACCCACCATTTGCTTCAACCTGGATGGTACTGGAGGGTATTATGCTGAGTGAAGTAAGTCAATCAGAGGACGATCATCATATGGTTTCACTCATACAGGGAATATAAAAAATAGTGAAGGGGATTACAGGAGAAAGGAGGGAAAATGAGTGGGAAATATCAGAGAAGGATACAAAACATGAGAGACTCCTAACTCTTGGAAACAAACAAGGGGTAGTGGAACGGGAGGTAAGCAGGGGGTTGGGGTGACAGGGTGATGGACCCACTTGATGGGATGAGCACTAGGTGTTACACTATATGTTGGCAGGTCGAACTCCAATAAAAAATATAGCAAAAAAATACATTAAAAAAAACTTTTTTTAAGTTAATTTTTTTTAGTGATCTCTAAACCCAAAGTGAGTCTCAAACTCACAACCCCAAGATTAGATGTTGCATGCTCCCCCATCTGAACCAGCTAGGTGCTCCCCATCAAGTGTATTTTAATTTATTACCTTAAAAGACTATGAAATTACATAAGTGGAATATTACTAGCAAGTTTTTCTTGACTTTGTTATCTGTGTTTGCAGCATCCACATAAATTTGTACAATGATAATTGACTTAAAATTTTAAGCATTTTTCTTTCATAGAATTTTAGATACCAAAAAAGTTGTAAATTTAATCCAAGCCAATGTTTTTTAAACAAGAAAATTGAAACTCAGAAAGCTGATTATTTACACAATAAAGAATATTCCTTTCTGAAAAAAACCTACAGATCATCATTTCGGCTAAGATTAGTATTTCTTCCCCTGGTTACACATAATACTTTGTACTCCTTGGATGCTAAAGTTATTGAGTAAAAAAATTTTTTTTCTTTTTTTTTTTTTTAAGATTTTATTTATTCATGAGAGACACAGAGAGAGAGAGGCAGAGACACAGGCAGAGGGAGAAGCAGGCTCCATGCAGGGAGCCTGACATGGGACTCGATCCTGGGTCTCCAGGATCACACCCTGGGCTGAAGCCAGGTGCTAAATCGCTGAGCCACCCAGGCTGCCCCTTCTTTTTTTTTTTTTTTTTTTTTTAAGCAGGCTCCACACCCAGCATGGAACCCAATGTCGGACTTGAATTCACAACCCTGAGACCAAAACTTGAGCTGAGATCAAGAATCAGAAGCTTAACCAACTGAGCCATCCAAACACCATTTTCCCCCTCAAAAAAAAAAAAAATTAATGCAAGGTACAAACTGGAAACACTCTCAAAGACACACCCAGAATAATATTTGATGAAATGTCTGGGCCCCCAGGGCACAGAAAATCTACTCTCACAGGGACATAAAGGAGACATCACAAAGTGACTGGGATCTAACCCCAACAGGCCTTCTTGGAAGAATCAAAGCCAGACCCTATTTTATTAGAATACAGTCATTGACATTTCTGTGAGAAAGAATACAATGCAAGAGAAAGAACAAATGCAAGGGAACAAAATCATAGATTGTTAATTTACATGCAGTTCCTTTTATAATGTTAACATTAAAACCATGGAAATTTCAAGAGTTCAGTCTGGCAGTGACAACAAAAGACAGCAGCTAAGTGATGAGGATGTCACTGCTCCTTATTTAAATCCCACAGCAGCACCACAGCATGTCCTTGGATTTGGGTTAAGGCACCAAGTCAAAGCCCGGAGGGGCATGTTCTCCAGATCAAGCACCGACCACCAGGATATGTGGTCCTTGCCAAAGAAATCCTGAGTAGAAGTGAAAGGCATGCATGCTGAGTAGCATTTATGGCTCAATTCAAAAACAAAAGCAAAAAAAAAAAAAATGTCGATTTGGGTTTTCCCAAAATTTACTTTAGGTAATAGGACTAAATCATTACCGAAAAAAATACTTATTCAGCTATGACAACAACAACAAAACACATGAATTTGTCCATGGTTCAGAGTGGCCAAGGCCTAGGGGCTTTGTCAAGTTTTAACTTCCATGTACGACATTCATTTCATAGTAAATCTAATTTTTTTTAATTTATAAAACTAACATAAAACGTGGGTGACAGAAATATTTAGAGATAAGCCAATACAGTGCACATATTACGCAGCTTTTACTTTCATTTCTTTCCCCCCGCCCCTTCGGTTGCACTGTCTCCCTTATTCAAGAAATGAATTTCCCCTCTTGCTAGGCAATGGGAAGAAAATAATTTCCTTTCAATAAGGAAATGTGAATACTGAGAAATTGTCTGAAGGTTTTAATAACTAAAATGACAAAAGACTGCTGAAGAAAATGCATTTAGCTTTTGGAAATGAGCATCCATCAGCCTTGTAGGTGGCCTTGGGAATGCAACAACAAGTGAGCTTCTTCCCCCCCACCCCCTTACCTGCCAGGAAGAGCACAAGGAAAATGAAGCTCAGAGTGTTTTACAGAGAATGAGAATGGCTCTTGTTTCTCAGAGCTTCCTCCATGTGAGTTACCCTGCTCGTCCCTTTAGTTATGTAATATTCACTCTGCAGGGTATGTTCATTATCATACCTACACCCAGAAAGGAAACTAAGAGAAATGAAGATTTTCAGCTCATAAAGCTAGTAAGTGGCAAAGCTAAGGTCTAGTCCTTGGTCCATCCTCTTCCACTGTTTGTACTACCCCACTCCCTGGATAGCTAAGTTACACACTTATCAAATCTTGGGGCTTTGTCCTAAAACCATATATAAAACCACAGAAATAAAATCACAGATTTATTGTGGGAGCTCTAAAAATGATAGTGAAATCAGGTTTGGGGGAGAAGAACGTGTCATGTGGTCCATGCCCAGAGAATAATTTATTTTGTAGCCATTTCTAAGACACCTGAGAGGAGAGAAGATTGTTGCCTGCATCATTTAATGTAACAGGGAGGCTCCAAACTTGTTTTGTTTCAATGGTTTTTTTGTTGTTTGTTGGTTTTGTTTTTTTGGTTTTTTGTTTGTTTGTTTCAATGTTGTACAATGTTCACAGTTTAAAGAGCAAAAGCAAAAGACAAAAGATATATGTTTATATCTCTATTAGCTACTTCTTGGTCATTAAAATGATCCTGTTTAACAAAAAGAGCAGATATTCTGAATTTCTGGCTTGGAGGTAGTAAAACATAATCCAACTGAAGGGATGGTATTAAACTCAAAACAGCTGAAGAGAAAAGCTTAGCATATTAAAGATGCAACTGAGTATAATAAATTGTATTTCTTTGTTGCCAATTTAATAAGTAGCATTGGAACTTAGGATAAATAAATGTTCCTTAGACAAATTAGAAAATTGTTATTAGGAAATAAGAATATTGAATTCCCCAATATCCTATTACCCAGAGATCACCAATATTTGCCTTTTGACAAAATCCTTTCCACATTTATTTTTATGTATCTTTGTATTCGTGTATATTTTAAAATAATAAATAGCATATTGCATACCATTTGGTAACTTACCTTTCCCACTCAAAGATATACCATTTCCATAATAAGAAATCTGAGGGATTGAAGGGCAGCCACTGTAGAGATAGGCTATCATTTCCTTAACTAGTCTACTGTTTGGATTGTTTGGATTATTCAGATTATTCCTGACCTCCTTAATGCTATGTAAAGTGATCATCAGCAGCAGCCACCAAAAAATAAGTCCTGGGAATAAAAGTAAGCAGGTGCTGGAAGAAAATTGCAAGAAACTCTTGAATGTTTCCAAAATCCATGCTTCCTAGAGCTGCCATAACAAAATATCGCAGACTGGGTGGCTTAAAGCAGCAGAAATTTATCCTCTTAGAGTTCTGGAGACTAGAAGTCCAAGGTCAGGGTGTTGGCAAGACCATGCTTCTTCCTACAGCCCTAGCAAAGGATCCTCGCCTCTCTCCTCACTTCCGGCAGTGGCCGGAGATCCCTGGCTTGTAGCCTCTTTCTCCACATGACATTCTCCCTGTGTGACTCTCCCTCTTCATATGGCATTTTCCTCTCTGTGTCCAAATGCCCTTTTTAAATGGAGGGTTGTCATTGAAATAGGGCCCATGCTAATCCAGTATGATCTCTTCTTAGCTTGATGGAATCTGCAAAGACCCTATTTCCCAGAAGTTCACTCTCACAGGTACCAGGGGTTAGGGCTTCTATCTATTTGGAGAGATAAAGGGGGTTGCAATTTAACCCACAAAAAATGTGTGAACGTTGAAATAAGAGCATGGTCTAGTCACCACCAGGACTTCGTATCTGGGACCTGCTCAGCAGCAAAGGAGATCTGAGAGCCTAACAGCAGATCAAAGCTGAGAAATGCCCCACTTAGGAGGACCCAGAAACTAAGTCTCCAGAGGCACGATCGGTGGTCTGGACTCTGTGGAGGTGGAGACAGGGAAACAAGGACTGGGATTGATCCAATCACCTACCTTACTCACCCTCCCTACACAGACAAATCTCATCCATCCTATAAAGTCTAGTACTTTAAAAGTCATCTAACACTGATCTTTCTTTAAATTTCTGTGGTATATGCCATCCATTTTATATCATTTAAATATATTATTACAACCTGTCTTGTCATAATTTTTAGTTGTACTATCTCTAGGTGCTATACCTAATATTTCAATCCCATGACAGCAATCATCACAATGATGGGCATTTAGGAAAAGTCTGTTGCACATAAAATACTTACGGAAGAAAAATAATTCTTTATTGGACCTGAGAGAGGGTGGCATAGCCACAGCATAAGGGCAGAGCAAGTGACCTGGAGCCTGATTTGTGGAGTCCTCACACTTGAACTTGGAGGAAATCCAAGTTGCTTCCACTTGTAAGCCATGTTGGCCCACTGCCACTCTTTAAATTTGCTCTCTGCATGGAACCTTTGTCTGACATTTCTCTTCCCCAAGTTGGATTTCAATCACACACTTCAAGGTTTTCTATAGAAGCTGAAGGCAGAAAATGCAAAGAGTTGCTCTGAGAACTGGCATCTTTGTGGTCCAAACACAGCCTGCGATTTTGCACTCAATCAGCACCTAGCAGGGAAAAGCCCTGTGCACCATAGATACCTTCCTAGCACACCCACATGGCCACCCCTTGATGCCTGACTTCCTTGTGAATGAATAGGCCAACTGAGTGCAGTGAGTCCTGAATACAGCCCAGACTGCTAGTGGAGATGTGCCTAAACTAATTTACAGTCACCATCTGATGCCATGCCCATGCCTTTCAGCTAACAAGGGCATTAGCCCCCAGCACTTCTAAGAGCTACATTGCTTTTCTAAAAGCAATGATAAAAGTGCTAACAAAAAGCTGAAGATTTGGAGAATCCATGTACTGCTTTTACTTCCAAATCATTGTATCAGATTTTCCTCATTGAATTTTAATTTTATGCCATGAATGAAGAAATTGCTTCCTTTCAAGTACAAAGACCACACATTTTTGCACATTCTATGCCTTCTTTTAAGAAACATCACTTTCATCTTTCTTTTGAATGGGCATAAAGAGGGAAGTTGTGCTTTGAATAATTAGAAGAAAGAATTTGCTGTAGATGGCATTTATGATTTAAAAAAAACTATTGACTACAATTAAGTAAACAATGGGGGAAATCCTAAAAAGGCCCCAACTTGCTTGTATAAAACACAGATTGTCCTTCACGTTCCTGTACAACAAATTAATAGAGCATATTGTGGAATATGAGCCTGAAGGCATGTTTTTATTTTATATCAATTGAAATTATTAACTCTTAATGTCTGATTTAAGGGGTCTGTTGCTCAAATTATATGTGGAATAGATTTCTATTTAATATTATCTGTGATTAGGGCACCTGGGTGGCTCAGTGAGTTAAGCACCGGCCTTCAGCTCAGATCATGATCCCAGGGTCCTGGGATGGAGTTCCAAACCTGCTTTTCCCTCTACCCCTCCCCCTGTTCATTCTCTCTCTCTCTGTCTCTTCCTCAAGTAAATAAATGAAATCTTCTAAAAAAAATTATCTGTGAGGATACCACATATTTTGTCAATTAGGATTATTATTCTTTTTCTTTCTCTCTTTTTTTTCTTTTTAGTTAATCTCTATGCCCATTTTGGGGCTCGAACTCACAACCTCGAGATCAAGAGTCACATGCTCTACTGACTGAGTCACCCAGTTGCCCCAGGGTTGTTATTCCTATGCAGTAAACAGATGGACACACTTAAAGAAGCACCCTGGACAAAATATTTATCTGCAATTATTAATGTAAATAATGTTGCTATTTGTATGATGCTGCCAAATGAAGTGAATGGCTACTTAGACTGAGGTGTTTGATAGAAAAAAGTCGATTGACAGCTTAGTTTCAGTGTAGTTCTTTTTTACTATGGTTCACCTATTATTTAAGTGGAAATAGACTGAATAATTGAAAATGCAATCAGACATGAAACAGGAGTGAAATTCAAAATGCTGCAATCCTAGAAAGAGTTCACCGTTATTATGTCACATGTACTCCTCATTGGCCAGTGATCTGTAAAAGTACCTGTGAGCTCATCTTATTTTGTCCTTTGAAATTCTTTTTGGAGGTTACAACTTTAGTAAAAGCATGTATTTTTTTTTATTTCATCAACTCCGGTCAAATAGGTTATTCAATAATATTATTTCTACTGTCTGATTCATAAATAAATGAACAGAACACACGCTGAAAGTGGAATGAGTCATGGAGAAAGAGTGCTTGGCTTCCTGCACTGGAATTTCAGTAGCAAACAAGAAGGAAAATGTAAAAATGCTGGATCCGGAGGACTGAGAGCAAGGAATTGTGTAAGAATCAGGGAAAGATCTCCCCTGTGAGTCACCATTGGTACCAACTGGAAATCCACAGATAAGTGGTGGACTTGGATTTGATTTAGCAAAATCCTGAGAGTCTAATCAACTACTTGAGAAGTGGCTGCCAGTTTCCATGAAGTGATAAAATGTAAAGGGATTGTAGACAGTGTGATTCCAAGAGGATTTATTTTGACCCAAATTCTAGTACCATATTCATCCAAGAAGATAGAGAGCATTAAGGAAACATCCTGTCCTTGAGGAAGATGATTGGCAAAGCTAATCAGTAGCAAAAATGAGAAGGTTTCAGGATAGGAATCCAAGCCCAGAGGAAAGACTAACTAGCAAACAAATCTGGAGCCTGGGGGATAATCTCAGTCAGACAGGAGCAATGTGGTCAAACTGATGTGAAGAAAGGCTAGCCTTCCTTGATCCTAGGGATGACTCCAGGCATACTGACAACCTTGCCTATTGTGGATTTAGTCATTTGAGACCATTGACTTTTGAAAATGATTCTTACATATTTCAGGATTGACTTAGAAACTGCAGCAGAGAGATAATAAATGAGCCTAAAGCAATTAATGAGTGACCGATGATTCCAGGAGAAAAGTTATAGCTAATTCTGTTGTGAGGAATAAGAAGGAAAATGATATTATATACCACATATACCATATCACACAACAAATGAAATAAAAATTAATTTTGATTGATCTTTGGAATACATCCTACAGTTGACTCATCATTTACCAATGTAGGGTTTATATTTGACCTACTATCAAAGGAAGAAAATCTTTTATGTATTTATATATATTTATAGAAGGGTCACCCATGGTTATTAATAGGAAATATAACTTCCATAATTATTATATGAAAAATAAAATGTACAGAGCAGTGTACTTGACATGCTGCTATTTGAGTAAAAAGGAGGGAAAAATAAAAAAATTTTTTTTTTTCTGGACATTAAGAAAACTTCTGGCAAGAACAACAAGAAATAGGAGGATGGGAACTCTATACATTGAAGAAAGGATGGGAGGGAGACTTCTCATAGTATATCTATTTTATACTTTAGTTATTTGAATTATAATTTTGTTACCCATTTTTAAAAGTAAAATGTTTTAAAATTAAACATCTTTAGTTTACATATTTAAATATGTAAGGATTAATAATATAAACATACAAAATAAAAATTAATACATAAGAGCCATATTATCAGGAGGAATAATAGAGATAAAAGTACTAAATGGGAGGGTGTACTGACTGGCTCAGTCAGTACTGCATGTGACTGTTGATCTCACAGTTGTGAGTTCAAGCCCCACATTGGGCATAAAGCTTACTTTAAAAAAAAAAAAAAAGGTACTAAAAAAGGAGAAGGCATCTCAAGTTAGTTCCTGTTAGGTGGCACAAAATTTGACTTTAATTTCCTGGAAGTCAAAGAATCAGGGGAAACAAGGTGAGCTAAATTACTATCATTATTTGTAACCATCAACTCTTTTCTTCCATTTAACTTCCCACCGTGAGCGGTAGAGTTGATTTCGTCTCTCCTGTAAAGAGTCCTTTCCTGTAATTGGGTACTGTGACCAATGAAATGCAGTATAAGTGACCTTCTTAGCCTTGGCCTTAAAAAGCTGGGTACTTGGCACTTAAAATCTTCTTAAAGTGTAGCCACCATGCATGACAAAACCAAGCCACAAAGAGAAGCCACAGGGAGAGAAGCAAGGTCCTCAAAGTCAACAGCCAGCACCAACCAGTGGTCATGAGTGATCTCCCTTAAGATTCCCACCCAAGAGAGCCTGAGAAGACTCCAGTGCCAGTCAACATCTTGTGGAGAAGAAGAACCACCCAGCAGAACCCAGTCAACATGCCACCTTGAGAAATAAATGATTATTGTGTATTGTGTTAAGCCACTAGGTATGTGTGTGGGTTTTTTGTTTTTTTGTGTGTGTTTTTTTTTCCTTGAAAAGAGCTAACTGAAACAGGGTTTTAAAGGTTGGCCCTGTATCTCTGAGTACCACTGATTATGAAGAAATCCATATACATTATGTTAGCTACCAGATATCTAAGTGGCAAAGTTCATATGTAGCTGTAAAACCAAATAATTTGATTTGTTGTCATACATAAACAAAAGGCCATTTCATCTGTGAATAAAGATAGACTTCTGGAGAACATTTAAATTTATCCTAAATATGCTGCCTTCAATATTTTCCAATACTCAAAATACATACCTTATAAAAATAAATATTTACTATAATATGGCAAGACCATACATTTAGTTCCTCTAAAAACTGTCCTCAGTTATAAAAACAAAATCTAAAAGTATGGAATCTAAGATGCAGTCCTGCTTAAAACACTTAGTTCTGGAATTTTACCTTCAAGGCCCTACTCATTCTGGTTGTCATGGGAGTATTGCAATAAAAGCTTTGGAGCACATACAACCTGGAATACAAATAAGAATCATCAAGACTGGTTTTTATCTATGCAAAGATCAGTAAATTCCAAGGGATTAAAGATAATAAGTTCTAAATTAATCAATTATAAATGTCAAAGGAATCAATGATCAATAAATTCTAAAATTAATCTGAAACTGGACTTTCCTCTGTTAAATCAAACCAAGCAAATAAAAACTGTAATAGCAACAAATCTGTGCTCAAAATTATCTTGTTACTCATCTAGGATATTAGATTGGGAGTCCCAGAATGGCCATTTATTGAGAATAAAGCCAGAGTACAGATGTGAGGGAATATGCAGAAGGCTGATGTGTAATTTAGAGAAGAGGACATCATTTTTCCTTTAATTTAACTTTTAATATGCTTCTATTAAGACATATTAAATTTCTATATTCAAGATTACTCTACATTCCATGACAATACAGAAGTTGATAAAATATCTAAAATTAAGTTAAATAGAGAAAAGCAATCTTGGACATCAACATTTCACATAGCTATTTATAACTCTCAAATCTGGGTAATCTACTATTAATGCAATTTATCCCCTAACTATTCATTTATTTAACCAACAGACATTGATCCATGATACTTGGTGAGGTTTCAGAAATGAACAAGATATGGGGCACCTGGATGACTCACTAGGTTAAGCAACTGACTCCTGATTTTTGGCTACAGTGATGAGATCAAGTCCCGCATCCAGCTCTGCACTCAGCATGGAGTCTGTTTAAAACTCTCTCTCCCCGTCCTTATGCCCTCCCACCTCCCCATCCCCTGCTTGCTCTCTCTCTTGCTCTCTCTCAAAATAAATAAATATTTTTTAAAAAGAAGAAGAAGAAATATATCAGGAATCTAAAAGATTCTCTGCCAGTGTAAGTGTCCACAGATTGACCCCATCACTCTGAGAGGATGTTACACAATGACAGTGTGGCACTTAATAGCATGCTTTTCTTTTCATGTTTTCAAAAATACAAGATAATTCCAATGACATAAATTATAAAGTAATATTGAAACAGGAACATATCATAAAATATGTTCAAGTGAAAATCCTAATGAGAGCAACAGAAAGAATACATTATACTGTTAATCAACTGCAACAATCTAGAAGTGTGCATGGAAGTGCAGAGGGTGGGCCAGCATAAGAGATGTTAAGAAAACAAAACTAGAATGGGTAGTGGTTGGAGAAGTTTAAGTAGAAATCTGCAGACAGAAATCAAAATTCAGTGTTCTGGGAAATACAAAAGATGTAAAGAGACAACCATGAGTATATATTCTTATAACAAATAGATCATTTGTTCTTCCGTATTATGCGTATTTTCTATTATACATATGAGGTTGAGAATAGAAGAGCAGAGATTTGGAAGAGAAGATAAATAGTTCATTTTTTAGCAAGCTGTGGTGTCCACAGGCATCTGGATAGAAATACTCAGTGAGCCGTGGGAGGTAGCCATTTGGAACTCAATAGGGATTTGTGGAGTAAGGAATTAGAAGTTATGGGCATTCAGGTAGTAGTTTAAGCCATAGCTGTAGATAAAACCACCCACAGAAGTAGATGTTATTCCAGTTAGAGTTCTTGAGGATAAGCAAAAGAAACTGTGGTTATCTCAATTTTTTAAAAGATATATATATATATATATATATATATATATATATATATATCCATGTGATTACACATCTACCCATGAGAGATACATCTAGCCATGAGAGCAAAGGAAGTCTTGGCATTTGTGATAGCATGGACGGACCTCGAAGGCATTATGCTAGGTAAGGTAAGTCAGACAGAGAAATATAAATTCTGTGTGATATCACTTATATATGGAATCCAAAAAAGCTGAATTTGGGAAAATAGAGTAGGATTGTGCTTACCAGGGGTTGGGGTTGGCAGAACTGTGGAGATGTTGATTAAGGGTACAAACACACAACTAGTAGAAAAATAAGTCTGGATATCTACTGCACAATGCAGGGATTATATTCAAAATACTGTATAATAAAATTCAAAGTAGCTAAGAGACTAAATCTTAATTGTTTTCAACACAAAAAAAGGAATGATTATATGAGGTGTCAGCTAATGCAATCATATTAATTAATCTTACTGCAATATATAAATATACCCAATCAACACACTATATGACTCAAACTTACACAAGGCTATATGTCCATTATCTCTTTAAAAATTACCATATTTTTTTTTTATTTTAAAGGGCCTTTTTTGAACATCTATCAAGGATTCATAAACTTAACCAAAGGTTGGAAAACTGGAACTGGAAAATGGGTAAGAACTGAGGGGACTACAGAGACCCAAAAAAGAGGAACCACAGCAATGATCTCTCAGCACTTCCAGTGCTGCCAGGTACTGATGCCCAAACAGGACTCTGCCCTTGTCCATGGTACCACTTCTAGTAACAGGGGAAAATTACTAGCACTCCTCTACCTTCGTACCACTTATTCAAAGACCCAAAATTAAACATCAAGTTTGCCAAAGTCTAGGTCACTTATCCATCTTGTTTTTGTAGTCTATAGGAAGAGGAAGTAACCTGGTTTTCCCCCATCCCTCATACAGGGATTCCTGTTCGGGACTCCCCCAAACAAGAAGGAAATTTGAAAGCTGAGCTGCCACAGAAGCCCCACACCTGTCCATCCCAAGATATAGAATGAAGAGAGTAAAAACCATAGCAGGCCAAAGATGAAATCTGGTGCCCTCTACATTGGAAAAGGTGGATGGTAGGATAAAAACCAATGATGAAGTCTTCAAAAGAGCAATCCAAGGAATAGAAAGTGAACCAGGAGAAGGGGTATTGCAGAAAGCAAAAGAAATAACTTCAAAGAACTCCAATTACCAAGGGGAGTTTGAGTAGAATAAAAACTGGGAAGTGATCATTAAACTCGTCTTAAAAAGAAAAGTTTCGGGATCCCTGGGTGGCGCAGCGGTTTGGCGCCTGCCTTTGGCCCAGGGCGCGATCCTGGAGACCCGGGATCGAATCCCACGTCAGGCTCCCGGTGCATGGAGCCTGCTTCTCCCTCTGCCTGTGTCTCTGCCTCTCTCTCTCTCACTGTGTGCCTATCATGAATAAAAAAAAAAAAAAAAAAAAAAAAGAAAAGTTTCAGTGGAATAAATGCAGAGAGAAATCAAAATTCAGTGATCCAGGAAATAAAAAGGTTGTAAGAGAAAACAGTGAATATAGACTATACTTGGAAGAATCGTTGTTCTATGGTCATAATTATACTCCTCACCATTCCTACCTCTTGAAATAGATGCAGAATAAATATGTATTTATGCAGAGATGTAGCTTCCTGAATGTTGTTTTACATCCTGTTTATATTAGTAAGAAAAACGTGATGTGGGCTAAATATCCCAAATTAGGGGTATGTGTTATAATTAATACATATTCTTCAATTGAATATTATATAACCATTTAAATAATGGGGTAGCAATGAACTTATTCATGCAGAAATCTGTCCATAATCCATTGTTAGGTTCATAAAACCTGAAATACTACATTGGCTAAGGTATTGGTTTTAGGAAAAATTACTTTATTAAAAGTTGGATGGATAGATCAATAGGTAGATATATCAATAAGTAGGTAGATAGTCTGTGTATTTGTATAACATTTTAAGATGCTCTGGACTATAAGAAATAGAAGACCATGTTCTATTAGAGGGTTAAATAATAAGGCAATTCCTTATCCCATCCATGAAGGGAGAGTCTTTCAGCAGCATAATACCAGATTGCTCAATAGTAAATTCAGTAATAGCATCAAGGAGTTTTCTTTCATCTTGATCTTGAAGCTCATTATGGTCAATTATACCTTAAAATCTATTGATGCTTCTCTCTTCAAGGCTGTTTCTGAAAGGAAAAGGTCTGTGTCAGATAAACATCTCCCTTCACTATCATCAGTCTAACTCCCACCACACAGTGATCCTTTACTTAGAGGTGTGATATGTAGACACCTTTGTCAAAAAATGTAGAGTCCCCACTCTGGAGCATTGTTATCTTGTTACAGACTGAATGTTTAGGTCCTCCCAAAATTTTTATGTTGAAGCCCTAACCCCAATGTGACAGTAGATGGGGCCTTTGGGAGATAATTAGGTTTAGATGAGATCATAAGAATGGAGTTGCATGATGGAATTAATGTCCTTTTTTTTGGGGGGGGGGGGGAATTAATGTCCTTAAAAGAAGAACAGATACCACAGCTCTCATTCTCTTGTTCTCTCTGCCATATTAGGACACAGCAAGAAGCAGCCATCTGCAAGCCGGGAAAAGTGTCCTCATCAGGAACTGAATCTGCCAGCACCTTGATTTTAGACTTCCCAAGCTCCAGAACTGTGAGAAATGTCTATTGTTTAATCCACTCAATGTATGGTATTTTGTTATGGCGGAGCAACATGACCAAGGGATACCTAAACATCTAAATTAACATTCTTTATTATATTTTAGGATGTCACAAATTTCAGCAAATAGAGTACACGATAACATGCAATTATATGTGTGTGTATATATAACATATATATTTGAATAATAAAAAAGCTGCAAACTTTTTTAAACTTTGTTTCCTCTACATTAAACTCTAAATTAACATTTCATGTTTCTTATAGCGTATCTCATTTCTATAAATCAAGAACTCATTAGCAGAATTTTGTACTAATTTCATTTCTGCTTTTATTCAGCCAATAAAAATGCAAATTAACGTTCAAAACATCCTTGGCAATCTAGAGAAACTAATTTATGTATGCCTTAAATTATAAAGTGCAGTGAATTAAAAGAAAGAAATCAAAAGAAATAAAAATGATGATAATATTTTAATGCAAAAACTGAATATTCAAAGCCTAACTGAAAAATATTAAAATATACAATAATTTGTACTTATTACACTCTTATGAAATAGGTTGCATTATTTAAAAATGCATCCCCAGGGCACCTGGCTGGCTCAGTAGGAAGAGCATGCAACTCTTGATCTCAGGGTCTTTTTTTTTTTTTTTTTTTTTTTTTTTTTTGATCTCAGGGTCTTAAGCTGGAGTCCCACGTTAGGTGTAGAGATTACTTAAATAAAAACTTTTTTAAAAAGTTGCATCCTCTGGACAGGAGGCAAAGCAAGTAATATGAAGCATATGTTTGTAGCTTATATGTCTCTTAACTTCCACAAAGAACTTGAAGAAGCTGACAATAAAAAGACAAAAATGAAAGAGAAACATTAAAATAACATAGAAAGACATACAAGAGCACTGATGAAAAGGTGAAGAAAATACTCCTAAAACTTTTTCAATAAGGGTAGTTTCCAAGACTGAACAAAATGGCTAGCCCTAAGCCTCAGTGCAGCCAACACACAACAAACTCCTATGAAGGAACTCACTCTCTTTAAGGTATTAACTATGTGGCAAGACTGTGTAAACTGGATGTTGCTATCAAGGAAAAAAAAATGTTTTCTTGTCTTGGAATAGCCCCTTATTGGATGGTTAGTTTTATAACAATTTTTCAACAAGACAGGCAGTTCTGAACAAAATCATGGAAGAATTCAGGTTTCTTTTTTCTCCAACCTCCCTTTTGAACATCTATATGAGCTCAGGACTTAGCCTCATCTGGTCAGAAGTTTAAGGAAGTCACACACATAAAGCCATGGTTCCTGAAACTGATTCAAGGATTCATACATGGAACTTTAGCAACTCAATTTTTTATGTTAATTGCCCCCACGCAGTTGTAAAGCTCTGTTATCTTTTTGTTTGTAGGTTTATTTAAGTAATCTCTACACCCAATGAGGGACTCAAACTCATGACCCCATGATCAAGAGTCACATGCTCTTTGAAACAAAAGCTCTGTCATCTTGTTAGCTAGTAAGGTGACAGAGTTCTTATCCTTTTGAGGTATTTCCATTCAACAAGGGAAACTATGGAGTATCTAATACCTGAGGGAAAAAGCAAATATTTTGCCATTGTTTTTCTAGTTGTTCATAAACACATATTCTAGAAAAAGAAAGAAAGAAATGTATAAGAAAACATTCATTCCACCACATAGAATTAACCCTTGTTAACAATGGATACCTTTCATAACTTTTTCTATGCATGCATATGAACAAAAAGTAGGATTCAACATGATGTTTATAAAATTGATCTTGAGGTCATATGTTCAAGCCCCACATTGGGCATAGAGATTACTTTTTAAAAATTGGAGGGGGCCACCTGGGTGGTGCAGACTCTTTGCTTTGGCTCAGCCCACGATCTCAGCATTGTGAGATCGAGCCCCAAATGGGCTCTGTGCTCAGCAGAGTCTCCTTGAGATTCTCTCTCCCTCTCCTTCTGCCCCTCCCACTCATGCTCTGTGTCTAAAATAAGTAAGTAAATCTTTTTTAAAAAGCTCTTTGAAAACATAATTATTAATGGCTGTAAAATATTTTACTATATAAATATGCTCTCCATTTTTTATGTTAAAATTATTGTTACTGGGATTTTAGTTTGCTTTGGGGGCCAATATTTCTGTTTGTTTCTTTGACCAAGAAAGTCTTAAAAGTGGAGAGGAGAATATATATATATGTATATATATATATATATATATATATACATATATATATATATAGAGAGAGAGAGAGAGAGATCAAAACAAGTATGCCTATTTCTTTATCTAAGCAAATAAAGAATATTTTATCCATCATTCCCCATTCAGAAGCCAGGTACTCAATTGCCTAAAAATACAACAAAGGACAGCAGATGTGGCTCTGGGAACTAGCATCACACATGGTGCAGGGTCTCAGGTGCTGACCCATTTTTTAAATTTTTTTAGATTTTATTTATTTATTCATGAGAGGCACAGAGAGAGAGGCAGAGACACAGGCAGAGGGAGAAGCAGGGTCTATGTGGATACCCCAATGCAGGACTATATGCCAGGACCTGAGCCAAAGGCAGATGCTCAACCCCTGAGGCACTCGGGTGCCCCAGTTGCTGACCCATTTTTACACTCTTTGTGGAGATGCTAAGGGATAGGTGGTGACTAGCATTCCTGCACTTTGATAAGTATTTGCTGAGCAGTGCTTCAGTGAGTCAGATAATTCCAAAGGAGTGAGCAGATGACTTTTTTTTTTCTTTTTAGCAGATGACTTTTAAAAGCAAATTGATAACTCAAAGTCCAGGCATCAAGAAGCTGCACACAGCCTGAGGGCGTAAGCTGAAACTCCTTTAGTTTCCTCTGCAGAAGGGAAATTTTGAGGTTAGACTGCACCTAGGATGACCTGCTTCTCCAGGGCACTGAGTTAAGCAAACCTGTATCAGGAGCATTGTGAGAATGGACAGGCAGCAGGATTGGCTGAGATGGGACAAAAGCAGCTTCCCAGAGTTATTCAGCATGACTCATCAGAGCTCTGAGCCAGTCCTAGATTCTGCGAATTGCAGGGTGCCATTTGATTCACATTGGGCTGTTATGGTGTTTGCTTTCCCAAACAATGAAAATGAGTTAAAATACTGAAGGAAAAAAAAATTGCAAAACTTTTTAAAACTCTCTTCACAGTATTTTACTATCCTGGCTAACTTGATCTTCAGTATCGAGGCAATAAATAAATAAATAAATAAATAAATAAATAAATAAATAAATAAAATCTTTGAGAGATAATACAAAAGTTCTGGAGTTCAAACCAACAAAATGAATTTAAAGAAGGTGACATCAAATGCAGGGTGACAGTAAGCTATTCCGGTATCGGGCGGCGGGCAGGTAGAGGGAAGGTTAGGGTTAGTGGGGGAAATCACTGGAGTAAAAGATACAAGACAATTATGGCATTGTTCTAAAGAATATAATAAATATCTAAACTGAAGTTTTCTGTTCAAGCTGTAAATTAGAATAGTCATTATTATAGAACTTGAACTCTGCTGCCTACCCATGAGCGCAAGTCCCCCCTCCCTCAGCTCTATGGGGCTGACCTACCTATTCTCTGCCTCTCTGCTCAGTCATAAATCAACATATATCAAGCTCCTGCAATGGACTCAGATCTGCTCACCCACTCACTATTTGTACCTTTCTGTCTATGATTGGTGCAAAGACATGGAAAGAAAGTGCATTCCTTACATTTAGCTTTGCCTGTTAATTAGATCAGGGAGTTAGGGAAATGGGATAAAGGCATTTGGGAGCCATTTTTTTTTATTATTATTATTGAGACTGAAGCAGCACCAGTTGAAAAAATTAATAAATGATGAGATAAGTCTAACTAACAGGAAGAAAAGAGGAACAGCATTCTAGGCTGGGAAATGAAGGTGAATAAATTAACTTAGTATAAAATAAACTGGGATATGAGCTGGGGACAATGAGGATATTCATAATGAAGGGAACGAAAAGTTGTACAGAGAATGTGGAAAACTAGCGGGAAATAAAGAATAGACAGGAGAGACATTAAAGGCAAGAAGACTGAAATTGTATCTTAAGGGCAATATACAGGTCTTGCGTATTTCTGCGCAATAGTGAAGTTAAACCAGCAGTATTTTAGCCCAGGAAGCATTTACAGATTTGGAGGATCACCGGATACCATCAACAGGAACATAGCTGTGAATGGATATTGGTCTAATTTAAAGCCCTGGCAGTGAGAAGGTAGAAAAGAGAAAATTTTTAAACTTAGTCAAAGTAGGAAAAGATAAAGTTTGGTTAGATATTAAAACTCAAGATATAGATCCAATTACTCCCATGTTTCTAACCTAGGGTATGAGCAAAGTGTTAGCTACTAGTAAGCCTGGGATCAAAAGAAAAAATGGTTTCCCATCACATACAGCACCAGATCTAACTTTTTAAGCCTGGCAGTCAAAATCTAACAAAAGTGGTCTTTTTTTTTCTCCCCATAATGCATTATTTTGAGCATTCAACTAATACAGCATGTAATTAGCTGTTACCATGTGCCTAGGCTGTGAAAGGTGCTAGTTTATGACCCTAACCCAGACTTGCTTTCTGCCTCGAATGTTCTGCTCTGTGGTGTTAGGTGTCCTAATTTATATACCAAGAGGCAAAATACATTATTATCATTAGCTTTTACTTCACTATGTGTTCACTTTCCTCTGCCTATGCATATCAAATCCATCAATATGCTCAAATCTCATCAATATTATAAAGGACACCATGAATACGTCAATTTTATGTATATTTCCTTTCTTATCCATTGCATATCCTTTTCTCATTAAAGCAAACAAATACCCACATCATTACGTACTTACTTAGTGTTAATAATTTTATCCTCCTCTTCAACTGGATTGGAATGCCACTAAGACAGAACTCCATATTCTCTTTAGAGTCATCTGGTGCTAGACAAATACTAGATACTACCTGCTATTGATAAATAGGAAAATTCATAGCCAAAAATAAATTTTAAAACTTGTTACTTCATTAATTCCCTCATATCATGAAGAATAAGAGTATCTGCATTAAATGGGGAAATGAAAACAAGATCAAACAAGATCAAAATACCAAAACAACAACAACAACAAATATATATATTTAATGGGATATCTTTCTAGTCTGGGAATATATAAAAACAGAAATATGAATCCCCTTCTGGAATTTTCTTTAAATTATTTAAATCTGTAAAAATGCAAACCATAAATTAAAAAATAGATAAATCTTGATTAACACTAAAACCTCCATGGGTCAAACAATAGGATGAAAAGGACCAAAAAAATTGAGAGAAGATATTTGGAACACATATAAGTGATACAAAAGGATAGCAGATGTATATGAACTATCAAAAATCAATACATTAAAAATCAAACAACACAGTAGGAAAAGGAGTAGCAGACACAAAAAGGTAATTTACAGAAGAGGAAACCCAATGACCAAATGCATATGAGGAAATGCTCCAACTCACTAGGAATCAGGGAAATGCAACACACACCCAAAAAATGATATTTTTTTACACAAATGAAAATGTTGGTAATTCTATTTGTTGGTGGGGGAGCACCTAGGTGGCTCAGTAGGTTAAGCATCTGTCTTCAGCTCAGATCATGATCCCAGTGTCCTGGGATCCAGCCCCACATAGGGCTCCCTGCTCAGCAGGTAGTCAGCTTCTTCCTCTGCTCCCCCTCCACTTCATGCTTACCCCCCAGCTCTCTCTCTCTCCGAAAGAAATAAATAAAACCTAAAAATAATAATAATGCTATTTGTTGGCGGGAAAATAGAAAAATTCAACAATTGCTAGTGGGAAAATGCAGTTGGTATGCATAGTCAGAGAACCACTGTCATTATTCAGTAAAGTTTAAGCTAGGCATACCAAAAAAAAAAAAATTAAAAAAAGATAGGCATACCATAAATCTAACAGTTTTACCCCTAGATGCAAGCCCTAGTGCAATTCTTGCACATGATGCCAAACAGATATGTGTACGAACTTCATTCAGCATGATTTTGATGACACATAATTGGAAACAATCCAAATGTTCATCAACAAGGCAATGGAAGGGAGCCCGGGTGACTCAGTTGGTGAAGCGACCGACTCTTGATTTTGGCTCAGGTCTTGACACCAGAGTCGAGTGATCAAGCTCCATGGCCTTGCTCTGTGTTCAATGAGGAGTCTACTTCCTCTCTCCTCTCCACCCCCCATCATGCTCTACTGCTCTCTCTAAATAAATAAAATCTTTACAAAGAAAAAAATGCAATGGGTAAGTAATTATGTATTCCTACAATGCAATTCTATGCAACAGTGAAAATAAATGCACTGAAGCTTTGTATGTCAACAAGGATGAATCCCACAAACATAATGTTAATGAATATATATATATGATGCATACATATTCGCGAGTACATGGTACATAGTATGTAGAGTATATGTAAGTAGAAACATTGTCTATAATATATAAAACTGAAAAATAATATATAGTGTATATATGTTAGAATATACACACCTATATGGTATGCTACTGCAGATAGTGTTTAAAAACATAGAAGAACAATCTGTTGTATACTTTTTGAAGATTTTATTTATTTATTTTTTAAGTAAGCCCTGCATTTAACATGGGGCTTAAACTTATGACCCAGAGATCAAGAGTCGCATGCTCTACCCACAGAGTCAGCGAGGCGCCCCCGTTATATAATTTAGAAATGCACACCTATGTAATGAAATTTTAAAAGCATGAATTTTTATCAGTAAATAAATAAAAATAAATTATTGAAAACAGTTTGCCTGACAGGGATGGAGTACTATGCAATCTGGAAAGGGCACGAAGGGAAATTCAGCTACATCCCTGGTTTTTTTTCCAAAGATTTTATTTGAGAGACCAAGAGGGAGAGAAAGCAAGAGTACACACAAGAACAGAGTGGGGTGGGGGGACAAAGGGAGGGTGAGAAGCAGACTTCCCACTGAGCAGGGAGCCTGATTCCAGGCTGGACCCAGGACCCCCAGGATCATGACCTGAGCTGAAGGCAGATGCTTAACCCACGGAACCACCCAGGTGCCCTCTCCATAATATTTTCCTTTAAACTGGAAGTTCGTACAGGAGTTGTCAATATAGTAGTACTTATAATTTAAACCTTTTAAATTTTTTCTTAGGGAAACTTTCAAATACATACAAAAGTTCTTTAAAAATAGAGCAATGTAGCACCATACACCCAGTGCTTCAACAATTTAATAGTCTGTGTCTTGTTTCTTATATGATCCCATCAAAATCCCCACACAAGAATTATTTCTAAGAAACTCCAGGGCATCGTATTATTCATTCACTAACATCTATGTAGTTTTCTCTATAATTTTGCTAAGAAATAATTATCTTTGTAACTAAAAAGCCACTATGTTTAGGCAATCATCATAGTCCTAAACCCTTATATTTGCATAGAGTTTCAGAGCTTAAGAAGTACTCCCATTTATATTTATATATTTCTTTTAAGCCTAAATAGCATTGTGAAGCATGAAGGGTAGGCTCTTATTTTAACATCAATTCTGCTTGCTCATAGTATCTGGGAACCAAACTCTTCTAGATGAAACTGTTTCCAACTTTGGGTCCCTTGGACTCAGAAGGAAAGAAAGAAAGAAAAGAAAGAAAAGAAAAGAAAGAAAGAAAGAAAGAAAGAAAGAAAGAAAGAAAGAAAGAAAGAAAGAAAGAAAGAAAGAGAATTACCATATGCACAGTTACAAGGCAATATTCTAATAGACTTGTTAAGCCCCCACATGTCTAGCAAGAAGCACCACCTCCTCACGCTCTAATGAATTGAGCTGACATTGCTAGCAGTCATTTGCATGCGGGTGATTATGCCTTCACTAAATACTGCTACGATGACAAGCCCTGCTTCAATCACTGCCATAGAATTTTGTAAAATCAGTGATGATTGTTTTTCAAAGAGCTTTTCTATAACAATTCCAATGTTTGGGTGTTTGAAGGATTTAGCCTCCCACAGAAGTGACTTTTTTCTAATATATTTGTAACTGTGGTGAGTAAAACTTGTAATGAAGAACACTTTTAAAATATCTTGTATCCCAGAATCATTTTTTTTTCCAGAATCATTTTTCACACACTTATTCAAGTGACATTTTTTGACTTCTGGCTTCTGATTAGGATGTAAAAAGCTGGAAAAGTGAGCTCCCACTTACAAAAAGCAGGCTGAATGATTTGCATAATCACAGCTGTTCAAAATCCATCAAAAAGCCATGCTCACAGGACAACCAGTTCACCCAAATCTAAAGAAAGACAGGTGTTTTCCAATGAAAAACAGGATGTGAGCACAGTTGTGTACTTTGGGCAGATATTGGAAACCATTCAAACTGGTAGGAAGAATTCAGCTGAAATGCCTTTTTTTTTTAACTCTGATCCAGAAGGTGACTTTTTTTTATTTTTACTTTTTTTTTTTTTTTTTTTTATGATAGTCACACAGAGAGAGAGAGAGGCAGAGACATAGGCAGAGGGAGAAGCAGGCTCCATGCACCGGGAGCCCGATGTGGGTGGGATTCGATTCCGAGTCTCCAGGATCGCGCCCTGGGCCAAAGGCAGGCGCCAAACCGCTGCGCCACCCAGGGATCCCTATTTTTACTTTTAATTGCAGTAAATTAACTGAAAATTAATTTGAGGTACTTTTAATTGAATAATAGTTGACATATATTCATTTTAGATGTGTAACAGTTGTTTGGCAATTGTGTACATTACAAAATGCTCACTGTGACAAGTAACCATCCGTTGTCATACAAAGTCATAACAATATTATTGACTCTATTCCCTGTGCTGTACTTCTCATCCCTATGACTCATTTTACAATTGGAAATATGTACGTCTTAATCCTCTTCACCTATTTTGCCTATGCCCCTACCCCTGCCCCTCTGGCAACCAACTTCCCTCTCTGCATTTATGAGTCTGTTTCTGTTGTTTTGTTTGTTCATTTGTTTTGTTTTCCACAGCAGCTGCATTAATTTGCATTCCTACCAACCGTGGACAAAGATTCCCTGTTCTCCACGTCTTCACCAACACTTGTTACTTCTTGCCTTGTTGACACTAGCCAATCTAAATGGTGCAATTCTTAGCAAATTACTCGAGTCTGACTGCAGGATAGCAAGAGTATATGGAACCCCGTGTGGAAGCCACAGACAGAGCAATGCCACAAGGAGGCTGCCTCCAGTAACTCTTCCTGTTCCACCTTTCTCATAATCACCTGGTAGGGTTTGTGGAGAAGAGCCTGCAAGGCAGAATGCTTTCTCCAATGTCTGTAGTTCTCAGGGTTTCTATCCTCTTCTCATGTTGGAGGGTTGGGAAGAATTCTGAGTTCTTGCCTGTTGTAGGCAAGTTCTATGTCCCTGAGCTGGGTGGGGTTTTCTCAGTGATCCTGCTCCCCTGGGAGTGATAGAAGATCTGCTAGAAGATTCTAGAAGATTCTAGAAGGATAGTTTGTATTCAGGATATATCCCTGTTTCTCCCACAGGAGTAGAGTGTTTCTTTTTTCCTTGCAGTCCCCCATGCATCAGCTCCTCACCTGGTTCAGAAGGTGACAAGATGTGTTGCCCTTTGTTCAGCAGATTGAGACTTTTGTTCTGTAGAGCTGATGGAAAGAAAGAGCTGAGTGAGGCTCCGTGTCTTCCCCACCTGGCTGTTCTTTCTCTCCTCCAGGCAAGATGATAAATTTTAATACAACGATATGAACAATTATATTACATATAAATATTCTAAGCACGCAAATTAAAAGATTTATTGTACAGCAATCTCCCATCCTATGCAAGATGAATAAATTCTAGACATCTGCTGTACAGCATTGTGCCTCCAGTTAACAATGCTGCATTATATACTTGAAAATTTTGGAGAACAGATCGCATGTTAAGCGTTTTTACCACAATGAGAAGAAAACAATTTTTTAAGACAGAGGTTAGCATCTTAGATTTAAAAAAAAAATCTTAAACTATTAAATGAAAAGAGCAACATTCCAGGATACAAAATCAATATACAAAAATCAACTGTGTTCTATATACTAACAACAATTTGAAATTTAAGCAAAAAAAAAAAAGCATTTACTGGGGCACCTGGGCAGCTCAGTCAATTAAGTGTCTGCCTTCAGCTCAGGTCATGGAAACCCCACATAGGGCTCCCTGCTCAGCGGGGAACCTGCTTTTCTCTCTCCCACTCTGCCTGCTTGTGGGCTCTCTCTCTCTCTCTCTGCCAAATAAATAAGTAAAATCTTTTTTTAAAAAAAAGCATTTACCCCAAAAACATGAGTCAGTAAACTATATTTTCTGGGGAAAAGGCACTATTTACAATAATATCTAAACATGTGAAATGCTGAGAAATAAATCTGACAATGTATAAGATTTATATACTGAAAACTCAAAGGACCTCAGAGAGAAATTGAAGAAAACCTGAATAAATGGAAAGATAGAGTGCATTAATGAACAGGTTACAAGACTGGATATTGTTTATATGTTCCCTCTCTCCCAAATTGATCAAAGAAATGTATAGAATATTTTTGTAGAGTTTGACAAGATGATTCTAATTCGTAGAGAAATGCGTAAGACATAGCATAACCAAAACAGCTTTGAAAATGACAAATTTAGAAAACCTACACTATCTGATTTCAAGAGTAAACATTAAGCTATATTAATTGAGAAGTGTGGTAAGGACAAATTTGATAATGAGACAGAATCAAAAGTCCAAAATAGACCCCATTTGTATAATCAATTGATGTTTAACAAAGCATAATGACAATTTGGGGGAGAAAGGAAAGCCTTTTCAACAAATCCTGCCAAAACAATTGGATACTCATCTACAAAAAGAAAGAAACAGAGACAGAGAGAACTCAAAATGAATCATAGACATAAAATGTTAAATCTTAGATAAGACTTCTAGAAGCTTGATTCCTAAACCAAAAAAGTGATAAATGGGACTGTCTTGAAACTAAGAACTGTTGTTCTTTCACTGAATATGAAGTGAGTGAAAACATAAGCCACAGACTGGAATCAGCCATTTATGAATTACTTATCTGTAAAAGGATTTGTACCAACAACATATAGAGAATCCTTACAACTCAGTAATAAGAAGATACATGACCCAATAAAACATGGGGCCAAATATTTTGAATGCTTCACTAAAAAAGTTAAGTGAATGGTAAATAGGCACATGAACAGTTACTCAACCACATTAATCACTGGGGAAATGCAAATTAAAACTATAGTAAAATACCATTACATACACATGACTAGACTGACCCTACCAAGTGTTGGTGAGAATGGAGAGCAACTGGATATCTCATACTCTGGTAGTAGGAACGCAAATATGGTAAGCCGCTTGAAAAGAGATTGATGGTTTCCTAAAAAGTTGAATATATATATATATTCCATAGAACACAGCCATTCCACTCCTACATATTTACCAAAGAAGAAGGAAGTCTATCACCATACAATAAATAGTATGCAGATGTTCGTAGTAATATTATTTAAAATAAGCCAAAATTGGAAATAATCCAAATGCCCATCAAGAGGTGAATAGATAAATATACTGTGGTACATCCACACAAAGAAATATATTCAGTCATAAAAAGAAATCAACAATTGTTGCAAGCAACAACATGGATTAATCTTGGAATACTTATACTGAATGAAAAAAAGCCAAATGTTAGTAAAAGTAGTACATACTATACGATTCCATTTGTATAAAATTCTACAAAGTAAAAATCTACAGTGAAAAAGTCAATAACTACCATTTGCCTGGAGAAGGAGAGGAGGGCAGGGAAAGGCAGGAAAGAGAGATTTACAAGGATTCATAAAGAAATTATGGAGTTGGTTGCAAGGGTAGATACATATGTCAAAACCTATCAAATTGTACTATTTTACATGCACAGCTTATTGGATGTTAATTATACCTTAATAAATCTGTGAAGATGACAACAGATGCTCTTAAAATTTTCATGCAAAATATGAAGACTAATATACATACTCTTCTGTAATCTGCTTTTGTTTTGGTAGCACACTATTTGTCCTAGCCCAAACTATCAGAAAACAATCTGATCAAAAGGTAATCAACAGGATGGTTTTATAAAAATAAACTTTTGATCTAAAATGATTATCTTTGTCATGCTTTTCTTCTTTCCCCATATCAGTGGTTTTGGTGGGCCAAAAAGACAATTCTATTATATTTCTATATCCTTCAATGTTAAACTTCACATATAATGTCAGAAATTTTTTTCTTTTGTTTTTTTGACTTTTTTTTACATTTTTTAAATTTAAATTCAATTTGCCAACATATAGTATAACACCCAGTGCTCATCCCATCAAGTGCCCATCACCCAGTTACCTCATGCCCCACCCACCTCCCCTAGAAAAATTCTTTCTATACTTTCTATACTTTGGCATTTTCTAAATAAATTTTCAGCCAATATTCTTGCTCTGTATTGTTCATAACAGTAAAAATTTGAAAAACATGATGTTTGTTATTAGAAGTTATATTGTAGCATAAATACCACACAGAATGGAAATAATTAAGCAAACAGCATTTAAAAGTTGCAAAAGCAGGGATCCCTAGGTGGCCCAGCGGTTTAGCGCCTGCCTTTGGCCCAGGGCGCAATCCTGGAGACCCGGGATCGAATCCCACGTCAGGCTCCCGGTGCATGGAGCCTGCTTCTCCCTCTGCCTATGTCTCTGCCTCTCTCTCTCTCTCTCTGTGTGACTATCATAAATAAATAAAAATTTTTTTAAAAAGTTGCAAAAGCAAAAAATGTTTTTTGTTATCTCTCTACAATATTTTTGCTTAATTCATAACTCTTTCTTACCTAACAATAAAATAAAACATGTAAGATGTGAATTTTTCACTGATTACTCATTTGTCTAAAATTGGTATGTTTTGATATGATTGCTTTCCATACCTAAATATGATTTCAAATAATTAAACTTCTAAACATTAAAGTCTTTCCTTAAACTTTAACCCAAAAATGATTAGATTTCTAGTTAAACATCTGTGACTTTTTACTTATAATCCATCTCATATGGTAAGAGAAGGAGGTCTGTTTACATTTAGTTTTGACAGGGGCACCTGGCTAACTCAGTCAGTAGATCGTGTGACTCCATCTCAGAGTTGTAAGTTTGAGCCCCATGGTGGGTGTAGAGATTACTTTTTAAAAAATTTAAAATCCTTTTAAAAAAATTAGCTTGACATTTATTAAGATTTTCTTCAGGTTTAATATACAAATAGTTTTGTAAATATTACATTGAATGGAAAAGAAAGAGTCACTTAGAGAGGTAGAAAGGCCAATATTTGGGGTGCTTGGGTAGCTTTGTCAGTGGGCATCCAACTCTTGATTTCAGCTCAGGTCATGATCTCAGGGTTGTGGGATTGATCCCCACATCCAGTTCCATGCTGAGCATGGAGTCTGCTTGAGATTCTCTCCCTCTCCCTCTGCCTCACCCTGCCTGCATTCTCTCCTTCTCTCTAAGAAATAAATAAATCTATTTTTTAAAGTTCAATATTGAACCAACTTAACTATTATATTTGTATCCTCCTTATTTCTCCTCAAATCTTTTATTTTGAAAAATTTTAAACCTATAGTAAAATTAAAAGAATATCTCATGTACCCTTCATCTTAATTCACCAACCATTAGAATTTTACCACATTTGGATATAGATAGATACAATTTGTATATATGTTTATAGATCTTAAAAGGAAGCATTTTTGCAGAATTATTTAAAAATAAGTTTTAGACATAAAAAATTCAGCATAAATCTCCTACAAACTACATTTTTCTACATAAACAGAATTCTATTATGATAATGAAGAAATTTGATTTAATTATGTTTCTTAATACAAAATCCATATTCAAGTTTTCTCAATTGTCTCAATATTGTCCTTTAAAATTTTATTTCCATCAACTTGATAGAATAAATGAGAGAAATTATATGCAGAAAATGCATTTGATCAAATTGAACATCCTTTCATGATTAAAAAATAATTTTCAGCGAATGAAGTCTGGAAGGGAATGGCCTTCTGATAAAAGTTACCTGTAAAAAAATCTATCGCCAACATCACATGTAACAGAAAACTATTGAAAGTTTTTTTCCTGAGATCAGAAATACATGGATATCTACATAGGCACTTCTAAACGTATATGTATATGTGTGCATACACATATATATATGAGATCCTAGCCAATGCAATAAACAAAAAATAAATACATAACAGTGTAATTATTTAAAAAAAACTAATCCTGTCATTATTCACATATGACATGATTGCATACATAAAAAAAACTAAAACAAACCAAACTCAAAATCAAAGATTTTAGGGACACCTAGGTGGCTCAGTCAGTTAAGTGTCTACCTTTGTCTCAGGTCATGATCCCAGGGTCCTGGGATCAAGTCCCTCATCAGGGTCCCTGCTCAGCGGGGAATCTCCTTCTCCCTCTACCCTTCACCCCCTGATCGTGATCTCTCTCTCTCTCTCTCAAATAAATAAAATCTTGAAAAAAATGAAAATTTTTAAAAAGAGAATTTAGCAAAGTTTCTGGTTAGAAACTCAGTATGATGTTTCTACCTATTAACAACAACAACAACAACAACAACAACAAACAGTTGTAGAATAAAGTAAAAATCAATAACATACACGGTAGCACCAAAAAATATCAAGTACATAGGACTTCAAGCTATTGAAAGATGTGCTACATCGATGCACTGAGAACTTTAAAACATTGGCTAGAATCTCTAGAGAATGACTAAATAAATGAGCAATATATCGTGCTAACAAATTGGAAGACCCAAACTGTAAAGTGAATTCTCCCAAATCTGTTTATACATTCAGTGTAATCCCAAGTATCCTATATTTCATGAAAACAATTACCTGATTCTAAATTTTACATGGAGATAGAAAGAACCTGGAATGGCCAAAGCAAATGTGAAAAACAAAGTTGAGAGTTTCTACACGACCAGATAACAAGATTTTTTGTGGAGGTACACTGTGATATTGATGAGATGATGAACAAATAGACCCATGAAACCATGGTACTTTGTCACAACAGCCACAGGAAACTAACATAGAGACAATTGAAGATCCACTAGGTGCTTCTACGCCCATCCCCACAGGCACATGTACATTTTACTCTCTATGACCCAGATTTGCTCATATAGTCCATCACTATCTCTCGTGGTGTAGTTAGGATAGTTTCTTCATCTATATGCAACAAGCAGCTGTATCTAGTTAGCTGTTACCTCACCGATTGAACATTTAATTTCAGTGATTCTATTTTTCATTTCTAAGACAATAACTATTTTCTAATTTTTCATGTTCCTTTTTTCTTAATTATTTGTTTCATTTGAAATCTACTACTTTTTTGACATTTTAAACATATATCTTCTCAGTTTCAAATAGTTCTAGGGGCACCTTGCTGGCTCAGTTGGTAGAGTACGCAACACTTGATCTCGGGAATGTGAGTTCCAGCCCCATGTTGGGTATAGAATTACTTAAAAAGCAGAACAAAGAAAAACAGAACAAAACAAAAAAACATCCTAAATTTTTTTAAAAATAGTTATAGTAATTCTAATTATGGGGTTAACACTCATGTTTGTAGCATTGATTGATTGATTGATTGATTTCCTTTGATTATTTTTTATTTTCATTTATCTTCAGCAGTGATTGATTATTCTATGAGTGTCTCCTAGACCCAGAATTATGAGAAAAGTTTCATGTTTACATCTGAGAGGGAACCAGATTTCTCATGACTGACTTTTCCCCCCCATCCCAAACCATGGTCACGTACTACTCTCCAGCACCACTCAGGGAGAATGGGCAGTGTTATTCTGATCCATTAAGCCAGGGCAGCATGTTGAGACTGGGAGTTTCATGCAGGGCACCCAGCCCTTGCTTTTCCCTTTGTGTGTACCTGTGCCACTATTTGGCCATTAGAAACTTGGTCCCCAACCTACTGTGGGCTTTAGCTCCTCCTTACTATTCTCATTTTCATTTCCATTTTTGTTTTGAGTATTGATTACAGTCTTGAGTTCATCTATATAAGTATTTATAAGATAGCCCATTCAGAAGGAGCGGGCACAAGAGGGAATCAGAAACTTGTCTGGCTAAGTTTGCGGTGCCCTTTGGGTACCCGTGTGGCTATGCAGAATAGATTATCGTGTGCTCATAAGAGTGTACCTCTCACAGGAGAAGTTAGAATTGGAAAGAAAAATGTTATCAGTATATAAATTATTTTCAGAGGTCTGGGCAAGCTCAGCCAGAGTGAGAATTCTCTAATCAAATGTTCTGGGCTCACCTCCTCCATTTTCCCAACTATTGCTCATTAAGAAAATAAATTATGAAATATTTTTTAATTTAAATTCAATTAGCCAACATATAGTGCATCATTAGTTTCAGATGTAGTGTTCAATAATTTATCAGTTACATATAACACCCAGTACTCATCACATCATGCGTCCTCCTTCATGCCCATCACCATCACCCCATCCCCCCACCTCCCTCCCCTCCAGCAACCACCCTCAGTTTGTTTCCTAGCGTTCAGAGTCTCTTATGGTTTGTCTCCCTCTCTGATGATTTCCCATTCAGTTTTCCCTCCCTTCCCCCTATGATCCTCTGTTTTTCTTATATCCTGCACATGAGTGAAACCATGTAATTGTCTTTCTCTGATTGAATTATTTAGCTCAAAGATATAGATAACTACAGAAAATAATATAACAAACTCTCAACTACACACTACCAAGATTTTAAAAAGATATTAACATTTTGCCATATTTCCTCAGATGTTTCTCTTTTTAAGAATTAAAGTATTACAAAAAAATTTAAGAACAGCTCATTCACGTAAGCTGAGATTATCAAGTTGCTGGAAGATCAAATATTTGGCTTGTCAAAGGGGTGCATATTTTGTGTACTTTTTAGTTATAGGGACATATTTAGCCTTATTTATGCCAGGTACAGTGGTTTCTAATTTTTTACTTTTTTGGGGGAGGGATTTCTCTCACTTTTTTTTTTTCTGCATTCTCCTTGATATTTGATGAAAAGTTGGGAGATATAAAAATAAGTTACTATAAGCCCTAAAATCTCTAATGCAGCCATTTTAAAATTCTTATTTTAAATTTATATGTTAAATAGCACTTAATTTTTAAGGAAAGAAGCTGATAATACACATCACATGCTTTTAATGCTACAAACACTAGGCTAGCCATTAACATGTGTTTAATTAGGGAAGAGAGAAAATGAAAAAGTATTTGGATGCCAGTTTCTGCAAAATTTATTTCAAATCAATATTTATATTCTGAACCTTGTCATCATGAGGTTAGGCTTCTGTGTATATCTTTAATAAGGCCCATGATCTTCCCTCCATTATCCAAAAAGCTGTTTTAAAATTTCTAAAGATTGTTGATTTATAATGTGCAACCATAAATAATTGTTATTGGTGTTTGTTTACTTAATGTTGAAAACCATGACCTCAGAAGTTAAATTGATTTATGTATTTATTTTCAGTTTACAAGGACTTGTATGGTCTCCTTGCCTTGTACTCTGTCCTGATCTTTTTTTCTTTCTTTTATTCCCTCTCCAGCCACACTGACTTCTCAGCTCTTCCTAGAACACTCCAGACACACTCTCAACAAAGCCCAGCTTGATCCTTCTGGAACACCCTGTTCTGATACTGGCCTGGTTAATTCCCTCACCTCCTCCACAGCTTTGCTTAGAGATAACTTTCTCAGTGAAGCTTATTTACTCTGACACCCAATTTAAAATTGTAACCTGCCCACCACTCTAGCTCTTCCCATTCTCCTTACTCTGATCTTTGCTTTTTCTCTTCTATAGCTTACCACGGTCACTCTCTGCCCCCTACAATAATAGGTGCTTTACTCATCTATGCCATGTCACTTATTATCTTTACTGTTTATTTCTGTGCACACAAACACACTTGGACAGGGATCTTTGTGGTCCCTTGTTTTGTTATTGATACTCACCAACACAGCTCAAGAGCAGAGGTAGCATATAGAACATAATAGGTGTTCAATAAATAGTTGTTGAATAGAATCTTGAGCCTTACATTCTCCCCATTGACTCTGACTTCAACAACATTACAGTAAACTTTTCCATTAGTGTAAGAGTATATAGAGTTTCTCAAGTTTAGGTAAAGCATTTTGAAGGTTTTTCTCTCAAAATATCTTGTGTGAATAAAGATAAGTAATGGTGGCAGACATCATTTCAAACCCAACACAGAGGCACCTGAGTGGTGCAGTTGGTTGAGCACCTACCCTTGATTTTTGGCTCAGGTCATGATCTCAGGGTCCTAGGACTGGACCCTGTGTCAGGCTCATGCTCAGTGCAGAGTCTGCTTAAGATTCTCTCTCTCCTTCTCCCTCTGTCCCTCACCCCATTCTCTCTCTCTCAAATGAAAAAACAAAATATCTAAAAATAAATAAATAGGGGAGCCTGGGTGTCTCAGTCAGTTAAGCATCTGCCTTCGGCTCAAGTCATGATCCCAGGGTCCTGGGATGGAGCCCCTCATGGGGTTCCCTGCTCAGTGAGGAGTCTGCTTCTCCCTCTCCCTCTGTGTGCTCATTCTTACATGCTACCTCTCTAATAAATAAATCTTTTTTAAAAAAATTAAAATAAAATTAATTAATAAAAACCAATATAAATGCTTGACTTCTGAAGATTAAAATCTATCAAGAAAAAAATCCATCAGGAAAAGAGTGTTACAGGAATATTTAATTTAAATAAGTATTTCATTTTATTAAATCATGAGGGAATATTTAATTAAATAACTACAGGAGTGTAATGTTCTGCAAGGAGATGTTATCAGAAGAGTAAATTTATAACAGCTGGGCCCTAAGAAGTGTGATAAGAGTCTATGAATCCTGCATTGTAAGTCCAGGGAACTAGTACTGGTTGACAGTAAACTACTTAGTCACTTGGAGCAAATGAGTAATCTATGCAAGCCTTCTAGCCTCTGAGATCGATTTCTAAAATGCCCCAAGGTCATACATTTGGGAGAAAATAACAGGAAAAAACATGTTAGTAGCTTGAAATTTTTTCATAATTTATTTAAAATGCTTTTGGACATCCACCTTGGCCATGTGGAAGTAAGACCATTCAGAATTACCTACCCCACACTGCAAACAAACCAAAAAAAAAAAAAGAAAAAGAAAAGAAAAATCAGACAAAAACGTAAGAAACAATAATCTTCAGACAGGGGGCACAAGACTGTGTTTCCCAGGAAAAGAGGAACACACAGGTGCCCCCCCCCCATTGCCTGGGCCTTCTGCTTGCAGGGAACTCCCCCAGTGAGCCCCTTGCCCCCATCTGCCCTCCAGTAGCACTAACCATATTGATTCTTTAAGTATCTGTTTCTCTTTCTCCTTAGACTATGAAGTCCTCCTGAAGGAAGAAAGCTTTCGTGCCTCTGTGTTCCTGGAACACAGCAAAGAGAAGACTCTCAGTGAATATTTGCTAAATGAAATAAGCCCCAAAAGGAATGGGAAGTGCAGGAACCAACATTTACTGCATTCAGTAGCAGACACTTCTCTCTCTTCCCATTGAGCAGCCACAGCAGCCTTGCTGCGGGCAAGCTAACTTCACATTTGGAAACTAGAAGTTCACTAACTTGCCAGAGTCACAGACTCAATAAGAGATGACCCCAAAACATCTGCCCCATCCTGCTTCCTCCTTCTTAAAACAGGCTGCCTTCTACAAATTCACCGTCATTTGTAAACCCTTAGTCATAGAAGTGAACCTCTATAGCAAGGAGTCCTAAAGTCTTCCTGGACTGTGAAGTGGGCAAAGTCAAGTGGAAAGATGAAATAATCTTATAAGGAAATTTCTAAATGAATGGGAAAGTAGCATATTCAAGAGCTCTTAGTTTCTCAGAGGAGACCCAAAACGCATTTATCCAAAGTGACAGCGCACCTGGCCCGCTCACCATCTTACCTATGTAGACACTGCCCGACTGACTTCACCACTTCCTTCCTAAAACATCTGTGTTGGTGTCAGACTCCCCCAGAAGCTGTAGTTCCCCAGCTGCTGAGTGTGCTTCCTGTCCAGATTTGCTTCCTGGGATTCCACAGCCAGTTGGGAAATTTTTGCTCGTTAAGTGATATGTATAAATAGAACAATGCTAAATAGGCATGGTCAGTGAGATTATTCCCTCAGCTGAGAATACAGCTTCCGAAAGAGTATTTAAAATGAAATATAACCATCTGAGTTATATTTCTAAAATAGACAATGGGCTGATGCTCCTGCGTGTCTCAGTTAGGCATTCAACTCTTGGTTTCAGCTCAGGTCATGATCTTCGGGGTCCTGGGATAGAGCCCCATATCAGGGTCCATGCTTAGTGGGGAGCTGACTTGAAGATTCTCTCTCCTCTGCCCCTCCTCCCTGTTTGCACACGCTTTCTCTCAAATAAATAAATCTTTTTTAAAAAAATTATAAAATCTCAAAACATTAATTGATTTTGCTCAGTCATCTTGGGAAAATTCATGTTCTTAATTGGAAAGGTTATAATCTTCTCAGATGTTTGAGTTTCTGAATTCTGGTCATTGAAAACTGTATCTTAAAGAACATGCTAGTACTTGGTGGTAGACCAGCTTTGCAATACTCAGGGTGAATTAGCATGTGTTAAAGGTTATTTGATTATTAAAGTGATGAATCGACTAGAAAAAAATTATAAAATAGGGCTCAACAAGACATTATCTTGGGGTAGTATGAGATTGCTCTATAAATGATGAAAGTAAATTCAGTGTGGTCCTGCTTGCTGACATCAATACAGAGAGTTCATATATATTAAATTATTTGTGTTCTGTTTTTATTACTTTTCAACCCACTCTGTTATTTCTTATGGAAGGGTTCTTTGGGCTATTAGCTAAAAGGTTTTCCTATATGGCTGCAAAGCTGCTCCATCAGAAATACCTATATCATTTAAGATTATATTTTGAAAAAAAAAACTGTCTTTTCAAATTTCAAGTTTTCTATAAAAGTAAAAGCATTTTGAATGCAACTGATTCCTGTAGATGTTCTTTAGTATTTTAACGAAGTCCTCATCTCAAGCCTTTCTCCGAAAGAAAAAGAAAGTGAAAGAGAAAGAAAAAGAGAAACAGATGGAAAGAAAGAGAGAAATCCTGCAAAGCGGTATGTTTTCCCAGGTAGTGCAAGGCATCTAAAGATGGGTACGTACCATTCCAAGAATGTAGGTCTTACACAGCAAATATCGCAGTGTAATATCCTCAGCCAGATCTTCCCCTTCTCGTTCTTCAAAATGCAGAATAGACAGATTTTATGCAGAAATAGGAACCATTATTCTTCTCCAGCAACCGTTCTTTTTCCTTGCTTCCACTTAGAGTAGTGGTTCCCAAAGTGTTGACCTTGACCATCCATCCAACACCAGCATCCTCTGGGAATGTGTTAGAAATGCAAATCTGCTACCTACCCCAGAGCCACTGAATCAGAAACTCAGGGGTTAGAACCCAGCAATCTGAGTTTGACAAGCCCTCTGGTTAATAGAGAACCACTGATTTAGAGGAGCCCTTTCAAATTTAGCTCCACAGTAGAATCATCCGAGGAGTTTAAAACTACACACATCTAGGTCTGGACTCATAAAAGCTCTACCGGTGATTTTAGTACACAGCAACATTTGAGAACCACTGCTTTAGACTTTATTTTACTCCTCACCAATGGAAATGAGTCCGTTTGGAAAAAGATACCAGCTTAGTGGGCTGGATCCACTAATTAAAAGAAACCAAGTGCAAGTACCCTTCCTGGGGAGAGCTTGGTGACCTGTAAATATAGGTGCCAGGCACCCTTGGCTCCCCTGAGCCATCTGAATCCCATCTGCTTCTCCTGAGCCCCTAGAGGTGCCAGGCTACACCCAGAGCTCAAGCCCAAGAGATGTAGCCTGAGAGCAACTGGAAGCAGATAGGTGGGAAATGAGGGTTGTTGTTGTTGTTGTTGTTGTTGTTGTTTTTAAGATTTTATTATGGGATGTCTGGGTGGCTCAGCGGTTCAGCATCTGCCTTTGGCCCAGGGCATGATCCCAGGGTCCTGGGATCGAGTCCCACATCAGGCTCCCTACAAGGAGCCTGCTTCTCCCTCTGCCTGTGTCTCTGCCTGTCTCTCTCTCTCTGTGTCTCTCATGAATAATTTTTTTTTAATTTTTTAAATTTTTAATTTTTTTTAATTTTATTTATTCATGAGAGATACAGAGGCAGAGAGAGAAGCAGTCTCCCCATGGGGAGCCCAATGCAGGACTCGATCCCAGGACCCCAGGATCATGACCTGAGCCAAAGGCACGCGCTCAACCACTGAGCCACCCAGGTGCCCTGGAAAATGTTGAGTTTAAGCTTCATTCTTACATTTGATGCTACTTTTGAGTTTCAGGTTTGGGGGCAAAGCTTTTTTTAACCTATGGCTATCAGGACCTTCGTATACAATTTGTTGTGTTCAAATAGAAGCAGAATTTGAGATGTGAAGCCCACGTTCCTTCCACTTCTACTAGGCAGCCTTGGTGGGACCTTCCCTACGCTCCCATAGGTGCTGGATTTCAGGGCGTGGGAGGCTTGCAGCTCATCTCTTTACATCTCTCACTGCTGGTAGGCTGCAAGCACACGATGCATTTTCTGCATCTCCGCACCTCCAGGACCCAGGGCTCCACAGGCGTGCATGAATCCTGTTGAATGAGTCGGTGAACTATGAAAACTCCCCTCAATCTCTAAGCAAGAATTTGTAGGTTCTGTCAACAGCCACAAAATAAACAGATTTGTGGCTTTCAGCAAGGCAGGAGCTATAGAAATGGGTTTTACCACAGGGGACCATGTGTCTCTCTCTCTTAATTTCCCCTCATTCTCCACAAAGTAACCGATCTTTACAAAACTAGAAGGTTGAAATTTCTTTTTTTTTTTTAACAAGTTCTTTTTGATCTTTTTGGAAAAGGAGAGTGGGAGGCCACTTAAATCCCTTCAAAACCAATGCAATGACAGGACAAAATGTCCTTCAGGAAAGTCTATCTCTGCAGTGTGTGTGTTTATGTGGTTTTGTCCACACAAATTGCTCACACCCGTGTGCTGGGAGCAACAGTGACTTAAAGATACATTTTGCAAATAATCAAAGCCATAAGCATATTTCAACCATTTACTTAGGACCGATATTCTGAATATATTCTCTAAATAAAAAAAAAAATAGTTGGGGGAGTGGCTGACACACATTTTTTGGTAAGAGGCCAAAGAGTGAATATTTAAGTTTTGTGAACCATGTGGTCAGTTGGGGCAACTACTCAACTCTGTTTTCAACAGCATGAAAGCACCATGGACTGTACATAAATAAATGGGTAAGACTCTGTTCCAATAAAATTTACATGAAAAGGCAGTGGGCCGGATTTGCCCATTGCTGTATTTTCCCACCTCTGATATAAATGAATACTTGTATTGGGACCTATATCCCTTTCTTCCACATTATGTGTGAAGACAGTCTGGGTTTTCAGCTTCCAGGTTGCTAAGGGACCCAAAAGACCTCCTCCAGACCTGTCCACAGCACTCTGCAGCAAGTCATTAAATTCAGAACACAAAGCCCAAATCAAGCTTGCCTGTTCAGCCCTTGACCCCAAGGCCCTCATTCTTATCTTCCACTTCTTGCCTCCCCTTTGCATTCATCTTGGTTATTCTTTCATCCATGGCCCAGATTTTCTGAAAATGTGGAGTGCAGACTTGCACCAGAACCACTCAGAAACGTTTATTAAACATGTAGGTTCCCAGTCCCTCACCAGCTTACCGAAACAGAATCCTCAGATTTAGAGCCCAGGAATAAGCACTCAGGCAAGTGTGATCCTGCTAAAGTTTAAGACTCACTGCTAACTTGGTTGGGATCTCAGGGTCGTGAGATCAAGCCGAACGTGGAGCTCTTCATCCAGCAGGAAGTCAGTATTGTTTTTTGGGATTTTTTTAAGATTTTATCTATTTACTCATGAGAGACACAGAAAGACAAGCAGAGACATAGTTAGAGGGAGAAGTAGGCTCCCTATGGGGAGCCATGCGGGTCTCTATCCCAGGACCCGGGATCACGCCCTGAGCCAAAGGCAGATGCTCAACCACTGAGCAAACCAGGTGCCCCTGCGGGAAGTCAGTTTAAAGATTCTCTCCCTTAGCCCCTCCACTGACTCATGCATGTGCGAGCTCACTCTCTCTCAAATAAATAAGTAAACAAACCAGAAAGAAGAAAGGAAGGAAGGAAGGAAGGAAGGAAGGAAGGAAGGAAGGAAGGAAGGAAGGGAGAAGGAAGGGAGAAGAAGGGAGTGAAAGAAGAAATGAAAGAAGAAGAAGAAGAAAGAAGAAAGAAAAGAAGAAAGAAAGAGAAGAAAGAAAGAAAAGAAAGAAAGAAAAGAAAGAAAGAAGAAAAGAAAGAAAGAAAAGAAAGAAAAACAGAAGAAAGAGAAAGAAAGAAAGAAAAGAAAGAAGAAGAAAGAAAAGAAGAATCAGAAAGAAAGAAGAAAGAAGAAGAAAGAAAAGAGAAGAAGAAAGAAAGACAGAAAGAAGAACACAGACGAAGCAAGAAAAAAAAAGAACGAAGAATAAAGACGAAACAAAGAAAGACACTAAATCACGACAACGAAGAAAGAAAAAAGAAAGAACGAAAGAAAGAAAGAAAGAAAGAGAAAGACTGCTAACCTGCCACCCTCTGTCTCAGACCATCTCACCAAGACTAGTATCATTTCCATGTACCAAGAGTTTGGGGCTTCTCACTGGGGGTGGGACAGATTTCCTAGCTCCCAATTTCTTACTTTCTAATATTGTAATCTTATGTTGCAATATTTATGATGGTATCCAGAGTTCTTGGCTGGGTTTAGACAACAGCGTCCCAGACAAAGGGTGCCTCATAATGGAAAGACCTGCAGCTTTGGAAACAGGCTGATTCAAGCAGCTCCTACCCTGTGGGCACATTATTAAAACTCTTTGGGTCTTTCTGCATTTAAATTGGCTCAACTTTAAAATAGAGTTAAATAAAATCCTTGCAGGTTGTTGGGAAGGTAAAGTAATATAAAACATATCAAAGCACTTAGGCATTCAACCATGGCATTCAATAATAGATCATTATTCCACCCCAATGCTCGTCTCTTCGCTCTATAAATGTGGCTCAGGTGTGTTCCTTTATCTCTTTCACCTTAGTCTCCACACGCCTTGGGGCTCAGAAATCCCTGCCTAACTATCTCTTTATTCATTTATTTGACAAATATTTGCCCAACATCAGAGAAGTGCTATGCACTATGTTCCTGGGAATCTAGAAGTGAGAAAAAACAGATACTGTGCTCTTCTGAAGTTTATAATACAGGGAGAGAGAGGAAAACTGTATATAAAATAAGCTATGAATTAGAGACGTGGTTCTCAATGGGATGGCAGGTTAGGGGTTGCCTCCAGGCGGCATTTGGCAATGAGTCTCTAGAGACATTTTTGGTTGTCACACTTGGGGGAAACGTGCTTCTGGCTTTCAGTGGGTAGAGGCCAAGAATGCTGCAAAACATCCCACAATCTCAAATGCATTTACAACAACTGAATGAAGCCTAATTCAAAAGTCTAACACTGTATGATTTCACTTATCTATCATTCTGGAAAAGATGAAACTGTAGAGATAGGAAGTATGTGTGGGGGAATAAGTGTGAATCCTGTCCCGGCCGTCCTGCACAACACAGCCTAGAGGGTCACTTTGGTTCTTTCTCTCAAAATGTGCAACCATCCAGGGATTCAAACTCTCTTCACACTGTCCAAGCTCTACTTACTTGACTCCCTAAACAAACCCACTTTGGTCAAGGTCACACTTTCTCATTTTCACTAGATAAATAAGGTTCCAATATTTTGCTCACACTGTTCCCCATAACTGGAAGAGCTACTTCATTACCCCACATTTTTCAAAATTCTACTAATAATCGAAAACTCTCAAACCACTGCCAGCCTAAGTAATCATCCCTGTGCAATCCTAGAGCATCACGCCTCTGCATCCCATCTTCAGGCTACCTATTATTATAGTATTAGCTCTCAATTGAATAGATGATTTGCATGGTACCCATTACTCCTCATTACTTCCACTTGATATAGGTAAAATCTCCATTTTATACTGGAGAAAACTAAAGCTCAGAGATTAAGTTACTTCCCTAAGATCAAGAATGCAAAGGCTGTCTTCTTTGTGTGAAAATTCACTATCTCTTTTGTATTATTTTAGATTTGAATATCCATAATTCCACAACTAAGCTACTTGAGGACAGAAGCTCTTTTATTATTTTTATTTTGTTTTATTGATTATTTGAGAGAGAGAAGGAGCCAGCACAAGCAGGAAGAGAGACAGAGGGTGAGGGAGAAGCAGGCTCCCAGCTGGACATGGGGCTTGATCCTAGGACCCTGAGATCATGACCTGGCTGAAGGCAGACACGATGGACAGAGCCACCCAGATGCCCCCAGGAGCTCTTTTATATACTTTTAAAAACTTATCCTCCTTTTGTATCCTCAGTATGCTAAATAAAGAAGATATTTCTAAAATAAATGCCTTAAGGACATAAAATCATGGTCCCAGAGGAAACACATGACTGAGGCTATTGTCCTCATCCAATAAATAGCAAACCAAGGCACCTTTGCAGTTAGTCTATGTGAGCAAATGTGGACTTCATGTGTTTAGCATATAAACTTTAAGCATGTCCTCATATAAAATAAATGGATAATTCTGAACCTTAAAAATGTTGCTTAAAATAAAACTGACCAACAGCAGAATCAATTACCACAATCAAAGTCCTATGTGCTTGTAATACTTCTAAGTATTCTTTGAGCTCTGGAACTTCATCAGTCTGTCTCTGGGGTTGGGGTTTCCTGTTTTTTGTCCTTTCTTTTATCTCTGGATATCGTCCCCCCACCCCTTCCTTTCCTTCTGTTAAATTCAAACACAAGTGGAGGCCAGACTTCAAAATTTCCTGAGCAGACAAAACCAGGTTAGTCAGACAATTTTGCAAGACAAGTCAGGCCAGCTTGACCAGGGTCCCTTCTTGCTTAGGCCCCGAAAATCACAAGCGACACTTAAATTGTTCCCCAAAATTGGTAGGAGGTGGCCACTACCCAATTCCCTTTTATTCAAGAAAATTCTCAGATGAGAGCCAACCACCGTGAAGAATGAACAGTTACTTCCTGCACACTTTATAAGCCGCTTATTAATTAATAACATACCTCTGAGCCTCATTCTACGTTTCGGTTCGAGCGCTCCTTGGTTTTATAAATTGTCTTTTTGGTGTGCGCACAATAAATTCGTACTAATTACCACTTCAGAGATTCATTGTTTTTACTTCTGGGTTTTGATTTTTTTTTTTTCCTGAAGTTTTGACACTTTTGTTTTGAGTTTTCTACTTTTCGTCAACAACTTTTCGAAAATAAAATTCTCCCAAGTATCACAATGGACCAAGTCACATTACAAAACTGTAATTGTGGAAATGGATGTCTTGTAACAGAACAATACTTCCGTGGTTGCAGGATGAAAAAAAGTGTAGGTATCATCTCATCATCCGAATTTATTCGGTTTCGAGTTTAAGTCATTGGGTAGTTTGAATTTTATCAGTTTTTTAAATCTTCCCTCACTTTTCTGTATGACTTCTAGGGTCTGTCCTTTCTCTCTAACCAAAGACACCAAGAAAAATAATTGTTTACATCTGCCTTTGCCTCCTGAAACAGGAGGCAGCTTAGCTGAGATCTGAAGGTTCAGAATATATTGAATAGACAACATAAACCTTATGTGTGGCTTTATAACACATGAGACATTGCTGTTCTGAAAATCCTAGAGACCCTCCCACTTGAACCTCAGATCTGTATCCACAATGCATTTGATTAAACATTCACATTAGGTTAAGTGTTCCACCTGGTGCCCAAATCCAGCCTAGCATGTTCGCTCAGGATTCTTGGAAATGCCTAAGAGAAGATTAAAGCCAACTGGCTACATCCCTCTCTCTAAAAAGAAAAGTATAGATAGTAGGTAAGCCAACCTAGCTTTGAATCCTGGCTCTGCTACCTAGTAGCTATTTTCTAGCTGTATGACGCTGGCAAATTAACTAACACCTGGAGACCAGGAGGCCTGAGTTCTAGTCCCGGCTCTGACGCCAGAGCTGTATATAATCCCATGGAAGTCCTGCCAAGCTGCACCAGGCAGTGGAGGTTTCTATAGTGTCTATGCTACTTGTCTAAATCCGTGTATTACCCTAGATCTTGAATTGGTAATTTGGGATGTGACCATGAGAGTGTTGACTTCATGAGTGCGAGGAGCTGGGAGATCTAGTTGGGAGCATCTAGTGGAAGCTAATGACCATCATAGCAGCAACCTGTTAGTCTCTTAAAGAGGGCAGACCTCTTCTTGCTGTCTGGAGAGTTTCGTGGGAGCGGGGTGAGCTCCACAGGGCTGTCCCTGCTGCAACTGTGCGGACCCTCTCGGTGCTGCCTCTCTCCTGACCTGGGCATCTCAGGTGAATGAATGTGAGCTGCCAAAAGGGGCTCCTCCTCCCCATTCCACCAGAGGGGTCAGCTGCTGCTGACAGGGGGATGCAGGAGAGAGAGCCCTCTGGATAGGACATTCCTTCTCCCCCCACCAAGCCTTAGCATCAAGGGAAGTATCAGATAAACATAAGCTTCTGTGTTTAACCTAAATACCATGTACACATGTGTGTACCTTCATAAACTCAAAGGCAACGTGCCCAAAACAAGTTTGTCACCAAATCTGTGACCCGGGTCACTTCCATCGCCCTCATCATTCAGTGGTGAAGGACAAAACACTTCGGGCCCCCTGGGAAATTGGTAGTGGCCTCGTTTAGTCAAAGACTGGCTGGTCATGGCCCAAATGTCGTTTGATTGTAAGTCTTCTGCAGTGTTATTTCTTTCATGAAACAATGGGTACCAGGTGATCTTAAGTTCCTTCCAATTCTGAGCTTCTGTGCGCACAGGGGTATACTGGAGGTAGCCTACTCTTGTTCAAAAGCCAATTGTTAAATACTTAGAAATTTCACAAGCCAGTAGGTAAACCATGGATGCCATGAAATTGCTGTGTGTGGATTATTTAGAGCACAGAAGTTGGCAAAGGATCCCAACCAGGGTGTTTTTGTTTTGTTTTGTTTGGCTTTGGTTTTGGTTTGTTTGTTTGTTTGTTTGTTTGTTTTCAGAGAACTAGCTTACCAACCTACCACTGAATATGGAGCCGTTGAACCAAATACTGTCCACGAGCAGGGCCCTGTGTTAGATGCTCTAAGAAGGCATTTCTCACCCAGACATATGGCCACCCTTGCAGGTGGCTCTGGAAATGTGAAGATATATTTTTGTCTGTCAAAATAACAGATGGGCACTACAGACATTTAATAAGCAGAGGCTTGTTATGAGAAATATCCCACGATGTGTATGATAGTTTCTCCAAACGAAGAAATCATGTCCAAAACGTCAAGAGCAATTTCGTGGAGAATGCAAATAGCACAAATATCTCCAACCGAACACCAGCTTGTGGTTGTCTTCTCTGAGCCTCTCCAGGAAATCACACTTGTATGAAAACTATTGTCTGTTGCTCTAGCAAATAGCAGGCGAGGCATCATCCCAGGAAGACCCTGTGGGCCATTTATTCCCTAACTCCCTAAATTCATTCTCCAAATGCCACTCCTCCTTCCTCCTTAACTCTTTCTATTTGTCTCATTTCCATCTTCACTCTATGAAAAATGCCTTTCAGCCCAGTCCTATTGAGACAGTACCTCAGATAGGGATTGTGTGAAGCTGCAAGTTACAGAAAACCCAACTAGCAAAAATTTAACTATGTGAGGATTTTTTTTCTCTCTCCTACTGATGTCATGAGGTGGACAGTTGCTGGTCTCATTTTGGCAGCTCAAAGATGTCAGGCCCAAGGCTGTGGCCATCCAGCTCTTCTAATGCTCAAAGTGGCTTGTGAAACTCCAGGAATCAAGACCATTTCCCCCAGAGAAGACAAAGAACCAAACTAGGAAGGGGAGGCATCCATACCTAAGAAGCACAGGCTTTCCCAGAAGTCCCTTGTAGACTTGTGCTTATCACTCAAGGGCCAGACTCTGTCACATGACCACCCTAGTCGCCAGAGAGTCTAACGTGGGATTATGGCTTCTACGCTCTGTGATAAGGGAAAGCTAGTTGAATGGATGATGAGTGTCAACCACAGCGTGTGTCCCAGGCAGGACTTCCAGGAATACTGAGATATGATACAGAAATAGTAAAAATACAGAAATAGGCTTACTCAGAGTGGATTTCTTATAACACAAATATAGTACAGACACAGTATAGTTGATACATTTACGGCATTCATCCAGAATTGCTTTCTTCCACTTGGATTCATTCTAAAGATCCCTATCAAAAATGTTCACTCTTGGGGCGCCTCGGTGGCTTGGTCGATTGAGCAGGTTTCAGCTCAGGTCATGATCCTGCAGTCATGAGATCAAGCCCCACATCAGGCTCCAGGCTCAGTGGGGAGTCTGCTTGGGATTCTCTCTCTCCTTCTCCCTCTACCACTCCCCCTGCTCGAGTTTTCTCTTTCTCTCTCTCAAATAAATAAATTATTATTTTTAAAAAACTGTTCACTCATGGGATGCCTGGGTGGCTCACTGGTTGAGCATCTGCCTTTGGCTCAGAGCATGATCCGGGGTCCTGGGATCGAGTCCCACATCGGGCTCCTGCTTCTCCCTCTGTCTGTGCATCTGCATCTCTCTCTGTGTCTCTCATGAATAAATAAATAAAATCTTTTTTAAAAATTTAATTTTTTTAATTTTAAAAATTAAAAAAATGTTCACTCTTTACAGTCCATAAGCAAATATACAATATAAATACATCTAGCAAATATCACAGTTGTATACTTTATATACCTTATAATTTTATTTGTCAATTATACCTAATTTTTGTAAAAAGTCATGGAAGCATTGATAAAAGAAGAGACATGGAAGCAAATATTGACAGGTGTGCCCCCAAGTACTCACCAAGAAAAATCTCAATGGATTTTGCACGCTGTTTCCATTGGTATTCTATTTCTACTATACAAAGATGAATCAAGTTGTGTCAGCCACCAATATCTTGATTCCTCTAAGTTCTCTTGGCTCAAACCAAGCATCCTGGAGAAATGATTGCATTTCTCTAGCAAATCTGCCTCCAAGGAGAAAACATACTGGTCAAGAGGACTTTGGATGTCAGAACCATGATGCTCAAAGCTGTGATTTTCAAACTTTAGCATACAATGGGACAGCCCAGTAAATCACAGTTTACTGAATCTTCCTGCAAGAATCTGATTCAGTGAGTCTACAGTGAGGCCCAGAATTTACATGTTTAACAAATTCCCAGGTGACGATTTATGATAATGGCCTGAGGACCATACTTTGAGAAACAATGCTTTCATTGAAAGGTACAGAAGAGAGACACCTGGCTGGCTCAGCTGATAGAGCATGTGACTCTTGAGTTTGAGCCCCACATTCAGTGTAGAGTTTAATTAAAAAAAAAAAAGAATATGGAAGATAAATTTAAAGGTGGTAGGATGCTAAGAAAGAGCACATCTGATATTACACCTGTGAAGAAAAAGGCATGGTTACCAGAAAAAATGATAGTACAGGAGAGGGTGTAAAAGATTTAGAATAGCTACCGCAGGGAATCAAAAGCACTTGCATAGTCCTCATGCCCTAACCAGGGTCTTTATGGATAATTTTCACTGAGCAGGGACTATATGCTGGAATCGTGCTAAGGATTTTGGGTACATTTATCCCTCCTCAAACCCTGTGTCTTAGGAACTTTTACTCTCCCCATTTTACAAGCTCGCAGGTTCTCAAAAGTGGAGAGTTTGAATTCACAAAGTGTAATCGCAGAGTAACATGGTATTGGCAACCCTGCCAGTCTGAGTTTAAATCATTGAACAACTTTATTTTGAAATGAGTGTCACTCCGAAAAAACCCATGTGACATCTTTCTGTGGTCAACCTGGAGAATTTCTCATGAAGCATATTTTAGGTTCCCTCACCTTTTGCTGTTGATAGTCCTGAAGTGAAAGAGAAATGTGTGAGATGTAGCAGGACAGGACAGGGTGGGGTAAGCTGGCTTCTATGGAAGGACCTCACAGTTTGGAGGGTTTGCCATAATAGAGCTGGCCCTCAGTCCTTATTGGCACCTACTAATCCCTCACATGTCACGGATGGATCGAATGCCAGCTCATTCATTTCCAGTCAAGGAGGATACATCCTTACAGTGGCAACCAGAAGACTTATATTCAATCTCCAGAGGACATTCTTCCAGTAACCAAAATACCTGGGACCCAAATTAGTCATCAGAATGCAATTTGTTGAGCAGAGAATCAAACCAGAAGTAAATGGAGGTGCTGGCTTTCTTCCAGTAGACCCTAGTATGGTTGGGCAGGTGTTTTCAGCCTGAATGCATTCTGATACCATAGTCATTGTTAAATAGTTCTTCTGTTTAGATCACCTAGATGATAAAACACAGAAAGCCATACATCACAGCAACTCTACAAGAATATTTAGTTTAGAAACTAGAATGAACTATGAAATGGTGACTAGTTATAAAGTAGAACATCTCATTGAAGAAATATATTATTAACTATTTAGTACACTTTGAAATTAGGAAGAAATATCCAAGGAATTTTCAAGAGAAATCGATTTTTAAATTATTTATGTATTTGGCTAAGAAATCATCTTTACTTTGCTGGAAAATTCAGTTACCTCCCAAAGTGAATTCCCACAGGATATTAACAATCATATGTACCAAGAAACAAGAGATTAACTGTAAATCCCCTGGTGCTGGCTCTCCTGGCTCTGCCTTCTTTGGGACTAAATAAATGGTGTGATAACATGAGTACTTACCTAAAGATAAAGAACAGCTACTATTTTAACAGATGTAAAAGAATCAAATGTCAGTCGAAGGGCCACATATAAAGGCAGATAATTTATTATTTTTAACTTCCTTCAAGATGTACATATATACTTGGCATGGGTAGCTAAGAATTATGTTCATACGTAAAGTCAGACATTTTAAAGATGCTTAGAACACCATTCTCCAAAGATATCCCCACATAGCCCAAACACTGCCCAATTATGTACCAAATGGGAAAATGTTGATAATGTAGCGTTATCCACATAGACATGATGAAATGTTGAAATAGCTCCTTGACTGGTTCTAGTTAATTCTCAAAATCTAGAATTGACTTAGGAGCTCCTTATTTTAGTCTTTGTTACAAAAAGAAACTATCACCTATGAAGGAGGCTATGGTCCTGTTACTCTGTCCGCATAAGACACGTGTAGCATTACACACAGTGATCACTGAATTCAGTTCATGGGAATAGTATTAAAAGATGAAACTTTTGGGGTGCCTGGGTGGCTCAGTCCATTGAGTTTCTGACTCTTGATTTTGGCTCAGGTCATGATTTGATGGTCATGAGATCCAGCCCCGAGTCGGGCTCCACACTCTGTGGGGAGTCTGCTTGAGATTCTCTCTCTCTCCCTCCTTCCCTCCCCACCCCCACCCCACCCCCAATGCTCAGACACCTGCATGTCCTCTCTCTCTTAGAAAAAAGAAAGAAAGAAAGAAAGAAAGAAAGAAAGAAAGAAAGAAAGAAAGAAAGAAAGAAAGAAAGAAAGAAAGAAAGAAAGAAAGAAAGAAAACTTTTTTAAAAAGCTGATAAAATCAGCCTCATCAACACAGATCACAGGAATTTTTTTACTGTTATACATTAAAAAGTATTTCAAACTCTGTAAAGGCATATGCTGTTCCTTTAGCACGTAAGTACCTCTCAGAGTAGTTTTATTTCTAGAATTTTCATAAGCATAATCAAGAACCATTTAAAAATGCCCCCAATTTTTTTCAGTGTGGAATTTTAAAATGTAAAGCTTTGGACTATATGGCAGTTGAACAACAACAATAAAATAATCAACTAAAAAAATAATAATAATAAAATAAAATAAAATAAAATAAAATAAAATAATCAACTAAGCAAGTTTTATTTTCCTTAAAAAAATAAATAGGATGTTACCACACTTATGGAAGCCATTTAGCTTATTAAAAACACAAAACACTTCAAAACTGTGTGGATTGGTAACCCGGTGTCTGCCGCCACCTACTGACCAGTGACAATAACTTGCTCCTAAATGTTTCTTCAGCTAGAGTATCAATTATTGTTTAATATACATTCGAAATGAGGACTTAGGTGAAAATCACTAGAAAGTAATCTGAGACATAAAAATAAATGCTGTGTTTAGAGTGGCACTTTATTCTTTTTGAATGGCCAATTTTTCTAAGAAAATATAGGTTTTTTTGTTTTGAGTTTTTATTTAAATTCTCATTAGTTAACATAATAGTGTGATATTAGTTTAAGGAATAGAATTTAGTGACTCATCACTTACATATAACACCCAGTGCTCATCACAAGTGCCTCTTTAATACCCATCAGCCACTCCCAGCCCACCTCCCCTCCGGCAACCCTCAGTTTGTTCTCTGTAGTTAAAATCTGATTTATGGTTTGCCACTCTCTCTTTTCCCATGTTCATCTGTTTCGTTTCTTAAATACCACATATGAGTGAATCATATGGCATTTGCCTTTCTCTGACTGACTTCTTTCACTTAGCATAGTACACTCTAGCTCCACCCATGTCATTGAAAATGGCAAGATTTCATTCTTTTTGATGGCTGAGTAATATTCTAGTTTGTGTTTGTGTGTGTGTGTGTGTGTGTGTGTGCGTGCTCATGTGTGTGAATACACCGCATCTTCTTTATCCATTCATCAGTTGATGGATATTTGGGCTCTTTCCACAATTTGGCTATTGCTGATAATGCTGCTATAAATATCGAGGTGCCTAGGTCCCTTCAAATCAATATTTTTGTGTCCTTTGGGTAAATATTTTGTAGTGCAATTGATTATAGGGTAGCTCTATTTTTAATTTTTTGAGGAACCTCCATACTGTTTTGCAGAGTGGCTGTACCAGTTTGCATTCCCACCAACAGTGCGTGAGGGTTCCCCTTTCTCCACATCTTCACCAACATCTGTTGTTCCCCATCTCTAAGAAAATCCTGTTGATTTAAATTTTTACTAAATACAGAAATTTGAAAGATTTGGGCAAAATGGGAAAATGAATAACACCAGGTTTGGGAATGGATCTCTAAGGTCAGTTACCACAAGGAAGCGGGCACTGTGGATTGCCACAGATCTGGTGCTAGTGACCAAAATTCATCTGGCCACTCAAAATTAAAGACCTGCTTCTTCTCCTATTTATAATTAAAGCTGGTTATCTAGCCTAATATCAATCAAGATCTCCTATGAATTAACATCATGGGAACTTTGTCATAGATTTACCACCTAGTGGTAACAGGAAAAACTCTGAAAGCGTTCTTCGAATCATCAAAGAAAAATAAATATATGATGCATTTGGTTTATCTTGACTGGAAGTTTCCATGACCCACTGTGCTGGGGGGTATGAGGTTCCAGGGTTTTGCTTGGACTATGTAAATTATTACCTTATGGGAGGCGAGATCCTGAAAAATGTCATGCGCAGATACCTTTCTTGGTAGCTGTTCTTATGAATATTCTTTTTCCCACACTTTGTATACTGAGCCTCAAGAACATGCCTTAGGTATATTTGGAGGTATCTTTCCTTCCATAGACCTTATGGAAGCTATAATTTTTTGTGTTTATTTCTGTGTATATTTCTTTGTTTCACACCTATCCCCCAGAAGACCAACGGTAGACTCTATCGTGTTCCCCATTCTGTCTTAGTTGCTCCCGCACGCCCAACACATTGATACATGTACTCATACAGTAAGCACTCAATAAGCATTCTAACTAATTAATTAAAAGTAGACCTGGGGTCAAAGGCGAGGCAATGGGAGAGGAATGTGAGAAAACAAAAAGAGGACAATGAAATAAAAGAAGAAAAATCAAGAGGGCTATTTATTGACCTCATACGAGAAGCAGAAACTGCTTGAGGCATTTGTAGACCTGAGCAATATTTGTTCAGAGTATGAACATCTATGTCATATATGTATATTTTTTAATGTCAAGTGATATTTGATAGAAAAACACAATGTTCCTCGTAAAAAAAGAATCATTACAAAAGGCTGAAGGCTTAAACGGTAGCCCACCTGGTGTGTCAGTCCAGGTTCTATCAGAGAAACAGAACCAGTAGGTTCTTATATAGAAGGGATTTAATATAGCGATTTGACCTAACAAAACTGTGGGAGTTGGTTAAACAAGATATACAAGGCTTTTGTTTCTGGTGCTGGGGCCCAGAGTGCATGGGGCAGGCACTTAGGAAGGAAAGGTGGATGTGAGTGGGAAAGAGATAGGAAAAACAGGAAGCTGCTAGGCCATGAGATGGAGCTTTTTTTTTTTCTTTTTTGCAGGTGGGCTTTCCCTGGGCTGCACGGAGGAGGAATCCTGGACCTAGCTTATCCCATGCTTTAGGTCCTGCCCTTGCTTCATTCTAAGGGGGTCTCCAGAGGCTCCCCCAGCCCAGCCTCAGGAAAGAAGGGTGCAGCCCCCTGGAGTGCCTGCCCCTGATGTGCCCTCACCGGGACACCTCCCCACTGTGCATTTACCTCCTTTCTTCTGCAGGTGAGGTCAGTAGGGAGCCTGCCTGGTGGCGGGTAGGGGGCCCATCCTAGTGTTTGTCTTCATCTGTGTCTCTAGGTTCCCTAGAAGCAAGGTGGCTGGGACGGAACCAGAGAAGCCAGGACTAGTGAAATGGGTGTTTCTTTTCTCTCCTTCCTTCCTTTTTCTTTTTTCTTAAGCAGGAGATAAATAAATGTTGCCCTGAGATGACAAGAGAACGTTGAAGGAGATAAAAGCACAGTTAAAGGGAGTGAGAGACCAGAAGCAAAGGACAGAGGGGTATTTGGACCATACCCTGCACGGAGGAGAGAGATGAAAGAGAAAAGAGGAGATGGGAGCACAGGCAGAGCAGAGCAGAGGATGGGACAAGCTGAAGCCCACCTCTCTCACTGCTCCCGACTTCAGAGATGTGAGTGACCTGCAGGCGAAGCTGACACTCCTATCATAAAGCTAAATGCTCAACCCCAGCACAGGAGCTGGAGGAGATGTGGGCCTGGCTCCTGCCCCCATAAACCAGGTGAGCCAGCAGAGGAGCAACAGCACACATGAGCAGAACAGCTGCTGCCCTGCACCCACCCTCTGAGCCTGAAAACAATTTACTGCCACTTGCTCTTCCCTTCCAAGTCTCATATGCAAATACCCATGGATGCTGTGAACTCTGTAGGGAACTCACAAGGAAGGGAATTATAGAAAACATTTGAAGGTATTCACCTACCAGTTTTCTTTGTGTGAAGGTTTTCAACTACAAAAGCAAATCTTCTTCATAGATATCAAGCCCAAGTTTATTTATTTCTTCTTGCTTGAGCTTAATATTCAGTATCTTTAAAGAGTATGTCCATTTCATCTAACTGGTTGAATTTATTGGCTTAACATTGTTCACAACACTCCCTTTTATCCTGTTAACATAAGTGGACCTGTAATGATGTCTCCTCTCTTCAATCTTGGAATTGGCCTTGCCACCTTGGATCCAATGACTCCTGCTGCATTTAAGTTTCCCAGTTCAGAGACTGCAGTTCTCACTGTAAGTTGTGGTCTGCAGAGAACAGTAATTACAAAGTTCTTCAAGGATGCCAACACTTCTTTCACAAATTTATTTCTCACAGTACTGGTGAAAGGTATGTATTGGGACCTCCCAATGTGGGTGATCAGGCCTGAAATGATAAATCCACTCAACATTCCAATCTCCCTTACCCATGTAATGCAATGTATTTAATAGGATTATGCCACAAGTAAGCCATCACTGCATGTTAGCTGTTAAGATTATTTCAAAATTATCATGTGTTTATTCTCGTAACTTTACACTGAGACTCATATAAGTAGGCTTCTCCTCCTGCAGATGTGATTGGCTTTAAGTCTAAACATGATTTCCACACTTGCATATGTTTGACTTTGTACAATTTGAACCCGGTCAAAGAGGATGGCTAGTTTCCAATGGAGTGAGCAGACTCCATTCAAGGCAAAGTCTTTTAATGGGCTGTGTTTGCTGGTATGAGATTCCTGGTATTCCCTTACAGTATTCAATTGAGTTGTCTGCAGTTAAAACAAAATAAAACACAGAGTGAAAAGGCAACCTCCAGAATAGGAGATGTTAGGATGGATATTATCAAAAAAACAATAACAAAAGACAAGTGCCAGTGAGAAAAGGGCACCCTCCTAGGCTGCTGGTTGGAATGCAAACTGGTGCATCTACCATAGAAAACAGTTTAGAGTTCCATCAAAAACTTGAAAAATAGAAGTACTATATGACCCAGCAATTCCACCTTTGGGTATATACCCAAGGGAATTGAAAACAGGATTTCAAAAAGATGTCTGCACACCCATGAAAATCACATTATTCACAGTAGCCAAGATAAGGAAACAACCTAAGTGTCCATGAACAGATGGATGGGTCAAGAAGGTGTTATATGGATATACAATGAAATATTATTCAGCCATGAGAAAGAAGGAAATGCTGCCATTTGTGACAAGATGGATGGGACTTGAAAGCATTATGCTAAGTGAAATAAGTCAAACAGAGAGAGACACAGGAGCATGAGTGTGGGGAGGTGTGGTGCAATGAAGAAGATATATGGGTTTTGTCCTTGGTTCCTGGCACAGAGCTTCAGAAATTCTTGGAATTTCCTGAGTAAAAAAAGAGTGCCTTGGGATGCCTGGGTGGCCCAGAGGTTGAGCCTTTGCTTTTGGTTCAGGGCGTGATCCTGCGGTCCGGGATCGAGTCCCACATCAGGCTCCCTGCATGGAGTCTGCTTCTCCCTCTGCCTATGTCTCTGCCTCTCTCTCTCTCTCTCTCTCTCTCTCATAAATAAAATAAAATCTTTTTTAAAAGTGCCTTTGTTAGGCTAGTAAAGTGGCTTATGGTGGGCCCCTAGATAGTTCCAGGATGGGGTGGTCCATAGAAAGACCAAGCATATGATTGGAAGCTTGAGGCTTTCGGCTGACAGAAATCCAGGGAAGAGAGAGGGGCTGGAGACTGAGTTCAGTCATTTGGCCAGTGATGTAATCAATCATGTCTACATAACATAACTCTGGACACTGAAGCTCAGTGGTGGTTCCTGGTCAGTGAACACATTCGGCTGGCTCATTGAATATTGATACACCAAGGGGATGCTGTCCTCTGACTCCATGGGCAGATGGCAGATCAAGCTCTGTGTTTGAGACCTTCCCCAGAGCTCGCCCTATGTATATCCTGCATAATCAAAATGTAATCTTAAGGATAAAAAAATCAAACCAACTAGTTGTTGTGAATTTATAATTTATGTAGAGTCAACTTAGCTAGGCTGGGATGACAGCTGGTACACACAACATAGATGAATCTCAAAAACATTATATTAGGAAAAGACGGCAAACAAAAAGAGTACACACTGTGTGATTCCATTTTTATGAAACCCTAGAAAGGACAAATCTAATTATTATAGATTAGACAGAAAGCAGACCAGTTGTTGCCTGGGCAAGGCACCGGGGGAGGTGTGCGAGGATAGGGCACAGGAACCTTTTGACACAATGGAAATGTTCTGTGTTTTGTTCTTGGTGGTAACCATAGGGATTATCAATGTTCCAAAATCTTTGAAATGTACCTTTTTAGTAAACACGTTTTATTATTCATAAACTATACCATAATAGAACTGATTTATTTAAAAATTGGGGCTCGAGGGCCCCTGGGTGTCTCAGTCGGTTAAGCGTCTGCCTTTGGCTCAGGTCATGATCCCGGGGTCCTGGGATGAGTCACACATTCTGCTGCCTGTTCAGCAGGGAGGCTGTTTCTTCCTCTGCCCCTCCCCTACCTCATTCTCTCTCTCTCTCTTTCTCTCTCTCTCTATTCTCTCTCTCTCTCTTTCTGTCTCTTGCATGCACACACAAAAATAAATAAAATCTTTTTAAAACTTAAAAAATTTTTAAAAATAAAATTGGGGCTCAAAGGAGTCCAGGATTTCCACTATTAGCTGTAGGGACCATGCTAAAGGAAGAAACTCAGGGCAACCCATCAAAACAGGGAGGAAAGATAAATTAAAACTGTCACTGCTTCAGACATTGTGCATGTCTTGTTCCTGGAAGAACAAGAGGCCACAAGGCGATATGAAACCACAGTCGAACTGAGTGGGGCCAGTGGAGGTTCTCTCCCCAGGAATGGAGTTCCACTCAGCGTGGAGCTCCTGCAGAGATGGACATTGAGTGACAACTGGTTCCCTGTTTTTATATGCCAGCAGACGCGCTAGAGGTAAGAGACGTAAAAAAACATCTACTTAGCTCAGAATATTCCCCAGGTACAATCCACCAGTCAGAGATGGATTTATGTGGAGCAAACACACATTAGGAGGGCTTAATCCTATTAGTCATTCACATTTTAGGTTAACATCCAGTTCAGTTTAAAATGTAGTTTTGGGGCACCTGGCTGGCTCAGTCAGGGGAGCATGCAGCTCTTGGTCGCAGGGTTATGAGTTCAAGCCCCACACTGGATAGAGAGATTACTTAAATAAATAAACTTTTTTTTAAAAAACAGAGGGGGATAAAATAAGATGTAGTTTTGTTTGTGCTGACTTTGGCAATATATATATTAAAAGTGGAACAATACAGAGATGATTAGCACGGGCCCTATGCGAGGATGATACACAAATCTGTTAAACATTCTATATTTATATATATTAGAATTATATAATTATAATATTAAATATAGATTATATACACTTATATATAATATGTAATATTGTATATACAATATGGAATATTGCTAAGCCACAAAAAAGAACAAAATCTTGCCATTTGCAATGACATGGATGGAGCTAGATAGTATTATGCTAAGCAAAATAAATCAGAGAAAGACAAATACCATATGATTTCATTCATATGTGGAATTTAAGAAACAAAACAAATGAGCCAAGGAAAAAAGAGAGAGAGAGACAAACCGAGAAATAGACTCAACTTGAAAGAACAAACTGACGGTCACCAGAGGTGGGAGATGGGGGGATTGGGGAAACAGGTGATGGGGATGAAGGAGTGTACTTGTGGCGAGCGCTGGGTGTTGTATGGAAGTGTGGAATCACTATATTTTACACCTGAAACCAATATAACACTGTCTGTTTACTACCTGGAATTTAAAAAAAAAAAAAAAAACTTAAAAAACAAACAAAAAAAGGTAGTTTTGTTTGAAAAGATATGATGAAGTCAATTGGAATTGCTAGGCAGGTCTGAGTGAGCTTTCACACAGATTCAGGGTAGCTAATGAGATGACACACAGGAGACATTCAATAAATATTTCTGAATGAATAAATGAATGATTCAGAAAGGAAAACAGAAATGGCCTTATTTGCAAATTCTTCTCAAGTTGGAGAAAGGAACAAAAATTAGGGAAGCTGCCTGTTAGACTATGTTCATGGCTGAGAATACCCTCTGTAAGAACGATGTCAATTCTCTCCAGATTAATCTATAAATTCAATAAAATTAATTTCAAATTCCATTGAGGGTTTATGTGGAACTTAATAGGCCAATGTTAAATTTCATCTGAAGAGACAAATTTCCAAGAAATCAAACCTTTTTTTTATGAAAAAGGTACGGGATATTGTTGCTCTAAGAAATATCATTATACAGGAAACCAATATAACACTGTACGTTAACTGTACTGGAATTAAAATAAAAACGTAGTTAAAGAAATACCATTATAAAGTGTAATGATTAAGTCATTAAGACTTTGACTTGGTAAAGACAAAAAGATAGTTAAAACATATTAGAAAGTAAATATGGAAATCTGATATATCCCTGAGCTAACAATATAAATCAGTGGGGAAGAAATAATTATTCAACAAATAGTTTGGGGTCAATTGGTTATCCATATGAAAAATATAATGTAGACTCTAAACTCATGCTTTGTCTAAAAGTCTATTTTAAGAGTATTAAAACCTTAAATGTGAAAAACAAATTTTTTTTAGTTGCAGAAAAAAATGAAGGAGAATAAATTTTTGGATCACGATATGCAGGAAGGAAGTCTTGTATAAGATACAAAAAGCATAAACAATTAAGGGGGATAATCAATTAGTATAACTAAGTCAGTCCTTAAAACCTCTATGAAAAAGGACACCAATAAAAAGTGAGAATAACTAAAACCACTAAATCATACACTTTTTATCTTTTTTTTTAAACTTATTATGCTGAGAATGCAGTTCTTGAATTGTCTTTTTTTTTTTTTTTTTTTTTTTTTTATGATAGAGAGAGAAGGAGAGAGGCAGAGACACAGGCAGAGGGAGAAGCAGGCTCCATGCACCGGGAGCCCGACGTGGGATTCGATCCCGGGTCTCCAGGATCGCGCCCTGGGCCAAAGGCAGGCGCCAAACCGCTGCGCCACCCAGGGATCCCTCATACACTTTTTAAAGGGCTATTTGTATGGTATGGAAATTACATCTGAATAGAGCCAAACTTTTTTTAAAGATTTTATTTATTTATTAATGAGAGACACAGAAAGAGGCAGAAACATAGGCAAAGGGAGAAGCAGGCTCTCCGTAAGAAGCCTGACAAGGGACTTGATCCCAGGACCCCAGGATCATGACCTGAGCCAAAGGCAGATGCTCAGCTGAGCCACCCTAGGTGCCCAAAAGCTGACCTTTAAAAAGTGAAAAGGCTTAAAACAACAAAGACTTACTGCTTCACACCCTTAAAATAGACAAAAATGTTAAAGACTGACAATACCAAGGGTATGCACAGGTGTGGTGTGCATTGTCAGAAAAAACCTAGTGAGGTTATAAATTCTTACAACTACCTTGAGAAGAAATTTGTCAATTTCCACCAAATGTGAAGATGGTGGGACCCTATTACCCAGAAAGTTCATTTCTACATATATATGCTATAGAAACTTGAACACATCTTACCTACAAATCAAGTACAACATGTTTACAGCAGCATTGTTTTATTACCAAAAACCTTCATAATCATCTAAATAATCACCAAAAGGAAAATCCTTAAATTTAGAATATTCATAAATGAAATGGCTGCACGAATCATCATGGAGATAACAGGTTGTTGCCTCTGGAGAGAGCTGGAGGGGAGATAAGTCTGAAAGAGGTACAAATGGACACAAACAGAGCTTCAACACTATCTCTAAAATGTCTTATTTTGAATTTCCAAAATCCGAGATAAATATAACAAAAATGTTGTTTTTAAGATCTGGGTAGTGTTACTTGAGTGTTTATTGTGCCATTTTCATGTTTTGTATATTTGGAATAATTTCATAGGAAAGAAAACACCTTAAGTGCTTAATAAACATGGTTCTGAGATTATAGTAAATGATACCTTTGATGTGATTCAAGTATCAGTTCTATCTGTACAATTCATTATCAAAAAATATTAAATTACAGGAATAGTAGTAGATAGTTTCAGTTATGCGGGATCAAGACATTCCAAAAATCTGCTACAAAATTGTGTCTATGGTAAATGCAATACAGTAAATACAATACTGTGGGTTGTGGTATTGTGGGTTTTAAAATTTGTCAAGAGGAACGCCTGGGTGGCTCAGCCGGTTAAGCATCTGCGTTCAGCTCAGTCATGGTCCCAGGAACGGCCCAGAAATAAGTCCTATAAAATGGAAAAAAAAAAAAAAAAAAAAAAAAACTTCTCTACATTCTTAGTAAGGGTGAAACACAGAATCATTATTTAATCCAATCTACTCTTCATCTCCATTTTAATGGAGCTCACTGTGTACTAATTAAATATTGTTGATTGTTCCTTTTATCTTTGAAAACCAGATCATGTTCCTTCTGTGACTCATCTAATATGTCATAATAAGGTAATAGTCCCAATCACGAGCCAGTTTTTTTCCTAGTCCCTCAATTTACTTTTTTAGATAAGACCCAGCTGTCAGTACCCTGCCAACCCCCAGGAACTCATCAATGGAGCTGCAGGCACCCACTGGGTTTGTTTCCTGTCTCATCACATCCTTTAGGTGACTCCAGCTGTGGTCTCTTTCACCTTTACAGAGATATGATCAAATGAGAAAATGGGCCAAGGGGGAGCATTAAGATTCACGAAGGGTGTGAGGCTGACAAGACCGTGAGCAAGAAATGCCTGGTAATCTTCCAACCCTAACGGAGAATTGGGCAAGGAGAGCAGATGCATAATGTCACAGGAAGAAGGTCTTAGCCATCTTCAAAGGCTGGAACTTTGGCCAAACTTCACACTGAAAATTTGAATAAGGGTATGGGACACGTGGCTGACTAAAGCCGGAAGAGCATGTACCTCTTGATCTTGGGGTCATGAGTTAGTACAGGTATTTTAAACAAATAAACTTTTTAAAAAAAAGAGAAAACATAAATTAAAAAGGGTAAATACAAACACCTTTACTTAGAAGCAAAAATCCCAATGCCACGTTCATAAGATAAGGACTAACTGAATTAGCAGCCATGTGTTAATTTTCTGAAACTTAATGGACCAGATACTCATGGTCAGTAAACAATGAATTATGGTCAAAAAACAAAACAAAACCAAAAAAATGCCCCTGCAGTAGCAGGCCGACTCTAGAAGGAGGAAAGTGGTGGCTGGCCAGGCCTGAGGGTATAATAACACTGTCTGGGGCACTGCATTTAATTCTGGACACCGTGTTTTAAGAGTTATTTGAACGCATGTAAAGAACAGTAAAAATGGTGAGGAAACCAATAACTATTTTATGAGGACGAATGGATGTCAGCAAGGAGTGAGATCAAAGGGCAGTCTTAATCCTGCTGGACACAGACAGTATCCGTGGTCCTGTTACGGGGCTGTTTGATTCATGGTGGGCCCACAGTAAAAACGATCTCTCATGCTGGTACTAGAGAGGATGACTGGTTCATCTTTCCAAAATGTAAAAAAAAAAAATTTTAAGAGTCACCGAATTGATATGGTCCAAGTGCCTAAGAATAAATAAAAAATGTAATTTACGTTAAAAGATTAAACGTATAAAAGCGCAGGTGGCATCGTTCTGTATCTTGATTGTGGCAGTGATGACACAACTCCAGACGTCTGTCAAAATCCGTCAATCTGGACACCAAAAAGAATACATTTTAATGTTTATGAATTATAAAATAAACAACCAAAATATGTTAAGTTTAAAATAAAACAAAGCTCATTTTACCCAAAGAGAGCTTCTTGTTTACACTATACCACATACCAATTCCAGAGTAAAAGAAAGAAGCTAATGAGAGCCCAAGCAGCTCACTTCTCAATGCCCTTGTGGTGGCTGATACACATTCTGGAGATATTCAGAAAGAAAAGGTCCATTTAGGTCTTTCCAGAAATGGGAGGCTGAGAAGGGGAGCCACTTTCTCTTCCCGTTCTTGGTGTAGGACAGCAGAGCACATGTAGACTAGAATATGCTATAGGACAGGTGCACCAGTCTTGTTGGCCTCTCAGCCTCGGACTCCTTGGCTCCTGAAAAGGGCATCAGTGAGGAGGTGTGGCTCTCACCCCCTCCACCACGCTCCCTGAAAACTCCAAGATAGAACAATTGCCCAGTGGCCCCCCAACCAGATATATTAAACTAGATGCCTTCCACTCAGAGATCATCATACAAAGCCCTTCGGGCCTTATGAACACCAACAGCAGCCCAAGCCCTGCACATGAGCCACATCCCCCAAACTACCAGAAGCACGCACGAACCTGACCTGATTTCCCTTCCTCTGCACCCTCCCAAACCTGGGTTCTGTGGAACTTGCGGTGTATCATCAGAAACTCCCTTTCTCCTCCCATTCTTCTCCTTTGCTTCCCGCTTGAAACCTGGTCATTCTGTTAAAAACATCTCTTCATCCTTCCCCGGTGCCCTCTGGAGTAGAGCTGGAGCTCTCTTTTCTCACACACCCCAAGTATAACTTGGGGTCTGGAAATGGGATGCTGTTCTTCTGTCTCCCCACTGTTGAGAGAAATCTGTTAATTCTCCTCCCTATACCTGATTCTCCCTCCAGGGCCTTCTCAGCCCAGGAAACCATATAAATACCCACGAGATTGTTCGAGTCAGAACTCTAGCAGCTATCCTTGATCCTGTATCACACCAGCGTCCAGTCCATCCTGAGACCTGTCTGTTCTACCTCAAAATCATATCCCAACCTGGTCCACTTGTCTCCATCTTCACCATCGCCACTGTATACAAGCCACTCAACCATGTCCTCTGCCTTTATACCCTCCTCTGGCCTGTCTCCCCACACTGGTCACCTTCCTTCAAAACGGCTAGGATATCACAACTCTCCCCTCCTTAGAACTCACAAAGAGTCTTATTTCTTTCCTTATAAACTCCTGCACGATCTGGGCCCTGCCTGCCTCTGTGTCCTCTTCTTGCACCACTTCCAGCCTTGTCCACTGCGTTGGGTTGAACTGCGTCCCCCAAAATGATATGTTCGATCCCTAATCTCCCCCTCATACCTGTAAAAGTAAACCTATTTGGAAATAGGATTGTTGCAGAAGCAATCAAGTTGTGCAATCAAGTCATCACAGAAGGCCCTAAATCCAGTGACTGATGTCATTAGGAGAGAAGAGAAAGATCACATGAAGCCACAGACACAGGGAGAGCCCCACACGAAGGACGGAGGCAGAGATGGAAGTGTTGCCTCAACCAGCCAAGGGTCACCTGGCATTTCTGGTGACCACCAGAAGTTAGAAAGAGGCAAAGAAGGATCCCCCCTCAAGAGCCTTCAGAGGAAGTAAATCCCTGCTGATAGCTTGACTTGTAACCTCTGACCTCCAGAACTGAAAGGCAATGAACTCCTGTTGTTTTAAGTCACTCAGTTTGTGGCAATTTGTGACAACGACCTAGGAAATGAATATGCCCACTAAATTCAAGTCACAAGGACTTCTTTGGTTCCTTAAACACGCCAAGCTCATCCCTGACCTAGGTAGGGGCTCTGTTGCAATTTATTCTCTTTGCCCAGAATGTTCTTCTTCCCACCTTTATATGACCATCTCCTGCATGTCACTCAGCTGTTTAAACATCACCTCCTCTGTCACCACTCAACCTGAAAGAGCCACCAAGTCATTATTACGTCAACCTATTCAAGTTATTTGCATAACTTGCAGCCAGCTGTCTGATATTTTACATGATTGTACGTTGTCTGTGTCCCCCACGATAAACTGCGCTCTATCTCATGAATAAATAAATAAAATCTTGAAAAAAAGAAACAAAGAAAGAAGAAGGAAGGAAGGAAGGAAGGAAGGAAGGAAGGAAGGAAGGAAGGAAGGAAGGCAGGCAAGCAGTGACGGCACCTATCTTATTGCTGTCTCCTGGATCCCAGACAGCGCTTTGTTACGCAGTTACATAGGGCAAAGTGGTCTGGGTTCACCCAAGACTGTCCTGGTTTTAAACCTTAGTGTCCTGTGTCCTGGAAGGCTGGTGATCCCAAGAAAGCTGGGATGTCTAATCACTCTACTAACTGACACTGTCAATCCAATGACCTATAACACCAAAAACTGAATGAATGAACCTTTTAAAGAAATTCTTACTCTCTAAATAAAATCGGACATGATGGGTGTAGTTGAATGTATCAGTCACGAGGTGGCACTAGACTTCTAGATTTATTAATAGGCCAACTTTCATTGTCGTCACCTCCACAGGAGGTAGCCTTACATCCTAAAATTGTCAAGATATTCAGCTGTTTTTCATAGTACTAGTAGAGTCTTCTTTAAGATTGAAGAATACAACTACGTACCTCTGAAGAATGTTTAATTCCTTTGTATATTTCTGACAATCACTTAATGTTTCCAGGTAGAAAAAAGATGTATGTATAAATACTAATTTGTATTTTAATTTTTTTTTTCTGAAACTCATGTCACACTGACATGAAAATTTTGGACAGATGAAATTGTGACCATGGTAACATCTCTTATCCAGGGATTTAAAATAAAGCAAGCAAGAGTGCCTGGGTGGCTCAGTCAGTTGAGTGCCTGACTCTTGATTTAGGCTCCGGTCATGATATTAGGGCCTTGAGATTGAGCTTAGTGCTTAGCATGGAGCCTGCGTGAGATTCTCTCTCTCTCTCTCTCTCTCTCTCTCTCTCTCCCCTCTGCCCCTCCCTCCACTCAGGCGTGCACTCTCTCTCTCCCTCTCTCCAAAATAAATAAATAAATATGTTATAAATAAATAAAATAAAGCAAGTATTTATATATTCACCATAGTTACCACCTGAAGATTTTGAGAGTGCAGAAAAAAAAAATCAGTTTGCCAGAAAAATCTGATGTCAGAAATGTTCCAAGAGAAAACTTACTCAAGTTTATAGATTTTAGGGAAGAGATAATCCCAACTGGGTTTCATTTCCCAGCAGAACCTCGTAGTCACCAAGTCGAAAGGGTTTTTCCCTTTCGAGATCAAGTTAGCTCATTCTGAGCTCAGCAAGATTGTGACATGGTGTTTGATAATTTATAAACATATTTAAGCAATATTTATGTGCTATTTATAAAGAATATACTTTTGTAGATGAAGTAAAAAGCATGAGCTGACATAGTGTGCCCAAATCATCATAACACTGTCCTTTGGGGAGAAATTAAGGGAATGTCATTACTAATATTATCACTAATATATTTTAAAAAGATTTTATGTATCAGAGAGAGAGAGCACAAGCAGGGGGAACTACAGAAGGAGAGGGAGAAGTGGGCAGGGAGCCAGACACGGGGCTCGATCCCAGGACTTGGGGATCATGACCTAAGCCAAAGGCAGATGCTCAACCCACTGAGCCACCCGGCATCCCTATTTATTTGTTTTTGATTAAAAACCTAGTACTTTCTTGTGTGTGCCAATGTTTGTTATATTACATTCTTTTGATTTATTTCTTTCTAACTTTTCCAATTACAAAAAGAAGAAAAAATAATAAATTAATTGGTATGGTCCCCAAGGATTAGCTGACTTTCCTCCAATAAGTCTGTCAAGTCAAGTAATGAAACAAAATATGTCCAAGATGAAGCAGCTCTTGGCCCCCTTGTGTGGAACCTTCAGGACGGCATACCTACCCAGGATGGATTGTTTTGATGAGAGGTTCTAGTGAGTCTGTGGATAAGTGAGTTTACTTCTTTTTAAACTTGTTATTGGGAAAGAATGTTTTGCAAAATGGAGTTCTGAAGAGAGGATTATGTAGATAATGGTCCCCATGCTACAGAGAGACCAAGGGTGGGCAGAGAAGGGAAAAGCGATACGAAGGCTGGAAAATGAGTCGATGCAACTGGCGACTGTTCACCAGAGACCAGTGTAAGATGACAGACTCACAGGGAAATCTCTGGCATCTTTAAAATGTTCTTCTTGTGGTAACGGTTTTGCCTTTCACAAGTGCAACATAATGCAGGGGAGAAACCCAAGGTCACCAGCTCAAACAATGCAGGAAGAATTCCGGGGGGTTATTCCCCACTTTCAGTACCCTCAAGAGACTTTTGATAACTTCAAAGTAGCTACTTTTTAGAGAAAATACTTTTTTTTTTTTTTAAAGTAAACTCTTTACCCAACACAGGGCTTGAGCTCACGACTCCGAGATCAAGAGTGGCATGTTGTACTGACTGAGCCAGGAGCCCCAGGAAAACATATTTTAAATGTGTCTTTATAGTGAATTTTTTTTTCTTCACTATTCTTCAATATATTTATATCACTTTTTGGGGTTAATTCAAATTCAATGAAAAATTGCTATCTTGGGGCTCCTGGCTGGCTCACTCTGCAGAGCATGTGACTCTTGATCTTGAACATGTGCCATGTTGGGTGTAGAGATGACTTCAAAATAAAATTTAACAGAAAGAAGAAAGAAAGAAAGAAAGAAAGAAAGAAAGAAAGAAAGAAAGAAAGAAAGAAAGAAAGAAAGAAAGAAGAAAGAAAGAAAGAAAGAAGAAAGAAAGAAAGAAAGAAAGAAAGAAAGAAAGAAAGAAAGAAAGAAAGAAAGAAAGAAAGAAAAGAAAGAAAGAAAGAAAGATTGCTGTCTTATCGTCAGCGAGGCTCAGATTCACGATCCTAATTCTCAATCAAGAAGCTAAACCACACACAGAGGTAAATAAACTAGAGAAACAATACAGGTAGCCAGCATCTCATGGAAGATCAATAGGGGTGAAGATACGAAGCTTCCAGGGGCACCTGGGTGGCTCAGTGATTGAGTGTCTGCCTCTGGCTCAGGGTGTGATCCCAGGGTGCCTGGGATCGAGTTCCGCATCAGGTTCCCCACAGGGTGACTACTTCTCCCTCTGACTCTGTCTCTGCCTCTCTCTCTCTCTGTGTCTTTCATGAATAAGTAAATAAAATCTTAATATATATATATATATATATATATGAAGCTTTTATATAATGAAAGTTTATTACACATATACCAAAACTTTGTATTTAGTTCAAACACTTTGAATGAAACGCTTTGTAAAGCTTAGTTTATACTAAACTTTAGTTTATACTTGACTCTTCTATAGTACAAAATCCAACTTAGCCTTTTCTTCACGTTCAAAATGCTGGTTGTTTTCCTGAGCGATGAGTAGAGTGGCCTTCTCAGGAGCTAAGTGTTGTTTGCTTCTTTGTTTGTCTAGGAACTTAACTGCTTTTCTTGAAGGCTACCTTGTTTTTGGAACAGAGACAGTAGTTAATTCTTGATTTGTTGTTCATTTAGGGATGCAATTTTTTAAAGATTTTTATTTATTTGTTTGAGAGAGAGTGAGAACCAAAGACAATCACAGAGGCAGAGGGAGAGGGAGAAGCAGATTTGCCACTGAGCAGGGAGCCCGATGCGGAGCTTGATCCCTGGACCCTGAGATCATAACCTGAGCTAAAGGCAGACGCTTAACCGACTGAGCCACCCAGGAGCCCCTAGGGATGCATTTTTGTATATTTGTTTGTTTCTCAGATGTGTATACCATCGGGGTGGGAACATCCATAGGCAGGTTGGATTGTGCCCACCCAAAGCATTCATGGAGTTCTCCATAAAATCCCACAATTAATTTTTTTTTGTCTTTTAAGATGAAAACAATAAGATACCCTTCAAAAATGACATTTTCCAAGAGCTGTGGGTGCAGAGTCATGGAGTCGAGTACACAAGTCTTATTTTTATTTGCAAGGCCGTGGCTACAGTGGTTAGAAGCACAGACTCGGACAGACCAGCTGAGTTCTGTAGAATATGGGGCAATTTACATGAATCCCCCCACGCCTCCATTTCCTTATCTATGTGAAATGGCCATGATAATAATAGAGCTTACCACATCGAGTCTTCAAGAAGAAAAATATGAGTCAGTATTTGCAAAGTGCTTAGAACCACATCTGGCACCTAGAAAGCACAGGTGTTATGATATAAGCTACATCGTAGTAAAAAGAAATCTAAGGCAACATATTTTGGGTCCATATTTCTTCAGGGCATATATGTTCTTGCTGTTTTCTCCATGATTCCAAGAAGGGATGTGTATCTGGTTGGGTAAGCCTGCCCGGGGCCAGTTTCCCGGGCCTGTGACCTGTTCAGAGACCCCCAGGGTCTCAGAAGGACCCCTTGCCCAGTTTAATGTTCTGCTGTCACTGTCTTGAAATTTTTTTAAAGATTTTATTTATTTATTCATGAGAGACACACAGAGAGAGAGAAAAAGAGGCAGAGACACAGGCAGAGGGAGAAGCAGGCTCCATGCAGGGAGCCCGATGCAGGAGTCGATCCCAGGTCTCCAGGATCAGGTCCTGGGCCGAAGGCAGGCACTAAACCGCTGAGCCCCCACACTGTCTTAAAATTCTTAGTGATGGTCCTGATTCTCTCTAAATTTTGTGTTCTGTTCCACGTTGTTTGAAGCCCAGAGGCCCAAAGTTGGTCCTCATGGCCTCTCTGCTCACAGGTTTGGGGTCAACTGTTTTGGAGGAAATTGAAAGCTCTGTTGGGATCATTGCTCTATCTTTTTCCACAGCACCCAGCAGACGGCTGCTGGGGTGCAAAAGGCTTGCTTTGCTCTCTTTTCCTTGCCTCAGGTGCATAAAAGGAACACACCTATAAATATGCATTTTTAGAGAGGAGACAAAAGGGCTTGGCCTTTTTGCAAGTGCCACTCACACAGAACTATGCTTTATTCAGTTCTGGAGTTAAATTAGCAAGTCCAGAGTTTCTCTCCTTCCTTCAGGATCTTTCTTCCTTAGGCAAGTGTCTTGGAGGGTACGGGATGAAGCAGGAACAGTCTTCAATCCGAGGGGCGTGATCTCAGGCAGGCAAGTCGTTTAAGCTTGCCTGGTCTTGCTTCCAAATTGTTTTCAAATGAGGAGAACAATAGTTGCCAGATACAGAACAATGTGAGATCAGAAGATAATGTATGGAAAAGCGTGTTATCACCTGGAAGGCGGGGGCAGTAGTCACAGCATGAAATCGTGCCTTCTGCGTTCTTTCCTGGGGTGACAGTCACAAAGGCGCGGACTCCATTTTCTCTCTTTTTTAAAAATTATTTTATTTTATTTTATTTTATTTTATTTTATTTTATTTTATTTTATTTTATTTTATTTTATTTTTAAAACACCATTTTCTCAATTGAAATTTCAAGTGCCCGGGACACGGAGCTGCTCCATCAAAGTCTTAAAGTAAAAGCTCAACAAGGTGCACACATGGATTAAATCATCACTGCTGATGCATCTTCTCTGAGTGAGTCACAAAGAAGGCACCCAAAAGTGGACTCAGAAACGTGCATCTTCCTCAGAGATCTCCCATGATAGGCAGGGATGACATGTAAGGGGGAAATGATTACCATACAGAATTCTAAGTATTTTAATGAGAGAGAATGTAGAAAGTGCTGAGGCATCATCTGTTTCCTGCAGGGTCTTGGGGAAGGCGTCAAAGAGAAGGCTCTTGGAGTTCACCATTTGGAGAAAGAGAAGGGTATTCTGAGTCAGAGGGGGCATTTGTGGAAAGAAAATAAGAGACAATGACTAAAACAGGAGGATGAGGTGAGGATGACTTCTGCAGGTGAGGCTTTGGGGAAATTCCACAAGTTTCTCTTTTTTTTTTTTTTTAAGATTTTATTTATTTATTTCAAAGAGAGAGAACTAGTGGTGGGGAGGTGCAAAGGGAGAAAGAGAAAAGCTGACTTCCTGCTCAACAGGAAGCCCAATGCGATGTGGAGCTCCATCCCAGGACCCTAAGATCATGACCTGAGCTAAAGGCCGGTGCTTCACCGCCTGAGCCACCCAGGTGCCCCCTTCCACAGGTTTCTGATTACAGAGTGCTGCGATCAGGATTGTTTAAGAAGATAATCTTGGGGCACATGGATGGCTCAGTGGATGAACATCTGTCTGCCTTCAGCTCAGGTCGTGATCCCAGGGTCCTGGAATCGAGTCCTGCACTGGGGTCCCTGCAGGGGACCCTGGCTCTCCCTCTTCCTGTGTCTCTGCCTCTCTCTGTGTCTCTCATGAATAAATTAAAAATCTTAAAGAAGAAGAAGAAGAAGAAGAAGAAGAAGAAGAAGAAGAAGAAGAAGAAGAAGAAGAAGAAGAAGAAGAAGATAATCTTGGACACAGAATAGATAATGCACTGGCATGAGGAAACCAAGAAGGCAGGAACATTTATTAGTAAAGAAACTAATCCTAAGTGTCCATCAACTGGTGAATGATAAGCAAGTGTGGTTTATCCAGGCCAGAAAGTATTATTCAACCATAAAAAGGAACAAAGTGCTGACCCATACTGTGATACAGATGAACCCTGAAAACATTATACCAGGTGTAAGGAGCTAGTGACAAAAGGCCCTATATCGTATGATGACACTTATATGGAATGTCCAGAATAAACAAATCTCTAGAGACAGAAAGTGAATCACTGATTGCCAGGGGCTGAGGGAAGGGAGGGACGGGGCGAGACTACTCATGGGCATAGAGTTTCTTTTTGGGTGGTGAAAATGTTCTGGAATTAGATACGGGTGATGCTCCACCACTCTGTGTCTGTGTCTAAAAACCCCTGAAGTGGACAACTTAAAATAGTACAAAAGATACACAAAAGAATCTATTGCCTTTGTCTGGTAGAGAAATAAAGAAGACCTGAACAAAATTAGCACCAAATAACTTACCACAGTGTGGTGATGGAGTTCATCTGCACTCAGAAAACAGCGAGCAATTTTTTGTGGATCTTTTCCGAAGCCTATATTTACCAGAAATATATTTTCAATGATTAGTTTCTTTGTAGTTCCGTTTCAATGGGATTTGATGCCGTTTGTAAAAATGCATAATATACAAATGTAGAGAAAGTGATTCAGGCAAAAGGATGTTAATAAAAATGGTCAAATGAAGGCAGGGGGTGGGGTAAATACTGTACAGAACTATATATCATTAAAAAAGATCTTGCACCTTCTGAAAGTGTGTGCAAATTGAGCTCTTGGTTTTTGGTGGTTTTTTTTTTTTTTTTTTTTTTTTTTTTAGCAGCAGGAACATGAAGTACAATTGTTTGAGAAGATTAATCAGATGGTTACAAGAGTCACTGGTGAATGAGGGGTTTGGATTCGTTGGCTTCCTGTTAATTGAGGTTTTGCTATATAAGGTTTTCCTGTTTTGCAGATGAAACCGCCACTGTTGTTCGCATCCAGGTGCGTAAGGTCTGCAGAGAGCCGCCCCTTCACCAGGTCCAGAGGAGTCATGCTGAGGAGGCTGTGAGGTGAAGTTCTCGGCTGGTTCCAGCCACCCCGTCCTGAGAAGGAAGGGGCAAGGCTGGGGACACCTGCCATCGGCCTCAAGCAGCAGCGTGAAGCAGATCCCAGCAATTGACGCTGGGCTTCAGTGTGTCTTCTCAGCAGAATGGGGCCTCTGCAACATGCCAGGAGTTAGGTGCCTTGACTACAGGAGTCTGAGAATAAACTACAATCAGATCTAAGGATGCACCTAGTGGCTGGTCCTTTCCCATCCCATCCCATCCATCTCCCAGGCCCAAGAATACAGCAGCAGCTAAACTGATGGCTGCAAGTAGAAGACAATGAAGCTAAGTGGCAACTAAAAAGAAATGAAAAATGCATTGAATGGGGCACCTGGCTGACTCAGTCAGTAGAGCATGCGACTTTTGATCTGGGGGTCATGAGTTCAGACTTCACACTGGGTAGAGAGGTTACTAAAAAACTAAACTTCAAAAAAATAATAATAAAATACATGGGGCAGACATACTAAATACCGGAAAAATAACAAAGGACACCTAGGCACTCAAGCGCAATTTCTCACAGCTAGCCCCCAGAGTTTTGGCTCTTAAGCCATTGGATATAAAGCACTTTACAAGAAAACACAGCATTCTTACATGAAAGCACATGGGTCATGTGGGGTTGGGAGATCCGGGTTCTAGCCCTGCCATTAACCAGTTCAGCCCAGCGCAGAGCAGAGCTGACACCGCTCGTGGCCTCAGTCTCCTGATTCATAAAACAAGGTGTTGGACCATGTATTTCTAGTCACCCTTCCATCCTGAACTCGCTCTGATAACCCGATGGAGTGTAGTGCGAAGGATAAGGTCACCAGGGCTTGGTAATGCCTGCCATTTGCTGTATATTTTATAACCACACTAAGCCTCGGTATCCTCGTTCACAAAATGACCATCACAATAATGAATATATCATCTACTTCACAGAATAGCTGCAAACATTAAGTAAGGATGTGTATAAAGTACCTAGGCAGTAAAAAAAATAATAATAAAAAATTTTTTTTAAAATTTAAAAAATAAAAAAATAAAAATAAAAATAAATAAAATAAATAAAATAAAAAATAAATAAAATAAAAAATAAAAACAAAAAATAAATAAATAATTTTTTAAAATTTTAAAAATTAAAAAAAAAAAAAAGTACCTAGGCAGGCATGGCATGTATGAGGCCTTGACAAAGGTTCCCTACTGCTACCAGGATTAGCAATGGCCTAGAGAAAAGACAGACAGTTCTTGTTCTAGTTCTAGTTCTAGAGAAAAGACAGACAATTCTAGCTCTGATCCTAGAGAAAAGACAGACAGTTCTAGTTCTAGTTCTAGTTCTAGTTCTAGTTCTAGTTCTAGTTCTAGAGAAAAGACAGACAGTTCTAGCTCTGATCCTAGAGAAAAGACCGACAGTTCTAGTTCTAGTTCTAGTTCTAGTTCTAGTTCTAGAGAAAAGACAGACAGTTCTAGCTCTGATCAAGAAAGTACAAGTTGCTTTGTATTTAACAAGAACAAAATGAGTCTTTCCATTAACTTGTTGTCTCATTTCAAAAATAATACTGCTTGTGGTAAGAACTTTAGAAAACACTTTTGAAGCTTCCGTTCTGAGAAAAGAGACCTGCAAAGTGAGGACAGGATTGATCTCTTCTAAAACACAAGTTTGGGCAGCCCCGGTGGTTCAGCGGTTTAGCGCTGCCTTCAGTTCAGGGCCTGATCCTAGAGACCCAGGATGGAGTCCCATGTCGGGCTCCCTGCGTGGAGCCTGCTTCTCCCTCTGCCTGTGTCTCTGCCTCTGTGTGTGTGTGTGTGTGTGTGTGTGTGTGTGTGTGTGATGAATAAATACGAAAAATCTTTAAAGAATAAATAAAACACAACCATTCTCGAGATAAAATGACCCAGGGGATTTAAAACTGTAGGGTTGCCTTTAAATCCAAGCCTCTTCAGCTTCAAAATTCATCCATTAAGCAGCAGAACACACAGTTAGGAAAGTTTACATACAGTCGCTGTGATTTCTCTCCTTGTGGGGCTCTGCTGTTTTGAAGACTATTTCCTTCCAAGGAGGAAAATTAGGGAAACCAGCACCAAAATGTTTCTTGTCGGCCCCCTACCTGCGCTGGCTCTAGTTCTGGGCAGCAGATAACACCTGCTTTTGACAGCCAGGTGCCTCCTTGCCCTGCACCTGCCCGGCTCCACCCAGCACACAAAATCTGCAGCAGGCATGGCCTCAGAGCTGGCAGCCCGGCAGCCTTCCAGGGCCTCGATGCATTGCTAGGAACAAGGTCCTGCCTTCCCGTATGAATTCAGATGGTCTGTAGGTGACTGTTAACGAAACTGCTTGAAAACTGTCTACAGAGAGTGATTCTGTGGGAGACACGGAGTGGAAGGCAGGAGACATCATCAGGGTTTTTAACCCTCGTGCCCCTGCACCCATGTGATGACGATTGAGCTAAGTTTTTAGGATACTAAAGCCGGCCAAAAGGAATGAAATTTTGATATACACTACAATGTGGATGGACCTTGAAAACATTATGCTAAAGTGAAACAAGCCAGACACAGAAGAGCAGATACTGTGTGATGATCCCATTTATATGAAGTGCCTGGAATAGGCAAATTCACAAAGATGGAAAAGAAGGGATGAGTTGGGAGGAGGGGCAGGGGGAGATGATTGTCTAAGGGGTACAGAGTTTACGTTGGGAAGGATGAAAAAGTTCTAGGGATAGGTAGGATCTCCAGTAGAGAAGCAAGCAGCTTCAAATCCAGCTTAAACAGCAATAATTTGAGCAACACGCTTGGGTATCATGCTAACCAACTTCAAGGGAGTGGTTAGTCTCACCTTTTTGAGGGAGGAAAGAGTAGTTGATCGGTAGAATTACTTTGACCATGTCTGGAACTCTTTTTCAAAAAATCTGAACAAAGCATGGGCAACTGTCATCTGGTCAATCTCTGTGGTTCTTGTCAAAGAATCTGTTATACCATTTTCTGTACTAAGTAGGTAAATTTAACACTCCTTGTGTGTCTGTCTTCAAACCTCCAACACCTCGTCCCCCATCCTCACTGTCTGCTCCTGTTCCTGCTTCCGTTGTCCCCAAAACCTGACACAGTCAGAATTTGCCAGCCCTCCCCGACCACATCCTCCCACCCACCAGTGTCTAGACCCACAGAGTCTGCCTTTTGGCTCGTTGCCATAGAGGGACCGCCAAAGTCCAACTCTCTGTTTGTCACTGGGTCCCTTTGCTGTTGTTCACTCAAGGTTATCTCCTCACTCATCCTGTATTGTCTGTCTCCTCTGCTAGAACATATTCTTGTAAGAGCAGGGATTTTTTTCTACGTAACTCTCTGATGTATCCTAAGCATGGAGATCGGTTGCTGGCATGCAGTAGACTCTCAATACACAAATGAATACATTCCTGTTCTATGTTTAAAAGCTCTCAGTATTTTAAAAAATGAAATATTTGAATAGAAAAACATAACTTGGGCAGCCAGCCCGGGTGGCTCAGCAGTTTAGCGCTACCTTCAGCCCAGGGCGTGATCCTGGAGACCTAGGATCGAGTCCCACGTCGGGCTCCCTGCATGGAGCCTGCTTCTCCCTCTGCCTGTGTCTCTGCCTCCCTCTCTCTCTCTCTGTGTGTGTCTCTCATGAATAAATAAATAAATAAAATATTTAAAAAAAAAGAAAAAGATAACTTGATTATAAGAACCCCATAAACCCATTAAATGTTCCAAAAATGCCAATATTTCAACATCTGAGCTGCATCTTCCGGAAGTTACACACAAAATATTTTGCCATCCATATCTTCCCAATATTATTTTAGAAATAAGTCTGTGGCACAGTGTCTTTGGACCTCTTGAAACCAGTGAATTTATGCAGGAGCTCGCACTCCAGAAGTTGAGAAATGTGAAAGTCATTTAAGTACAGACAAAATTGGACCTATCAGAATACAAGGGATTAAAAGCTCAGTGCACTTTTGTTGTGGTACCTGGATGGCTCGGTTGGTTGAACATCAGACTCTTGAGGGCTCAGGTCCTGATCTCAAGGTTGTAAGAGGATTGAGCATTAGGCCCCACTCTGGGTGTGGCGTCTGCTTGGGATTCTCTCTCTCCCTCTGTCCCTCCCCCATCCACCTTCCTCTAAAGTAAAGAAATACATTATTTTTTAAAAACAAATAAATAAAAGCTGAATGCACTTTCCTAGGCAGCAAAAGTTGCCAGGGTAAATTCCCTATGACTAGCTACAGTACTAAACAGCTTTAGCTACTGTAGCTACTTTAGTCTGAATCATATATGCTGTTCCTCAAAACACTAAGCAAAATGTAGGTTTATTTTATTTTATTTTTTTCAAAATGTAGGTTTATAATACAGAAGCAGGTTATTCTTTGCTTGGCCTCTATACTTCCTGTCATCAAAGGAGAACATGAGGTCATCATTAAAGGCTTTTTTTTTCTTCTGACCTACTTGAGAACACTCTGAAATGATCAGTTGCAAAACATTCTGGAAACTTGGCAATGTTGGCCTTAACAGTGACAGAAAAGCTGTACAAGTGCATCTCTGGAGGGAGGTCTCATGCCAGAGAAATGCATAGATATTTCTTTTTATTTTTCAGATTTCCCCTTCAGTAAGTGACTTGATTCAAATTTGAGGCTTGGCAGAGGCCTTTAGGATATATTCTAAATTACTAGTAAGAGCTCTTTTAGCTTGGGTGTGAGCTAACAAAAGCTAAATTTTAGTTTTAAACACTGTATGCTTTAGCTCTACTGCTGGTCACTCCACTGTACCTTAAACGTAATAAATAGATTGGGGGGGGGGGGAGGATTTTAAAGATGTTTTCCCTCTGGCACATGGTACTTTGATGTAGGACCAGCATGTGTGTCTTTTGGGAGTGGGAGTTAAAGAATAGGATTTCTCTTCTAGGCCAAATTATGTTCCATGACCTAACTTAGGGGAAAACCAGACCCAGGGATCAGAACAGCATGTTAAGGTTCAAGAATTCTAATCATTTCTCGAGGCTCATCCTCAATCTAAAGCATTAATGATTGCTTTCACTTCTCCAAGGCTCCATTTCTCTATCTGAGCTCACCACACAAATGCCCCCTAGACTTTGTTAGGTAGCCAATTGATTTGAAGCCCCTCCAGAGGTTCTGTAGCACAACATGGACATTTTGGGTTGAAGTGGTCAGAAGTTGAGGGCTCCATTGTTGCTGCCACCAAGTGATTTGTGTTCATGAACTCCTTGTTCCTAGCACAAGAATGAGTAACTTGTTTCTATTTCTCTTTTACTAGAATAAGTAAATATTTACAAAGGCGATACAGTATGGTATTCATTACAGCATAAAGGAGACATACAGCATGAAAACCAGTTATTGTAAAGGACGTTAAAAGTCTCTCAGCAAATTTCCTTTCCTATCTTAAATTGAATCAAGGGCTCATTTGTATAAATCCAGCTGGATTCAACGAGTCATAATAAGCCTTTCAAAGGCTTGTGAGGATTTTTTTTTAAGTTAGTTGTTTTTGTCAAGTACTGTTAAAGTGGATAAATGCATCATGTTTTCATTGATAAAGATGAACCCATTTTTATATGCAGTTGATGTCCGAGTACCATAGATTAATAAACGAATATTAACTGTTATGTCGGAGATAGACACACACATATGTGATTTGTCAGTGTTTCATTATGAGGACACTAAAAGCCTTAAAACTATTTCATATATTTATTTTGTGTTTGCTGTACAATGACATTTCCCCAAAAAGGGTTTTGTTTTGTTTTGTTTCAACCACTCAAATACCCTTTTGAGATTGTTAAAACCCTTATTAGTGTTCCATCTTGGCAGAAATTATGTTTCATTCACTTTTGTGTTTCTAAAAATTAACAAAATCCCAGAGAGATCTCTGACAATGAAAATATGTGCTGGATAAAAATGTAGGCACACGTCGACACTTTGGTCTAAAGAGCAAAATAGACTCTGGGCGATTCAGTAGGAAAGACAGTTTTTCTTCCTTGATGATATCCTTCTAATACAGAACCTGCAGCTAGATATCCTCCATTTACCTTTCATAACCTAGCCATGGCTTTGGGACCCAGAAACTCCTTTAGCCTCACCTGTTTTTAATGGCTTCCCTAAGAAATATTATGTGTGTTGAGACACTGAACTCTCTTGTTAGGTTAGACATCAGTTTCAATGAAAGAAACCCGAGTGCATTCAGATAGGTCTGTTTGTATAAAGAGTATTTAAAATTAACATCCTGGGGAAACCAACAGAACTTTCTGTTATCTGATTTCTTTCCACATATGGTTCAATGCACCACTAATGGTTTCCATTTGAAAAAAAACAAATTCATTTAGAAAGAAAGATGTTTTGTAATATATATAAGAAACCTGAATGTTCTTAAGAATACACCAGTTCCTTAGAAGTTGTGTGATTCAATCTAAGAATTGCCAGTCATAAGTTCTAAATATAATTAACCAGTACTTAATTTTACCTGAAGTTTCAAACTTCTTTGGTCATTGGTACACAAACGGGGATTCCCACACACACTGCTCACTGAACTCTTACAAAAGTTAAAAGGATAAGTAAGCACCAATAATTTTGTGGAAATAATATAATTTCCTAAAATACCTGCCTAAGAACCATCCTGCATAATCACACATGTTCCCCATGTTTCTATCCTCTGCCACAATAAACCTGCTTCCATTTTACAAAGGAGCCTGCCATCTATTTGGGTGCATTGCTTCAAGGACTAAAGATCTCTATTAAAAGTATGGGTTCTGAGGAAGATTTAATTCAATGATAAATCCATTCCCTATAAACCTGCCTCACTATATATATTTCAGTGAAGGCCAAGGGCGACTTTAGTATCAACGGCAGAGTGTAGTGTTGGGAATGACTCTCTCTTTCTTCAAACCCCATGTTCAAATAATACATAACTTTTTGGGAAGAGACCTTTGTGAGCAGAAGCAAAGGAAACTTCAAACTGAAAAATAGATGTCCCAGCGCATTAAATGCAACCTAATAAGAACTTAAAAGTGTCATCAATATGACTTCTGTCCATGAACTTGAAAACCTGGTTTTGTAATAGTTAACATACATTTTCTTTAGGTGGTTCGGTACATTAATAACTAGATCATAAGCCAATTTAAAGCTTGAGCAAGATAATTATGCTTCAAAGTGGCTGAATAAACTTAACAATTCAGAAGAGTTTATTTTAATTATTTCTAATTAGGGGCCCCATTTTATTTCCCTTCAAAAAGAAATACCACCTTACGTTTACCTTGCAATTTATATTTTTCAAGGATTTTTGACCTATGTAATCTCATTTGATGCTTATAACAATCTCACAAGGTGTACAGGATCTTACTTTGTTTGAGGGCATCTGGGCTCAGAGAGGAGAGCATGACTCTCAAACCAAACTCAGATCTCCCAACTCAAGGCCCAGTGCTCTTTCTGTTCTGTCAAACTATACCTAACAGTTAGATGAAAGCCTTCAGTGTTTGGAGCCTGTGCTGTCATCCCTACATGAAAAACTCATGGCTAAACAAAACCAAAAACAGGCAGAATATCAAGTACAGAATGTAATAATACCAATATAATTGATTATGGAAATTTTCAGGCTAATAAGCAGTTGTTTTACTTTATTAAGACTTATTTTTTTTAGAGCAGTTTTAGGTTCATAGCAAAATTGACAAGTGAATCTGGAGATTTCCTATATACTTCCTGACTCCACACCTGTGTAAAAGCCATAGTTTTAACCCTTTATGAAAATATAATACTAACTCTCCTCTACTCCCTCTAGATCTTGGAAGAAAAGAAGTGGCATTAAAATGTGCCTTTGTACCATATCGTCCATCTATGTTTTATATGAAGAAGGAATCCAGAACCAGAGAATGACTGTCAGGCACATCTGCAGAGAGGATACTGATCGTCCCAAGTTTGGGCAGGGCTCTTCGCACCCCATCTCTCCACACACAGGCTGCCTGTGAACTTCTGGAACGGAGCCTTGCTCCAGTCTTCCTGATTCAAGTAGAAGTTGCTGGGATGGACATAGCATCACAGGCACAAAATGCAGCTGCCGGAGACTGCCATTGTCTCAAGAACAAAACAAAAGGTCATTTTCCCTGGGAGGGGAGCGAGACTGCTACCACCATTCTTCACCCCCTTCACAGCATCCCACGTGCCCTGCTCCCGCTCAAGCCTAAGTCCTCACCTGGCTCAGGAAGCCATGTCCTGCCACTTCAGGAATCTTCCGTCTGCACACCACCCCTCAGCTCCCACCCTTCTTTCACAATTTGAAAAAACTGAAGATTCTCTCTAGAATCTCCTTCTTGCAGATAGTAAAACATATAATACTATGCTACCTAATGCAAGCTATATGAGAACGTGCCTTTATGAGTAGCCTTGCATTTTTACTTCTCCTCTGGGACACTATTTTACTCATCACATTCTTTCTGCTTAAATTTCAATTATTTATATTTTAACATTAATTATTATAGACCCTAATGATAGACAACCAAAATTCAACCTATAACATTAAGCTCAAATATATAAAAGAGAGACAGACAGACAGACAGACTAACCATGCTGCTCTGTGGTGAAGAATGGCTTCCCTAAAATATCCACAGTCACTGGTGGACTCATTCAGTACTGGGAGCCAGTATCTGGGCATCTGTTTCTTTATTAAACACTTAATGTATACTGATGGTGGTAGTGGGTGGCTGCCCAAAAAGCTAGGCAAAAGAAAGCGTGATGAAGTTCTTGCTACACAATCCATGTAGAGTTCATGTAATTAGAAAGCGTAGAAATGATACGATAAAGCAAGCACTGTTTCTTATATTTCTTAACAGTAAAAATTTCCCTTGTTTCAATTCCCTTCTTAATTGTATACCACAGTGGCATGTTTCAGTACAGTGAGATCCTGAAATGACAGAAAAACATTGAGGTTAAGTATTGTTTTGAGTCAAATGAGTTGTAAGTTTGGCAGCAAGGAAGTTCAACATCAGCCACCATGGGACATCTCGTTCATGTACCTGCCCTCATAATTTGGTGATAGGTTGGGATGCAAGATATGCATTTCTGGGTTCTCCTTGTAACATTTTGCAGGGTCTTTTTTTCATATCATGTTTACAAACTAAAATCTAATGTCATATAAGGAGGGATAAAAAGTCTAAGAACCAGGGGTGCCTGGCTGCCTCAAACTGTCAAATCTGTGACTCTTGATCTTAGGATTGTGAGCTCAAGCCCCACGTTGGGTGGAGAGATTGCTTAAAAATAAAATCTTCTCTAAATAAGTCTAAGAGCCATCTTAAGAACACACACTCCCCTAGTTGTAAGAAAATAATTGTTTGTTATAGAAGTTAGAAAAGAAAAATTACCCAGTAGATGGAACTTGATATTTCATAGAAAAAGACGATCACCAGTCCAATGAAAAGTTAGGTGGTGTTTCCTAATCCAGAGGTCTGTAGCCTCTGTTGTTTGTTTTACTTTTTTCTTTATGTCTTTATTTTGACCACTCACCTCTATTCTCTTTCATAGAGTCCACAGAAATAAGTGACCTATGAGGCCATCTGCCTCTAAGACAATTACTAGTAAGTTCCTCAATGTTTAAAGATATGATCCCACAGTACAGGCTCCCAGAACTCATCTGGCTTTCTTCTTATCTTCTTTGAATCGACAATATTTAACAGCTATTAGTTGGAGCTGCCATTAAAGAAAACATACACATAAGACCCCAAATCTCTCAAATTCTAATATCCTAACTATGTAAATCCAATATATTTCCTGCATTCACTGGCTGGCAAGTTTAAACTTTGATGTTTAATTTATGTCTATGAGGGCTATCTGTATTTTCAAGAATATGGCAACCATGAGCATCCACTTCGTAGGCAGAGCAAAGTTTCAGATGATCTAATTATGCATCGTAGCTTATGTAATTCCCTCACCATTCAAAAGTTTTCTCAAAACTTGTAATCATCTGGGTAAACAAGCACCAGCTCCATGCTTACAAGAAGGTCAGACCACAGGACAGAGAAAGCAAAACACGGAGCCAGATGTCAGACCAAATTTCACTGTGCTTCAGGGTAAATGTCACCACAAGACAAATATCTATGCTTTTATGATTATGTGGGCTAATGGGCAGACTTAGCCAATGGTCTTTAGTTTCCATCTTGGTCTCAGATCAGTATAGGTCAAGGGTCTTGCCTTGCCATGATGCCAAGTTTCCCTATGCTGATCAAGGGGACCCATTTCCAAGAAAAAGTTGGTTGGCCATTTCAGGGCACATACTTATGAGCACGGAATTCATCCCTGATAAAGAAAGGAGACTGAAAGTGCCTCACAATGAGATCTGGGCTGAGAACAGGAGAAACAGCTGGCGGCAACCTCTCAAGAAGACCCACAGGCTGATAGGAAAAATGTGATGTCGAACGAATCCCTCATTCCACTGGGTCTCCGTGTAAAAGGGATCATAATACCTTCCTTTTGATATTAACATGCAGAAGAAAGTTCATAAACCAGTATAGTATATTAGGAGAAAAGAAAGAATGGGGGTTGATGAACGTACCATGAAAGAACCATTGGCAAAATGATGGATTAAACTTGTTTGCATTTCTATTGAGGTGGATCATCACTTGTTAGTTTAAGTGATCTCTATGCTCTGATTATAGTTATCAGCACATAAAAATATTGGCTAAGCCTCAAAAAAGCACAATAAAAATTCATAGTCTTATAAAATTTGGTAAATAAGCAACAGAGTGGTTTGAAGTACATTCAGAGGACAAAGAAACATAGCTCATCTAACTGTTAGCTGAAAGTAAAATGAAATATGATGTATCTCTGAGACTGACCTTGGAGGTAAAGGAAAATGCAAAATCAAATTATGAAAAGTAGTATTTTCAGGGACTGTAATGCATGATGTTTCCGTGCAGAGTTCAATTTCCTGAAGTTAAAGATACCATGAAGTGTACTATAACTATTTAAAATAGAAAATTATTTCTCTATTTGAAAGGAAATCCATCAGCTCTGTTTCAATAAACTGAACCAAAGAACCTGTTAACTTCACTCTTCCAACAGAGAGCATCTTGGGTTGGTTTAGGTTGTGCTAATGGCTGATCATTGTAACACTGAGAAAGAATGTCATTGTCCCCCCCATATGTCACTCAAGCTAACCATAATGCTTTCCTAGGGCTGCCATAAAGAAGTAACACAAACCGGGTGGCTTAAAACAACAGAGATTTGTTCTCACACAGTTCTGGAGGCCAGAAGTCTGAAATCAAGGTGTCAGGAGGGTCGTGCTCTTTCTGAAGGCTCCAGGGAAGAGTTCCGCCCTGCTTCTGGTGATTGCCAGCATTCCTGGGCCTGTAGAATCATCCCTCCAGTAGCTGCCTCTATCTTCACAGACCATTCTTCCTGTGTCGCTGTGTCTCATTAGGTCTTTTTATAAGGACATGGATCACTTCATTTAGGGTCTGACCTAATCCAGGCTGACCACATCCTAACCTAATTACTAATTACCTAATTTCCAAAAAAAGGTTATATTCTGAAGTTCCAGGTGGATATGAATTTGCAGGGGAAAATTATTCAACCTAAAACACTAACCAATGATAAAACTCTTTTTTAGTCATTGAATCTCCTCTGGGAGTCCACAATTTCTAAACATGTACACTCTATTTGGAGGCCAAATAAGAAGTTGATGCAAGGCCAAGTTATCCTTTTAAAAACGGATTTTTTCCCGCTTGCTGCTTAACCTACTGAAATTATATCTAAGCATTGGACAACTTCTCCTGCCCTAGGTGCAACAATGCAGGTTGCTATTACTGTTCTTTGTTTCATTTTTTTATGTCTTTTTTTTCTTGTGTTTATTTAAACAAAAGATAGTTCCTTGTTTTAAAAAAAAAAAAATTCAGGCTATCGGGGAAATCATCACATCTGTTCATCCTTTTGGAACACGACTTGTTTAGGAAGCATACTCTCATTTTATGCCCCCATTTGTAGTTACAAAATGGAATTCCTTTCTTTCCTGTGTACTTGGATTGGCTCTGTCCAATGGGCCATCTAGAACAATGAGTGGGTTATAACAGCAGCAGAACACCAATAGTAGATATAGCAAGAGTAGAGGTGCCAGAGGGAAGAAAGGGGCAAAGACAACCTGATTTAATCTCACAATACTTGTTGGCTCTGTTAGCAAACAAGTAATACTATAGGAAAAAAAATGATAGTCACCCTTTTTCTAAGATAAAGAGCAAAGCCATGTGGTTAAAATACAGATTTGAAGAAGTCTGCACATATTGTTTTTATGTCAGGACAGTGGCAATCTCAGACATGTTATGTTCAGAGGCTGAATTTACAATGATGCTTGCATGAAGAGAAAAAGAAAGTGTGTATTGCAGATCTGCTTTTGGAATAGCTTAAGCTTTGGACTTAGGCTTGAAGAAGAAAAAACATGTTTTATTTTGTAAGACATGGGAATTTGTGAATTTTTGAATTTTTAACATTGGTTTTTATGGACCGTTAAACCTCTTATACTTTTGGACCCAAATATGTTCCTTAAGGAAGTTTTAGTCTCTAAAATAGGAGAGGATATTCTGAGTCCCACCCAAACCTCTGATTCCTCATGAACTCAAGTTCGTGCAAGGGAAAAACTACTTGCAGGTGTGGATGAGAAGTCCTGATTAGCTCAACTCCAGCTTCTCACTGAGGACCAGCAACTACATATCAAGAAGGAAGCAGGAAGTGAAGCAACCCACCCTGTGATGTTTGCATTCAACTGTCCGTAGTCTACTTCTTGGATTCTACTTGTGGCCTAAATGATGAAAAATTGTTTGAAGCCAAACCAATATTTTTTGCATTTGATTTTAAAACTGTGCTTTTAATACAGTGAGCAAGAGCCCAGCGATGTGTGTAGAGAGCCTGCTAAAGCAATCTTTTTATGGGATTCCCCAACCCTCATACCTGAGTGAAAGCTAGTAAGTAGCTTTCTTGCCTATGTCAGCCAAAATAATTACATCAGTTGTTTCTACCCAAAAGGGACCCTACTTGGATAGGATCCTTCCTGGAAAGTCTCCCTATGTGACACCTGGAAGGCTTTATAGAGAAAAGTAAACTTGACTACGTTTGGCTAAAATATAAAAGTATTTCTTAATCTTTAGAGTTTAAATCATTACCTATTTCCAATTAGGCCCCCGGAAGCCCTCATTTTTGTATTAGGATGCTGATATTATTATCTAAAAATATAACTGAAGATATCATACATTAAAACTGTTGCTCTGATTTTTCATGTGCCATTCACTTTAAACCATGTGGATTATATCAGGTACAGTGTAACCACACAAGGCTGAAGGAGGCTGAGTTTCATTTCCAGCCACCCCCAAGACAGAGCTTAATTTTACATTTTGTTAAATTGATATCATACTTGTGATGGTATCTTTTACTTTATTATTTATATGGAATACAACGCATATAAACAGAAAAGGTCCCATTAACATAGTTACCTTAAAAAAGCTATGTAGTTTAACATCTTTTTCATGGTACACAAATCCACATTACTGAAAATTGATTTTTTAATATTTTACCAAAAAAAAATCTACTCACTAATTATTTTTAACTGCCTTTGATTCAAATCATTTAACCTTCTGATGGCCAAGATAACAGGTGTGCATCGGGACCCAGCTGCCAAATGGGTGGTATCTGGGGAAACAAAGAAGAGAAAAAGATCGCCTTCACTGCAACCCCCCACTCTCCACCCCAAACCTCCTTGGCCACATATTGCATCTTTGCTCTACCCAAGATTGTCCCAGCTCCAAAAATAAATTCAACCATGCTGGCTTAGTTCATTCTGGCTGCTATCATAGAATAGCATAGACTGAGTGGCTTATGAACAACAGAAATTTATTTCTCACCATTCTGACACTGGATGTCAGAGACCAGAGATGGCATGCTCAGGCTCTGGTGAGGGTCCTCTTCAGAGTTGCAGATGGCTGTGTTCCCTTGTATCGTCACAAGGCAGAGAGAACAGGAGAGAGAGAGACAGACAGAGAGAGAGAGAGAGAAAGAGACTCTCTTGGGACTGTTTTAAGGACATGAATCCCATGCATGAGGACTCCACCCTCCTGGCCTAATCACATCCCAAAGGCCCCATCTCCCTATGTCATCAGATTGGGGGGGTAGGTTTTCAACATACAAATTTGGGGAGTGGGGAACACGCACATTTAGTCTATAACACATCCTTCTTGATGGCAAGCTCTCCTTCCTTGTTCTCACCCCCCTTTCATCCATTACATCTCTCTCCACTTTCACGAAGACCTCCAGGTACTTGAGCCTTTCCTTTTCTGCCAACCAGCCATGTCCACTCTCTTCCTCATCCATGAAATACATGGCAGCTCCTCACTTCCGATTATTTCTTATCAAGATCTTCACCTCCCTTGTCCCCTTGCCCTTCTGTCATGCCTGTCCTCCAAAACCCCAAGCTAGATCTAACCAACTATCCACCTGTTGTGGTGAGCTGTTGAAGGAAAGCTCAGTAGCCCCCACATTGGAACTTGGCATTGATATTTTTCTAGCCAGCTGTTCCTCTCATTCTGCAGTGGCTATTTTCAAACTTCTCAGCTTTCTCCAAACCTTCTACCCTGGGATGGCAGATAGAAGCCAGCTGAGGAGTCCACCAGAGTCGTCTTCTTCCAGGACATCCAGGAAAACTATATTTAACAGCCCCCTTACATATGGTGTAGCCATTCTACTGAGATCTAGTCATGGAATTTGAGTAGAGTGAAATTCCTCTTCTCAGAGGCCTGGCCTATCCAAATCTCCCACAAATGCTCCTCTGTCTTGCCCCATTGCATTATGGATGCTAAGACCTGGAGCAGATTTGACTGTCACCCATTAAACCATGTGAGTTATAACAGGTACAGTGTAACCACAGGAGGTAGAAGTTGGCTGGGTTTGATCTCCATCCACACCCAAGACAGAGCTTAATTTTACATTCTGTTACATGGATATCACACCTGCTTTGTGATAGTACCCTTCCCTTTGTTATCTATGCAGCATACCATGCATATATATATAGAAAAGGACCCATAAACATAATTACCTGAAAAAGGCTATGTATTTTATCATCTTTTTCTTGTTACTCAGAATCTCAAACTGATGTGGTCCTGAACGACTTTGTAAAACAAATCACATATACACACACACCAACCCCGGCCCTCCCCACTCTCCACTGTGCCAAATGGATTTTACCTGAATGACAAATAAGTGATGGTCGGATCCCAGAGGCTGGTTTGAGGAGGATATCTGCTCTTCTCCCCATCACGCCTGTCTCACCCTCCTTATAAACTGTGGCCTCACCTCCTGTTCTCCTGAAGAAGAAAAATGAAAACTTACTGTATTCTCTTGTAAATGCTGGAAAACAACTTACTAAATAATTAAAGTTTTTTTAAAAGATTTTATTTATTTATTTGAGATAGAGAGTGAGAGAGCAACAGAGGGGTGTGGGGGGACCCTGGGGTCATGGCCTGAGCCAAAGGCAGACACTTAACTGCTGAGCCTCCCAGGCGCCTCCTGAATAATTAGGGTTAAATGGTACCTACTACCACTGGGAGGATGACCTGAGAGAACCCAAGGACAGCAATCATCACATGGCCTCCGGCCCCTAACGCTCAGTGGGAAGAGGGAGAGATGAGGGCAGACTCTGGCTCTCCTTTCCATGCCTCCCATAGAACTATATTGTAAAGTAACACTTTGAGGCCTGAGAGTCTTATACTGATCTTCCCTATGTGTCCATAACAAAAATAGGTACAGAAATTGAAATTTAAAAATTATTTCCATTGACCATAAATAAAAATATTATTTTTTCTGGATTGAGTTATCTTTATAATTGTTATCAGTAAACAATTGATCAAAGCACCTAAATATGACATATTTTAAGCCATTAAATTAAATAAACATAAAGTAAAATATAAAACATAAAATATACAATAAAAAGCAAAATGTATTGAGAATGAAGCTCTTAATAGATGAATGGGACTATTTTGTTTAGTGGTCTCAAGTTTTGGGCTATTTGCCAATTATTTACAAACCTGTGGATGATAGACAGAGACTAGTTCAGCATTGATGTTATTTTTATTTTCTTTTTTTTTTTTTTTTTTGGGGAAACAACTGTGAAAACTCTGTTCAAATAAATAAATAGAAATGGAAGGTATTTGTCTATAAAAATATACCTCAATTACCTGAACAATTTCTCAGCATTCCTGATAAAATTACTTTGGCCATTTACCATTAAAAATAAGTTACTTTTTAGTTGCCTATCATCAAAGGTATAACTTGACTAGTCTTTGGGTTACAATCCTATTCCACTTAGAAACTCCCTGATTTGCAAAAGAACCTATCAGTGCATCGCTAGTCATTCACTTACTCCTCCTCACCCACACCTTCAGCTGCCCTTGGCCTTCATATGCAGCGTTCACACCAAGGGCCAGGAGCCTCTGCAAGATTCATAATAAATGGAGAAGGGGTGGCTATACAAGCAAAGGCTCAGGGGGATAAATTTTAGGAAAATACACATATGCAAGTTGAATGGCAGGAAATTCATTCCTTAAAACTACCCAGGTGGGTGTGCCCCTGGGAAAGCCTTTGCATACCTTCCAAGTATACGGAGACCACCTACTGAAGACCATGAACCTAATGAATTGGCCGGGTCCCCAGAGGAATTCCCTGGGTTTTGTGGACCCGAAAAGCAAATACCATTTTGTAGAGTTCCTCTTCCCTTAAGAGTGGAGGCTCTTCTCTTAAATTCATTAAAACTTCAAATTCATAGAACAGGCTGATGACACTTGAGTATAACTCAGCAGTTGGAATTTTAGCTGCACATGGGCTAATTTATTAAAGATATTATTTATTTATTCTAGAGACAAAGAAAGAGTGAGCAAGAGGAGGAGGGGAGGGGCAGAGAGAGAGGGACAAAGCAGACTCTGTGCTGAACACAGAGGCTGACACAAGGCTGGATCCCATGATCCCAAGATCATGATCTGAGCAGAAAGTAAAAGTTGGACCGTTAACCGACTGAGCCACCCAGGTGCCCCAGGCCTGATTATTTTTCAAGATGGGTGTGTTACTCATGCCAAGCTACTCAGCCAGCCCCATCACAAGAAGGGCTCTGTGGGCATCTGTCCTGGGGCAGCCCGCAGTAACAGGACATCCACTCACCCCCTGAGGGTCTTGGCCCTGCTGGCAGACTTGCTGTTTCTCTTTAATTAGAAGAGGCAACACCCTGTGTCCTCCAGGACCTGAGTGGGAGAGGAAACAGTGGCCCCTGTCCCTTTCTCTGCGGCGAGTAACAGCTGGACCCTGACCACAGTGGTAAGGACATTCCAGCCCTTGATTTGCTTTGGGACAGGCATACTAACTCTCCTCTACTCCCTCTAGATCTTGGAAGAAAAGAAGCGGCATTAAAATGTGCCTTTGTACCATATTGTCCATCTATGTTTTATATGAAGAAGGAATCCAGAACCAGAGAATGACTGTCAGGCACATCTGCAGAGAGGATACTGATCGTCCCAAGTTTGGGCAGGGCTCTTCGCACCCCATCTCTCCACACACAGGCTGCGTGTGAACTTCTGGAACGGAGCCTTGCTCCAGTCTTCCTGATTCAAGTAGAGGTTGTTGGGATGGACATAGCATCACAGGCACAAAATGCAGCTGCCGGAGACTGCCATTGTCTCAAGAACAAAACAAAAGGTCATTTTCCCTGGGAGGGGAGCGAGACTGCTACCACCATCCTTCACCCCCGTCACAGCATCCCATGTGCCCTGCTCCTGCTCAAGCCTAAGTCCTCACCTGGCTCAGGAAGCCATGTCCTGCGCTTCAGGAATCTTCCATCTGCACACCACCCCTCAGCTCCCATCCTTCTTTCACAATTTGAAAAAACTGAAGATTCTCTCTAGAATCTCCTCTTGCAGATAGTAAAACATGAAATGCAGACACAATGATTAAAATCCCTCGAAATGGCAGAAGACATAAACGATAGTGTCAATTCTAGAAATAGACCAAACTGAATTCCAGAATGTAATCAGTCAGGTTGACATTTCAAATCAAGGGCACAAAGAGCATTGTTTAATAAATGGTGCTGGGACAACCCTTTTAAAGATAAACAAATAAACATAGCAGAACCTCCATAAAAAATCTCGAAACAACTGGGCTTGGGAGCTTCTGGGTCGGTGAGCTGCGGGGAGAGGGCTGTACCCAGGAGGGCCTGGCAGCCGCCCACCTCCCCCTGCTTGCCCTACACATCTCTGCCATTTGACTTTTCCTGAGTTGCCTTTTTAGCAATAAACTGATAAATAGAAGTGAAGTGTTTTCCTGAGTTCCGTGAGTCATTCTAGAAACCATGGAATGTGAGGGGGAGGTCTAGGGAAGCCCCAATTTATAGCCAGTTGGGCAGAAGCACAGGTGTGAGGGTGTGAGGACAGTCTCAGGGACTGAGTATTTAGCCTGGGGGTCTGTGGTAACTCCAGGGACATTACTGATGTCACTGATGATCCAAAATTGAACAGAATCGAAGAATTAGGGGCACCTGGCCAGCTGAGTCGATGGAGCGTGCGACTCTTGATCTTGGGATTGTTGAGTTTGAGCTTGACAACATTGGGGATAGAGAGTTGTCTTTTTTCTTTTTTTTTAATGCAGAGAATTTGAGAGTTGTTCAGCAGAGGAAAAAACTGCCACACATTTGGCGTTAGAAGTGTTGTGAATTACACAATTCAGAAGACACTTATTGCATCTCCCAGTAAGCTGCTGAGACAATGCCCTGCACTTCCCTGGAGCACTTGTGCAATCCCCTGTCTGCACTGGAGAGAACCAGGCGCCTCTTTCTCCCTTTCCTTCCCTACTGCCCTGGGAAAGACTGGAGGTGGCATTCTAGCTCATTTTGTTTGACTTCTACCCCAGGCGGCTGGCTCCTCAGTGTAAAGGTCCGTTCATTTGGAAGAAAAGGAATTTGCTTCTACTTCACCTCTGCAAATAGAAGATGTGCCTTGAATCCAGCAGCTAGTGTAGCAAATTTTATAATATTTATTTTTCAAGGAGAACATTAAAGTTTTGAAATTTTATTTTATTTTATAAAGATTTTATTTATTTATTTGAGAGAGCAAAAGCAAGAAAGAACACAAGCAGAAGGAAGGGCAGAGGTTAGAGGGAGACGCAGACTCCTCGCTGAGTGGGAAGCCCAATGCAAGTTTGATTCTGGGACCCTGGGATCATGACCCCAGGTGAAGGCAAACACTTAACTGAGTCACCCAGGTGCCCCAAGATTTTTAAATTCTAAACTAATTTGCTGGAGTTCACACAGCAACACAGTGTCAGGGCCTCACGGTCACATGTCCATACTCTCTGCTCAGGTAAATCCGAGGTAGTTTGCTACAGGGAGAATTTCTGCCTCAGGAGATCACTGCTGCTGCATCACCCCAGGTACAAGATCTCTGATTATTCTCCCCATTCCTGAAATCACCCACATTTGAGAAGTTCCTCTGGTTCAATATTTGGTTGGTGAGGCTGAGGTGGCTCATCCCATGAGATGATGTTAGATAGACCAGGCCATTACATTCTCTGAGCATAAAATGAAAACCAGAAGTTGGCAAGAGCAAGGTGTCCTTAAACCTAGAGTCTTCTGGATGTGTTCTGTTGACCCTGAGAGAATTCTTTGTGAAAAATCACAAAGAAGGTCACCTAGTAGATAGTTGTGTCCTTTCCCCTTACCCCTAATCTCATTCACTTACTTCCAGAAAGAAGTTTTATTCTGACTCAGCCCCAGAATTTGAGTCATGGACACCCCCACACATACTTGGCAAGCTCTGGCCTAGATACCCTGGCCTCTCAGACCACCAGACTTTCCTAACTGCTTAGAGATGAAACGCAGTCTTTCTCACCAATCATACAATTCCTTCCTCTGCTTAAAAAACAACACTCTCACTTGCAGATGGAATTTTGCCATCAAGCCCAGTCTTTCCCGTCGGGCCAGTCTGGAAGCTCTGATTGCAACAGTGGGTTTGAAGAGCAGATCTTGGCTGAAGCAGTGGACTTCTGAGGCACCTGTCAGGAAGCATGCCAGGACTTGTGAATCTCCACAAGAAGAAGCTCATTTTCTCATTTCAGCCTCTTATGCAATAGTTCCCATTTTTTTTCTAAGTAACTGTAGAAGTTGAACTCACAACCCTAAGATCAAGACCTGAACTGAGATCAAGAGTCCAACACTTAACCAACTGAACCACCCAGGTACTGCTGTCCTCATTTTTTTTAAATTAACATATTAGTTTTCATCACTTTGATAGTTCCTGTTCTTCCTGGAAGACATGATGCTAAAGCTGAACAGCAGTGGCAGCTTGATGTCCAGGAATGATGACAATACTTTGCTAGGTATAAAATAATAATAATAGCAAACACTAAAATAGCACTTACTTATGCCAGACACTGTTATTTCTGTATATTAACTCATTTTATCCACATAGCAATCCTATGCAATCGCTTCTGGTATTATCCCTAGATTATGGTTGGGAAAATCAAGCACAGAGTGTTTAAGTGAGTTGCCCACTGTTTCACAACTATTGCATAATGGGTTCAAAACCAGACTCCATGCCCTTGGCTACCACCCAGTTCTGCTTCTCATATGGTGTATTTATGAATAGCACTAAGAGCAACGAACTCAGACATCAACAGAAACTGTAATTCATATGATTTAGCATTAATTGAGATGTTGATTCATTTTATTTTTTTAAAGATATTTATTTATTTATTTGAGAGAGAACAAGCAAGAGAGCACAAGCAGGGGTCAGCAGAGGAAGAGGAAGAAGCAGACTCCCTGCTGAGCAGGGAGCCTGACGTGAGGCTCAATCTCAGGACCCCAAGATCATGACCTGAGCCAAAGACAGACACTAAACCAACTGAGCCACTCAAGCACCCCAAGCGATCGATTCATTTTAGAAGTCAATGTGCATGGTCACTTTGGAAGGATATGATTTGAGAATCATTTCTTTTTACCTGCACTCTTTTCTTATCACCTAAATCTAGTATATTAATACCTGATTTAATTAGACAAACCCAGTAGGGAATGTTGAGTTTTCCTCCACTTGAGTATTGTTCAGTGTAGGCTGACTGCTAAAAACAATCCCCAAATATATAGTCTTCACTTGTGGGAGAACTGGCTCTTCTTGACCATCTATTCCTCCAAATCTTTTTCATCTTCCACTTGGAAACTAAAAGTCAGAAGGTTGGCCCTTGTTTCTCTGATTCTGCTATGACAATTCTTCATTCAGGTAGCAGAGCCTGGTTTCTGTTTGTCCAACAGCAGGAGGTTTCTGGAGTAACCCACTTAAAACTCGATCAATACATCAAAGCATCTTCCTGCAAAGCTATGAAAATGATGAGCAGGAAAGATGTCACCCTCGTTTTATGTTTGGCTGGGGGGTGAAAACAATCAAAAGTGCAAGTTATCTAGGAAAAGATTTACAGCGAAAGGTGATCTGTCCTCTGGTGGAAATCTCTGGCAAGGAATCTGATAGGGTGACATGGTCACACTGGACTTGACGGAGAAATTGCCTGCTATGGGGGAAAAGGAAACACCAGTCAGAGACGACAGGAGGTATCTGGGTTGCCAGGCACCGGCGTCCTCTTGCAGATGAGACATGGTCCTGTTTGGTGGCATTCCAAAGGCACACATCATCTGGGGTGTTTAGGTCAGAGCAACAGCCATGGAAGGGAGCCTCCTGCTTAGATTACAAGGCAATATGGAACATTGTTTAGAAATACTGTATTTGACATAATTAAACATTAGCCAGTTGAGGATGTCTCATTTCCTTCTATTTCACAGCAGATTGAACAAGATAGAAGTCAACCTTATGGTATGTTTAAAGCATTAAAAACTTGAAATGATAGACAAGTGGCAGTAACTGGTCAGGCTTCAAGACCAGAACATTCTACAATGTTTTTATCATTGTAAGACATTTTGCGTTTGAGAGTATCAGAAAGCCACAGGTGGCTATGAGGATTTTGCTCCTGGCTCAGACTATTATTTAGGGTGAATTGAAGTCTTGATTTTTTTCCCCTTCGCTGATGATGGGAGACTCGAAAAAGACCAGAGTCTTCTTTGGATTCAGAAACAGCCAGAAAAAAAAAAATAAAATAAATAAAATAAAATAAAAAAATAAAAAAAAAAACAGCCAGAGAGGGGGATCCCTGGGTGGCTCAGCGGTTTAGCACCTGCCTTTGGCCCAGGGTAAGATCTTGGAGTCCTGGGATTGAGTCCCACGTCGGGCTCCCGGCATGGGGCCTGCTTCTCCCTCCTCCTGTGTGTCTGCCTCTCTCTCTCTCTCTCTCTCTCTCTCTCAATGTCTATCGTGAATAAATAAATAAATCTTTAAAGAAAAAAAAAAGACAGCCAGAGAGATCAGCATAAACATACACAAAGCAATACCAAGACCTGTTTTCCACTGCTTGGTGTATTCCTGTGAATCTAAGCAGGAGCTGGTAAATGTTGCTGAGATGAGTTTCAGTGATTTGTTTGGTTGGGTAAGAGGGTGGTTTGGCTTGGTTTATTTTTGCCTGTAGAACAGGTGGCGAATCACAAGAAAACTAGCCAAAATCATGGATCTCCAATGGCACTTAAGGAATTACCATCCTTACACACACACACACACACACACACACACACACACACACCATTTTTTCCAGGTAGGAATTAGCATCAAGAGAATAAGTGACTTTCCAATTTCTCTCAGCTAGTTTGTTGCAACATTTGAACAAGAACCTGGTTCTCCTATCTGTACGTCCAAGGCTTTTCCCACTTCAAAACATTGCCTCCTTGGTCATCACAGGCTTTACCTGAAAAGCTACCTACTGGCCATGAGGCAAGACATCTTCCTTTACCGCTACCACAACCATGACTTCTGCATCATGGCCCCATTCTATCACCACAAAGGAAATTCACGTGAAGGATGACACCACTTCAGTGAGACGGTCTAACTAAGACCAGAAGCTCTATGCCCAGCGCATAGCAGGTACCGAATAAGCCATGTATTAATGAATTAATGCATGAATATGTGAATACAGTGTGGTGTGTTGTCGGGGCATTACACACATACTGAACAGCCTAAATGTATTAATGGGTTTTTTAGGTCTAACATTCTCAAAATATTTGGCTAACGGTTAGCTGATAATGCTAAACTCATTAATGATGCTAAGTATAAACTCCAAATTCAGATCACTCTAATGTTCAGACACTTCAAGTAAAACATCAAAATTCAGAACATATGGGATATAAGGGGCACCTGGCTGGCTCAGTCAGTAGAGATGCAATTTCTTTTTTTTTTTTTTTTTTAAGATTTTATTTATTTGAGAGAGAGAGAGAGACAGAGACAGAAACAGCACAAGCAGGGGAGGGGCAGAGGGAGAAGCAGATTCTCTGCTGAGCAGGAAGCCAGATGGGAGGCTCAATCCAGGACACTGAGATCATGTCCTGAGCTGAAAGCAGCCACTTAACCGACTGAGCCACCAGGTGCCCCAGAGCATGCAACTCTTAATCTTAGGGTCATGAGTTTGAGCCCCACGTTGGGTGTGGAGATTGCTCAAAACTAAGTAAATAAAACCTCATTATCAGTAAACTTTAAAAGAAAAAAGGAAGAACATGCGGGATATAGAGAGAGCTGCTTAATCTTTGTTATTAAAATACTCTTAAGATTATATTAAAACTGTTCAGAACCAGCCCAGTTGGTTATCTTATAAGGCCCAAGTATCCTGTGAAAGATGAGAAAAGCATCACTTTTCTGAGCACATTATTTTTTTAAGATTTTTTTCTATGATTTGGGGGGAGGGGCAGAGTGAGAGGGAGAAGCCGACTCCCCACTGAGCCAGGAGTCCCAGGCTGGGCTCAATCTTAAAACCCAGAGGTCATGACATGAGCTGAAAGCAGCCACTTAACCGACTGAGCCACCCAGGCGGCCCTTAGCACATTACTTTTCAATACCCATTCCCAGTTCTTTCTCTTGTCTAGCAAGACTGTTGTCCATTTTATAGTGGAACAAAAAAAAAAATCCTGGACTAAGAAAAGTAGGGTCACACCACCCATGAGGCAAAGAACCTAGACATTAACATTTTCCAATGTCCCTAGAAGCTGGTGATGCCCAGCTAGCCAGTTTCAGCACTGACGTCCTCCAAAGCACCTTGCACACCTTAGGCTCTCAGCAGTGCTCCTGGAATCAGTGCCCCCAGGGCCAGCGGCAGCTCCAACACGCAGACCAAGAACATAGGCTTTGAAGTCAGGCAGATCTAAGATTTGTCTCTACCTCCGCATGTAGTCTTCTGACTTTGAGCAAGCTTCAAACCTTCTAAGCTTCAATTTCCCCCTTTGTTAAAAAACAAAAACAAAAACAAAAATCTGGGGATAATCATACTTAACCCTGAATATTGCTGTCAGGATTAAATAAAATCATACCTACAAACACTTAAAGCAGGAGCTGGCCCACATTATGCAATTAGAAGCATAAACGAGTATTAAAACAGGGACCCAGAGACACTATTTAATCCCTCCTTGTTCCCCAGCCAGCACTGCAGTTCCTACCAAACCTGTTACAAGACCCTGAGGCTTAAAATAAAGCAACTGGGAAGGTCTGTTGTGTCCAACTGCACCAGGCCCCACCCCTGCCAGGCCCCACTGTGTTGGCTGAAGAACGTGGTCTGAGTCATCCCAGCTGCCAGCAGGGCCCATTTTAAGTCCCAGGGGGGCCATGTGCTCCACATTCACCACACCCCACACCCAACTCTCCTGTCTATGGAGAGATAAATGACATGGGAGAGGCCATGTGTGTCTCTGGACTTCTGGGCAATCAACTGTGGACCGACGTCCTATCTGAGAATCCAGCCTTGATTTGTGTGGGGATGGCAAAGACCCCTGGCTTATGCCATCACAGTTTGCAGGGAAAAGTAGAGAAGTGAAGGCCATTGAATTTTTTTTTTTTTTTTTTTTGAGAGAGAGAGGTTTATTGTGCACATTTACACGGCATGAGCGGTGTTTGGGGCACAGTGGGGCGTCCAGCAGCAGAGGTCGTCCTGCCGGGTGCTCACGTTTCATCACCACACTGTGTCCAACCAATGCTTAAAGACGACTGACCACAGTAGAGCTTACACACGTGCTTATGCATAAATTATACATGGGACTCATACATGGAAAATAAGACCTAAGGGCCTGGATTTTAACGAGAGAAAAAATAACATTTCCAGCATCATTCTGGTAGCTTCGATTGATCTAGTCAAAAAATACTTTTGGTATAGAAAAGTCTGTATGTATATACAGTTCAAACTTGAGTCTGGACTGGGTAGTTACTGTCCCATGGCTGGCCCCGGGCCTCCCAGCCTCGCCCAGCTGCCCCTCCTGCCGGGCAGGCACCCTCACATCCTACCCACCCCGGTGAGGAGCCGCACACCTGAGCAGCAAGGCAGTAGGTAATTAAACAATTAAAGCTATTTCCGTATCTGACAGGAGCGGCTGAAATCTTTTTCAGTTTCATGAACGTACCTGTTCACTGGTTCTCCTTCACTAGCTCTTTAAAAGAAAAAAAAAAAAAAGATAGAAAAAAACACTTCCTGAAAATTAGCTGCTGAGTCACCCACCCTACAAAGGCAACCGTGGCCCCTTTCAGCATCAACAGGTCTGCGAACTGACTCACTTTTCAGGCTTACATGAGAGGCTCTGTTCTCATCACCCCCCATCTCCTTCCTTCCCATAGACATCCCCCCATCTAGCTGGGGGTTTTGCGTGGCCACCCCTTCCCTCACTGTACCTCCCTGGAAGCTGCACATCTCTACCTGTGGCTCTGATTCTTCCTGGAACCCTACATGTGTAGGAAGTGGGGCAGAGGCCTCAGAAGCTAGCTGCCTGCACCCACTCCCTGCAGCTATGGAATCTACCAGGAGCTTAAAGGAAGTTCTTTAAATGTACACCAGAGGTTACCTTAAATCCTGATGGGATTTACTCATGGGCCTTGACGAGTCCTCCCCCATTGCACTGATGGCTTTGACAGACGTGCCCTATTGCTTATTTAAAAAGCAGAGGGGGTCAGGATCTGAATATAAGTGTAGAAGGAGGTGGGGGGAGAGAGAGCCATCTGGTTTGGTGGGGTTCCTAGCCCAATCACACACTGTAATCACCTGAAAAACACTGATGAGCTTGAAAGACACTGATGCCCAGGGCCCCCACTCTGGCCAATTGAATCTGAATCTCTGTCCCCAGGGTTGGGACAAGGCATTTTAAATCTCTGCAGGGAGTCTTCCATGCAGCTCAATGTAAGAACCACCACCAGTCCAGTCCAATGGCTCATAAATATTACTGAGTCCTGGACTCCCTTGACAAAACCATGCCCCTCCTCTGCAGAAACAAACACCCTCCTTAAACACCATTTCAGGGGAAGACACTGACATGCTGAGATTTCCCTGTCAGGTCAGACTTTTCTTAGGCAAATGATGAGTAAGGCCTGGCAAGGTACAGGGGCCTCCACCGAGCAATAAGAACTTGAGCTGAGGAGAAGCTAGGTCACCAGTCTTCCTTCTCTCCTAGTGGTGAGCATTCATCAGAAACAATTTTCTCGGGATCCCTGGGTGGCGCAGCGGTTTAGTGTCTGCCTTTGGCCCAGGGCGCTGATCCCGGAGACCCGGGATCGAATCCCACGTCGGGCTCCCGGTGCACGGAGCCTGCTTCTCCCTCTGCCTATGTCTCTGCCTCTCTTTCTCTCTCTCTCTCTCTGTGACTATCATAAATAAATAAATAAATAAAAATTAAAAAAAAAAAAGAAACAATTTTCTCTTACCAAACTTAGCAAGGCACCACAAATAGTGAGCAAGGCCATGGTTGCTGTTTATCTTAGCAAATAAATGCACCCGTGGATCCGATCTCAGGTAAATCACATGATGACACTACGATGCCTAAGTCCATTTAAACTGCCTTCTTGGGACACCTGGGTGGCTCAGCGGTTGGGCATCTGCCTTTGGCTCGGGGCAGAATAAATAAGTAAATAAAATCTTTAAAAAAAATAATAAAATAAACTGCCTTCTTGAAATTTACCAATGATCCTGATTACTTCTTGGCTGTGGGTTGAATTGTATCCCCCAGGTATGTTGAAGTCCTGACTCCCAGTCCCTATGAATGTGATCTGATTTGGAAATAGGGTCTTTCCAGAGGCAATCAAGTTGGATGAGGTCATTAGGATGGGCCTTAATCCAATATGACTGGTGTCCCTATAAGAAGAGGAAGAGTTCGACACACGAGGAGAATGCTATATGCCATCATAGAAGCAGAGATTGAGTGATGCATGCATCTATAAATCAAGGGAAGCCAAGGATTGCCATCTGAGAAAAGGCAAGGAAGGATTCTCCCCTATAGGTCTCAGAGGGAGGGTGGCCGTGCTATCACCTTAATTTCAGATTTCTGGCTTCCAGAACTGTGAGAGAATGAATTTCTGGGTTTTGTGGTCCTTTGTAAGGTTGCCCTGGGAAAGTGATATACCTCCTACTGTCCCGTGGATATAAACAGCAAGCTGGCATGCAAAGCCACCGGTCTGCTGCCTAGGGCTCTGTGCACTAGCTTCCCACCCTGGCTTGGTCAAGAGATTGCCTCCGGGGGAACACTGAGGCCATTCCCTGCTCTGTCTTTTAGGAAAATTCTACTTGGATATTTTCTTTCCTGTGATTTCATTCACAGCACCCTGTTTTCCTTAAGCACTTTTAACAGTTTCAACCAACCGTCTCCCCACCTGGATTGTGATTTCCTTGGGGACAGGGACGTAATGTCTGTCTTCTCCACTGCCCACGCCTGTCCCAGTACCTGGCATGAAGTCATCTCTGAATGAAGGATTGAATGTGCAGGTGGTATTCAATCTTCATCTTTTTTTAAAAAAGATTTTTTTTATTTTAAGTAATCTTTACACCGAAAGTGGGGCTTAAACTCACAGCTCCCAGATTAAGAGTCGGACACTCCACTGACTGAGCCAGCCAAGCACCCCAATCTATATTTTATCTTGATGGACTTCTCTGCTACACCTGACCCTGTTGGTCACCTCCCCTCCTCACCTGAGCAATGCCAAATATTCTCTTGACCATTATGATTACTCCTTCTTCTTTCTTTTACTGGCTTCTCTTTCTCTGCACGTCCCTAAACCTTGTGTTCCCAGGTTAATTTTTTTAAGCTTATTTATTTATTTATTTATTTATTTATTTATTTATTTATTTATTTTGAGTAATCTCTACGCCCAACATGGGACTTGAACTCAGGACCCTGAGATCAAGAGTTTGCATGCTCCTCCCAACAAGACTGCCATGCATCCCCCAGGTTCACCTTTTATCTCATTTTCTATTCAACTGTTTTAGTTGTAACTACCACTGATACTCATTATGACTCCCAAACTTTGAGCGAAGTTCTTCACTGAGCTTCAAAGCTGTTTATCCAAATCATCTGCTAGATGTCTCTTTCTGAATGTCCCCCCAACTACAGCAAAGAAGGTCAATCAAATCTATTTCTTTGTATCTGAGATCTGTCCCTGATTCTCCTCCCCTAAACCACTACCAACACACAGGCCTTCATCATCTTTCTACAACAATATCCTGTTATTTTCCAGATTTTATACTTACTTCCCTCACATCCATCCTTTGTATAGGCACAGGCTGAAACATTTAAAAAATCAACTTTCTAGTTGCTCCCTACTTATACCAGCACAATTCTTTTTTTTTTTTTTAAGATTTTATTTATTTATTCATGAGAGACACAGAGAGAGAGAGAGAGGCAGAGACACAGGCAGAGGAAGAAGCAGGCTCCATGCAGGGAGCCCGACATGGGACTCGATCCCGGGTCTCCAGGATCAGGTCCCGGGCTGAAGGCGGCACTAAACTGCTGAGCCACGTTAATAATTAGGGCTGCCCTAATTATTCTATAAGATATAGTCCAAGCCCCTTAATATGACAGAGGTGACCCTACTTATCTCTCCTACCTTAAATGTTAAGAACCAGCAGCACCAAAGTGTCTTACATGCTGTGTTATTCTCCTGATCCTACATTTGCTCTTGCTAGCTCCTCTGAGAGAAATGAACTAGTTAGCATCTATTCTCACTCACTGTGGTGATGGACAGGCTTTAAAAATAGGTATTCAGGGGCACCTGAGTGGCTCAATTGGTTAAGTGTCTGCCTTCAGCTCAGGTCATGATCACAGAGTCCTAGGATAGAGCCCTGCATTGGACTCCCTTCTCAGTGGGATGTCTGCTTCTCTCTCTCTCTCTCTCTCTCTCTTCTTCCTCTCCCTCTCTCTCGGTCAAATAAATACATAAAATCTTTATTAAAACAAATAAGTATCCATAATCCCTAATTCCTAGTATTTGTGCCCTATGTAACTCCCTCCCTTTGAGTGTGGGTTGAACCTAGTGACTTGCCTCTGACAAAAATAATATAGCAAAAGTGATGGGATGTCACTTCCATGATTAGGTTGTAAAAGGTTCTGATTCTATCTTATGTGCTCTCTCTCTTTCTCTTTCACACATTCTTCTTGAGTGCTTCTCTGGTGAAGCAAGATGGGGAAACCCACGTGGCAAGGAAGTGAGGATGGCTTTGGACTAGCCACCAGTTAAGAACTGAAGACCTCAGTCAACAAGGGTTAAAGAGCTAGGTCCTTCCAACCACATGGGAGAGCTTAGCAGTAGATCCGTACCCAGTTGAGTCTTCATATGAGACCACAACCCTACTGAGCACCATGGTTGCAGCCTTGCAAACTCACTCAGGGAGTGAAAAACCCTGAAGCAGATCCCTCTAATCCATGCCTAGACTCCTGGCCCACAGAAACTATAAGATAGTAAATGTGTATTGTGTTAAGCTGCTAGGAGTAATTTACAGCAATATATAACTAATATATATTTATATATGTATATATATATAACTAATGTGTAATATATAACTAATGTGCTCATTTCATGCAACATATATTCCATAAAGACTTCAAAGCCTCCTTCCAAACACACAAACATACATACGCACACACACACACACACACACACATACACATACACACTTCATGAGCCTCAGAGCAACACTTTGTGATCACCTCCTAGCGCTGTATTTGACAGATTAATTGTAAGAATGTGTTTTTGTTGTGGTGTCTCCACTATGATTTGAGACATTTGAGGCTGTGACATGTGTTCTTGGTTGTTATACCTATAGGAGCTTTAATCGAGTGAAAGAGGCTGACATAAAACCAATTAACATAACTGTGAATTAAATAAGTGCTGGATCATGATAAGAAAAATGTGCTACGGACACAAAAGATGGAAGGTCCTTTCTGATCTGGGCAATCTGAAAATATTTCTTCAAGTAAATGGCTTTTGACATCTGTCTTAGAAGTTAACAGAGCTTTGAGCAGCAAACTTGGGGAGGAAAGGAATCCCGAAATTAATGAAAACTATAAACAAATCTTAGAAAGCAAAAAAAATCTCACGGAGTGACAGAGTCCAGCCTGGTGCTAGGGGGAGAAACCAGATGGAGATGAAAATTGAAAATCAATTAGCTTAAAGGGTGCATGCGAGGTCATTGCTCTTAGAGAACATGGTGAAAGCAGAACCTTGGGAAACTGACATTTAAAGACCAAGAGGAAAGAGGAAGTTGCTAAGAAGAGTGAAGAGGACTCTGGCACATGATGTGGTATGCTAATCACTTTACTAAGTTTGAAGGAGGAGGTGATGATCTGAGGTTGAGTATGATGCAATTTTAAGAGGCCTTGAGATGTGGCAAAGGCTACTAGCAACCTTTAAGAAAACAGTATCTATAAAAAAATGGAGATGAAAAACAGATTATGATGATAAAAATACTTACATTTGAGGAAGTCAACCAACTTTTGAAGAAGCGTCCTAATGATAACTTGGTAGACCTGCCTGTTCAGACTTCTGAGTCACTGGCAGTTTTGATAGTGAAATAACTTATCTGATAAACAACATCTTTCTCTGAAATAAAAAATACCTATGTAACTTTTTGATCTCTGGGTCGTGAGTTCGAGCCCTACTTTGGTGGTAGAGATTCCTTAATAAAATAAAATCTTAAAAAAAAAAAATGAAACCTGGCCCTATGTTACTTTTTCCCTTTCTCCAATGATCATCTTCATGGTTTAGAACTGTTAATCCTGGACCATTTGCCTGTTTCATCTGATCGCACTCATCTGTTTCCTCAACTAAATCGCAAAGTCCCTGAATCACTACTTTCTTCATATCTTCACTCAGTATGTACTTGACAAGCCCAATAAAAACCATGATAACCACTGACTTTTGTAAACTCTTCATAATCCCCCAGAGGTTTTTTTTTGTTTTGTTTTTTTTCAACAGCTATTTATTGGAGCCTTTCTAATTGTCAGGCCCTGGGCTGAGAGCATTGTTTCCATGAACTCCTTTCTTCCCTTCCAGAGCCCTGGACTCAACAGAGTTAGGAAGTTATGATTATCCGCTTTTCACAAATGAGCCAAGAGTGGAAAAGAGAAGTGAGAGGTAGTTTATTTTAATGAAGATCCTCAGAGATTAATTTGCCAAAGGTTTACGTGCAAGCGCATACAGCCACACAGGGGTGACCAAATTGTCCCAGATTGCCCAGGCTGTAGGGCATTTCCAGGACATGAGACTTTCAGTTTTAAAACCAGGACAGGAAACTTTCCATAGTCTTTAGGAGTGAAAAAGTAAACTGTTATAACAAATAAAGGGATTAATATCTATGTCTCATTAGCAATATTTATCATGAAGAGATTCCAATGTCTCTATAAGATGATTTGGGTTGAAAAAAAAAAAAGATGATTTGGGTTGAAAATGACAGCAGAGTGTGTTTCTAAACATATAGAAATATGCGCTTTTTCATTTCCCCGCTTATTCTTGAAAAAGTGTGGTTCGCAAGTGAGCCACACCTCGGCATCTCACTACCCCTTTTTCCCCTGTATGTTAACTTCAAATCTGGAAGAAAAGCTAGATTTATCATCCTGGCTGGTACTTTCCCAGGGCCCCAAGGGTCATCTGTGAAGTGTTAGACTGACTTCCTTATATTCTTCTATATCTATATTACGAAAGTTAAGTAAAAATTTAGCCCTAATTTTCAGAAATCTGTTCTTTTGAATGCAACACCAATAAAAGTTTCAAGAAGAGGAAAGGAGCATTTTTATCACTTTGCTTGCAGATGCTATATTGCGTTGTGTCTTTTCTTTTTTTTGTAAGTTGGACAAAGGAGGATATTTTCCCCCTTCTGTGTTCTGATAAATGTGTATGTTTTCTCAAGACGGATCTGGGAATCTCTTACTAAAAAGTAACCTTCGTAAAACAAAAGGATTTCATAATCATCACAACCACCCATTGCTCCCTGCCCCTCCTCCAACACTTGTCCAAATGAATCATCAAGAAGGCAGACTGGTTCATTTAGATATTCTTTACAGTTTGGTCAAAAAAAAAAAAAAACGGTGGCAACAATTTCTCCTTCCTTCCTAACCGCTGCTCAGCTTTGCTGAAAGTAGGGCGGATACAGCAGGGCAGCCGACAAAACACACAAAAAGCTGTTTTGACTGCCTTCTTTTTTTTTTTAAGATTTTTTTTTTTTTTTTTTTGAGTGGAGAGCACAAGCAGGGGGCGGGCAGAGGGAGAAGGAGAAGTAGACTCACCCCTGAGCAGGGAGCCCCATGGGGGCTCCATCCCAGGACCCTGGGAACATGACCTGAACCCAAGGCAGATGCTTAACTGCTGGAGCCACCCAGGCATCCCTAGACTGACTTCTTTGAATCCTTCTCTTTCCCATTACAGATAGCTCTTGCAGAGCGGTGCCAGTAGGTGCGATTTTGGCATTAACTGGTAAAAGGCCAGCGGGCTGGGAATGTATTTCAAATTAATTCCACACTCATCAGCTCCAAAATCCTTCCGGGAGAGATGCCACAACCCCTCCCTCCAGGTCCCCTCTCCTCTCTTGAAATAACGTGAGGTCACTTTTCCATCACTGGAGATTGGAAATCACCTAGACCCAACCAGCAGCGCTGCTGTGCTACAGGAGTGTGAACCGGCCGGCACTTATCAGTATTTTGCACGTATCAGCTGGTTTAATAATCAACCTGGCACCCTCAGAAGACCCAGAGCTATAAAACTTGGCTCTATTTAATGAAGCACTGGAGTGGAAAACAAAGTAGCTCTGCTCCGGAAGGGATGGCGCCCTTCCCCAGACCCATGTGGGAAGCATCTGTATTGTGGTGGCAGGGAAGAAAGGCACAAGTTCAAATCCCACATGTGCTCTCCCCATTGGCCAATCGACTTTTGGGAAATTGCTGATTCTCTGATGCTGGTTCCTGCAGCATAAAATCAGAAAGCTAATCATAGTTCTCTAAATACATAACCATCAGATGACACAATAACATTGTTTCTAAAGTGCCTGGCACACTGCGAATCATCACTAGAAAGTATTTGTCTTGTGCAAGTACTGTTCATCTAAACTCAGACTCAAAGAAGCTCTATGGAGAAACCTGGAGGGTGAAGGCAACTCAAGCTTCCTAGAGCCAAAAACAAAGCAGCCAGGATACAGCCTCTGTCTTCCAGACCAAGTTTCACAGTTTCATCTCAGGGGAGAGCCCACTCTGCTGAAAATAGACTTATGAAAATTTAGCCAAATCCAAAATAAGCTACACAGGATATTCTTCCTAATTTTTTTTTTTAAGATTTTATTTATTTATTCATGAGAGACACGGGCAGCGGAGGGGGGGAGGGCAGCAGAGACACAGGCAGAGGCAGAAGCAGGCTCCTTGCAGGGAGCCCGATGCGGGGTTCAATCCCGGACTCCAGGACCACGCCCTGGGCCGAAGGCAGGCACTAAACCACTAGGCCACCCAGGGATCACTCTTCCTAATTTTTAAGACAGAATTCTATAAATCGGGACCTGCATTTTTCTATGAACACATGCAAGGGCCTTGGGCAATTCAATAGTATTCATGAAACCTATTATGTATGGGATGAAAAGAAATGTTTTACCATCACTAGAAGGCTATAAATTAAAAACAGATGACCTCATCAAGGGAAAAACTGCCACTTCCTTTCCAGCTCCACCACTGCCCTACTGCCTTTTTGTCAAAAGTTTTCATTTTAGTCTAGTAATCTTAATTGGGCAAGATTTTCCATAGCTTTGTAGGGAAGTGAAAATCCAACCTTCCTTCATAACGTTAAAGTTAGTTGATATTGACTGAGCATGACTGGGAGTCAGACACCAGGCACATTCTCACCTCCTTTGATTCTCAAGATGCTTTGAAATTGGTGTATTTTACCCCCTTTTATAAGAAAATCGAAATCAAGCCATTTATCCAGAGCCCCACAAAGAAGTGGCCAACCGGTGGCTAATTCCAAAGTCCGAAGCCAATGATAATTGTAGGGAAAGAAAGTCTGTGGTTTTAAAAAGAGACGTGCAATGGGAAGTGGGCAAGTCTCAAAGCTCCATGAGAGGTCATTAGTGAGGAGCACGCTGAAAAAGAAAAGACACGAGAAATATCAAAGGACTCTTAGTATATCTCATTTCCAACCCAAAATCAAGCCCAGGCTCCACACACTGTGCCGTTTCTAATCACAGACAATACAGTTTAGAGTATACCTAGGGGAGCAGTGTGGAACCCAGACTTACAAAGTAAAGGAGCCCTAAATCCCCATCTATAACACACCAATTCTCTCATTTTTTCTGGTGTTTTTTTTTTTTTTTTGGTTTTGTTTTTTTACAGTAACCTATTTGGAAGAAGGCTGAAGGTGGGTGTGACTGTTTCACTCTGAATTTGTTAAACTGATTTCTGAGAGTCCTTAAAACAGAGGTTGCAGTGAGGGCCCGGATAGTAATGATAAGGTTTGCTCTTGAACCATGACCTGTTACACCAGAGGCTGAGGGAGGGGGGGGGTAGGGTGTGTCCTGTCAGGTGACCTCATCTATTTTCAGCCACATATAAGAAGCAGTCTTGACGGAGTGACACCACCATCAGGGAAGCCAGAGCTCATGGGGAATTTTCGTGTCCAAGCAAAGACTTCTAAGTCCAAGACGCTTCTGCTCAGCCTCCTCCAGGATTTAGAATCAATGTTTGGGAGAAGGATCTGTGGGCTTTTTATACCCACTCTCCTACTTCTTTTTGCAAACTTTTCAGTTTTCTCTTACACCGTGTGCAGAGAGGCCAAGAGTGGGGCTGGTGGGACGGGGGTGGTGGGGGGGGGTGGTGGGGTGGTGGTGTGTGTGTGACAGGAGATCTTCTCCAGAGCCCTCTGGCATCTTCTCTGTCTCAAACCACAGGTGACCTTAGACGGGAAGCAGAGGAATCACTGTGGCTCACGCAGGCTGCCCTGCTCAGAGCCTCCCAGCTCCCCGATGGGTTGGTCTTGCAGGTCCAGCGGCAGGATTTCAAAGCAGGGCACTCTCAGCAACTCCTCACTTTGAGCAGTAACCGTTTTCAAAGTGCCAGGAATTCTTCATGGTGAATCATTCCCTCTGACAAAGTTCAAGGAGTTTGGCAAGATTTTCACAATTCATGATGTTCCAGCCCAAAGGGCTGTGTGTGTGTGTGTGTGTGTGTGTGTGTGTGTGTGTTGGGACGGTGGGCAGGGGACAGTTATTGCAAGTGATTTGCAAAACCCAATGGGGCACCTGGGTGGCTCAGCAGGTAAGCATCTGCCTTGGGCCCAGGGCGTGATCTCGGGGTCCTGGGATCGAGGCCTGCATCGGGCTCCCTGCAGGGAGCCTGCTTCTCCCTCTGCCTGTGTCTCTGCCTCTCTCTCTTTCTGTCTCTCATGAATAAATAAAATCTTTAAAAAATAAAATAAAAAATTTAAAAAACCCAAATCACAGCACAGTCTTCACACTAAAGGAAACAACTTAGCTGGTCCATAGATACACTGATAGATGGTAAAGAGATAGATGACGGGCCAGATGACCTCTTGTCCCGCCGCCTGTACTGTCACTATTGCCCTGGGAGGGAGCGGTGCTCTCAGCTTTCCCTGCGGGACCGAGGCCGGGAGAAGTTCATGAACTGCCAAGTTCACAGGGCGGGACAGCGACAAGGCTGCGATGGGAGTGTTGGCTCCCTCTGCGTTCTTTTTTTTTTTTATAATAATAAATTTATTTTTTATTGGTGTTCAATTTGCCAACATACAGAATAACACCCAGTGCTCATCCCATCAAGTGCCCCCCTCAGTGCCCGCCACCCGGTCACCCCCCCCCCACCCGCCTCCCCTTCCACCACCCCTAGTTCGTTTCCCAGAGTTAGGAGTTTTCATGTTCTGTCTCCCTTTCTGATATTTCCTACCCAGGGAATAGAAGGGAAGGGAGAAGAAATCTGCGTTGTTTCTTTAGAGCGATTTCTCAGATCCTCCATTTACAGATAAAAAATGACAGGTTCGGGGCTCCCGGCTGACTCAGCCACCACAGCACATGCCTCCTGATCTCAGGGTCGTGAGCTGGGCATAGAGCTTACTTGAAAAAAAAAAAGAAAAGAAAAGATTAAAAAAAAAAGAGTTGCAGTATACATTAATGTGTGCCATGACCACAGATTTGTATGGAATCAGTGTATGGAATGTATATATGAGATAAAGGGGGGTAAGTAGAGACTTAAGTTGGTGAAACCCAAAAATTTCTAAAGATTTTGATTGGATTTCTGAGTCCTTTAGTAATTGCACATCGCAGTACAAAGAGATCTCTATCCCTCTTCCCTCCTCCCCATTTCTTAACCTGCGTCCCTCCCCAGACCCCAATAGTCTCTGAAATAATCAGTTATTTGGGCAAAATTTGAAGATTTTATTTATTTATTCATGAAAGAGGCAGAGACACTGAGGCTGAGGGAGAAGCAGGCTCCCTGCAGGGAGCCCGATGTGGAACTCAAACCCAGAACCCTGGGATCAGGCCCTGAGCCCAACTCAACCACTGAGCCACCCGGTGCCCCACTTGGGTGGAATTTACTATTTGTAGAGAGATAATACAGGCATTTTCCCTAAGCATGGAAGAGACACATACACAGAGATAAATTCACCAAACAAGGAAAACTTGCTTTGGCAGGGACTTTGAGAAAGCTCCATAGCTATCCTCTATTGACTATGCAGTTGTGGTTGCTGGTTTTCTCTTAAATTGCTTCTGTACATGTAAATTGCACAATCAGATACATGTATTCTTGATTAATAAGGGAAGGAGAGCTAATAAAAACATCTCAAATAAAACTATTAACCTAGGAGGGGCACCTGGCTGCCTCAGTTGGAGGAGCGTGCAGCGCTTGATCTTGGGGTCATGAGTTTACACCCTATGTTGGGTGTAGAGATTACTAAAAATAAATAAACTTAAAAAAAAAAAAAAAATGGGATCCCTGGGTGGCTCAGTGGTTGAGTGCCTGCCTTCGGCTCAGGGCGTGGTCCTGGAGTCCTGGGATCAAGTCCCACATCAGGCTCCCTGCATGGAGCCTGCTTCTCCCTCTGCCTGTGTCTCTGCCTCTCTCTGTGTGTCTCTCATGAATAAATAAATAAAATCTTAAAAAAAAAAAAAAACCTACCAACATAGGACAGTTCACCAAAGCATGCCATGTTATCCCTTGAAATGTAACCCATTTTTACCTGACCATATTTGTTTTGGGGATACAAGGAGATAGCCTCAGAAGAAATTCTGTCCAGTTTACAAAAATTAAAGATGAACAAAATAGGGACGCCTAGGTGGCTCAGTCGGTTGAGCAACTGACTCTTGGTTTCAGCTCCGGTCATGATCTCAGGGCTGTGGGATCCAATCCCAGTTGTGCTCAGCACAGAGCGTGTTTGTCTCCAACCACACCCCCCCCCAAAAAAATAATAAAATAAAATCTTTTTTTTTTTTAATGAACGAAATATAGTTCTTGAAATTTGAGACACAGTTTTTTTTTTTTATTTTATTTATTTATTTCACAGAGAGAGAACACAAGCCAGGGAGCAGAGTGGCAGGCAGAGGGAGAGGGAGAAGCAGGCTCCCTCTGAGCAGGGCCCCATGTGGGTGCATCTTTTTGCCACGGTTCCAAAGATGAGGGATTGCGCTCTAAGGTGATCTGCTATCATTTTAATCCAAGACACAAAGCCCCAGAGGCCTTCCCCTCCTACTTGCTGTGGAGGGAAGGACAGTAAGTTTGTTAACGTGAAGGGTTGCCAACATGTTTGTGCAAAAGGCAGTGATTTTCTTCTTATTGAAAACTAACTATAATTCATACAGCAGGATCGCATTTTTTGTATGCATGTTATTAACAGCACATTGCCATTTCTAGGTGACTTTGCAAGTACACAGGTTTTAGAGGTTTTCTCTTTTTTTTTTTTAATTTTATTTATTTATTCATGAGAGACAGAGGCAGAGACACACCAGAGCTAGAAGCAGGCTCCATGCAGGAAGCCTGACGTGAGACTTGATCCCCGGTCTCCAGGATCACACCCTGGGCCAAAGGCAAGCGCTAAACTGCTGAGCCACCCAGGCTGCCCTAGAGGTTTTCTCTTAAATATAAATGCAAGTCAAACTATTGCTTAATTCCTGGTAGCTTTTCGCTGGTCAATATTTACAATTACAGTTATGTGGACATCTTGAGAATTTTTTGACATTAAGAGTTCTCTGGGGGATCCCTGGGTGGCTCAGCGGTTTAGCGCCTGCCTTTGGCCCAGGGCGTGATCCTGGAGTCCCGGGATCAAGTCCCATGTTGGGCTCCCGGCATGGAGCCTGCTTCTCCCTCCTCCTGTGTCTCTGCCTCTCTTTCTATGTCTATCATAAACAAATAAATAAATCTTTTTAAAAAAAAAGTTCTCTGAAGATATATAGTTCTTATACCTGAAGACCGTGCATCGTACCAAAGTTTTCCTGTGCTACTCCTCATATAAAAGAAGAGCACCAAGGGTGGCTTTTTTGAAAAACTCCTAAACATCTGTGGTTCACTTCTGGCTCTGCAGAGGCAGGACAGGAATTACTCTTCCAGGAGGGCCTGGGTGGCTCAGTGGTTGAGCATCTGCCTTTAGCTCAGGTGGTGATCCCAGGGTCCTGGGATCGAGTCCCACACCCGGGTCCTGCGGGGAGGCTGCTTCTCCCTCTGCCCCCTGTGTGTCTGCTTCTGTGTGTGTGCCTCTCATGAATAAATAAAATCTCAAAAAAAAAAAAAAAAAGGAGTTACTCTTCCAGATACTCAAATCAAATCACAGCGATTGGCCCCATCCTTTGTTGGGTCCATCTCCTGGCCTACTCCTGCGATGCAGCCCTTCACCCCCCCCTCCCCCCGCTGGCTGTCCCAGCTGTCCCCCGTGGCACGGTCACCTCCCTCCCTCCCGCAGCCCCTCTTCTCCCCCTCCCTATCTGAGGGAGGCAATTGACACTCCAGGGTTTCAGCCCGCAGCTACAGCCTGGTAGGAGTATCTTGTGAGTTCTCACACTCAAACAGGAAAGCCACTACTTCTGCACACGACTAGCTTGGGATGAAGCAATACTGGCTGCTAGGGTTGGGTCAGAAGAACTGAGTGTGAGGCCATCGTAAAGGAAACCGCACAGAAGCTGCCCTAGCCCGGCAGAGGCCCCGGGCCCAGGAGGAGGGGACGGCCCCCCTACCTCTAATGAGATCACCGATCTCTGGAGGCTGCTTTAAATAAACCCTCCCAGGCACTATTGCAAGGCACTCCAGGCCTCAGCCTGGCATGCAGTTCTTCTTGTTCACTCTTTCCTCTCCCAGTCAAATGGGGAGTCCCCTGATGGCAGCAATTGTGCTAACTGATGGCAGCAATCATGTTCCATGTCCCGTATTTTCCACTCTGGGGACAGAACTGTAACTGAGGAGGCAGTGGTCAGAAGGGGCCTGCTGACGGAAATCGCGAAAATAATTTTGGTTTCATAATGAATGCCCGGCAGCCTGATGACACAATGAACACCACGAAAAGAATGGTGATAATGTTTAATAGTTCGTAGCTACAGTATCAAGTTTTGTATGTATAAATACAGGTACACACCATAAATATCCATATGGCAAGATATCTGCCCCTAAACAGACAAAAAGCATCTTTGCAGCTAAATAATACTGAAGACAAACCGATCCTGAGGTAATTTTTCATCTAAAGTGACTACAGCCTCTATCAAAACATTCTTACTGTAAAGTTCAAGTGGATATGAAAGCCTCGTCTCATAACCAAAAAGCGTAACTTTAACTAATACACGTTTTCAAACTGAACCAAAAAAAAATATTTTAATCATAAATAGGTAAAATAAATAAAATTATTCTTGCTGAAACTCAATCATGATATTATTACTTCTTTTTTATATATCTGGGGACTTCTTTGATAACCTGACCTTTTAACAATAAAAGTGAGATCAATGAAAACTTTCTCAGAATCTACATACTATTCTAATGCAAGTTCCACATATATGTAATTTTTATGCATTTTTATTCTAGATAAGCAATCAAGCCATTCTCTTTATTTAAAAAAGTATATCCCAACTTTGTAAAACTTGCTTAATTTCTCTTAAAAGATCACTTCTTGAAGATGGACACTGACTAGTATGAGAAGGGCATTTTACAGATTTTGGAAATGTCTTTAGAAATACATTGTTCTTCTTACCAAGGAACTTTAGAATATTTGTCTTACTAAGTGTTAATTATAGCAGTAGAAAGTCTAAATCACTTTTTTTCCTCCTTTATTTCTCATTATACAAAATCCCCACGCTCTTATTGCTTTAACATTGTACCTGCAAGAATCTTACTGGCACCAAGTAACACCTCGATTTACAAGTATCAAAGTACAGACTTTCCAGTTATGACACCCAGAAACATAATTCAGTGAAGGGTCATTGGAAGAGAGGCAATACATTCTGAATCAAAAGAAACAAGCTTTCAAATAATTTTATATTTTGTAGTGAGTGACCTATGGAATCAACATTCACTATGTTGTTCTCAGAATGAAATCTTGTTTAAAGATTTGTTTAAAGAGAGTATATAAACCCGATATTACACATCACTTTGAAGCCGTCATCCAAAAATAAAAACCAACACTAAACATATTGTTTCTCTGCCCCTGACCACAGGCCATTCACTTGCTGACTCCTCTTACAGTAGGCTAGACAGCAACCTTCAACAAAATTACCAGAATAATCTTCGAAGTAAAAACAAAATGCGTAATTAATTCCTTACTTTTCAAAGCTCCTTGAATCTTGCTTTAAAATAAACAAAGTGGGGATCCCTGGGTGGCGCAGCGGTTTGGCGCCTGCCTTTGGCTCAGGGCGCGATCCTGGAGACCCAGGATCGAATCCCACATCGGGCTCCCGGTGCATGGAGCCTGCTTCTCCCTCTGCCTGTGTCTCTGCCTCTCTCTCTCTCTCTGTGACTATCATAAATAAATAAAAATTAAAAAAAAAAAATTTAAAATAAACAAAGTGGAAAAAAAAGAAAAAAAAATTAAAAAATAAAATAAAATAAAATAAACAAAGTGGTTTTCTAACATTCTCACAGCCCCCCCCCAAAAAAAAGGACTTCTGCAAAATCTCCATCAGACATCCATTTTTAATGTATCATCTTGGCTTCCGAGGGCATTCAAAAAGCAAGTGAAAGCTCGCTCCCAATCTTCTCCATTACAAGGCATTTCTTCTAACCGATGAAATCTGCACCTATCGGGAAATCTTCCATTTTTAAAAAGAATCTATCGATGAAATTTGCACCATTTCAGCAATCTTTCGTTTTCAAAGAATCTCGTCGTTCAAAAGTTCCAACGCAATCAGGTTCCTGAGCGGAAGAGTTTGGATAACAGATTCAGAAGTTTCTGCCGGAAATTCAGTTTGTCTCCAAATTTCCTGAGCTGAATGGCACACTCCACTTCGAGCTCTGAAAAAGAAAAGAAAAGCCACAAAACTTACACTGACACTAAAAACTGCAACCAGCAAGAGTTAAAATGTCCATCCAAGGGACAAGCTGAGTATTTATCTTCATTTTAGCTTTATGTACACCCATTTTCTGAATGTGAGAAAGGTGACTTAGCTTGCACCCACCACACCCTAACACACTGTGACTCATAAATAAAAAAAGGAATAAGAGTAAAAATAAAGACATTTACTTTGAAATCTTTTTTTTTAATATTTTATTTATCTATTTGACAGAGAAAGAGAGAGAGCACAAGCAAGGGGAGCTACAGGCAGAGGGAGAGGGAGAAGAAGCTCCATCCCAGGACCCTCGGATCTTGACCTGATGCAGATGCTTATTAACCAGGGCCACCAAGGCACCCCAGGATTTACTTTTTAAATGGCAGTAATTCACAGCTCAGACTATGCCTTCATTCATAGACAAATCTAAACGTGCTCTTACACTCATTGAAAAAGACTGAAATTTTCTCATAAGACTCATAAAACCTTGTAGCAAAAGTAAGTCTACATTCTCTAAAATACCTTAGCAATTTATATTTGCCAATTAAACCAATTTCTTCCTACAAACCGAATTCGTACCAATCCATTGCCTTTATGAGTGAAGCAGAAGAATTTTAATTTACAAGTTTACTGCTTTTTAGAAGTGAGATGTTGTAATTAAATGAATATTAATTTAAGAAAAAGGATTCCAAAAAAGAAAGAAAAAAAAAGAAAGAAAGAAAGAAAGAAAGAGAAAGAAAGAAAGAAAGAAAGAAAGAAAGAAAGAAAGAAAGGAAGGAAGGAAGGAGAAGGAAAGGAAGGAAAGGAGGAAGGAAGGAAGGAAGGAAGGAAGGAAGGAAGGAAGGAAGGAAGGAAGAAAAGAAAGAAAGAAAGAAAGAAAGAAAGAAAGAACAAAGAGGATTCCGAGGGGGCTTTAGGAGAAAACATGATCTGTCACTAAAAGGGCGGTGGGGGGGGGGGGTTGTGGACAGAACTAGCTGCTGGTGGTCTCCTTAATCTTTCTGTTAATTATATTTCTATAAATGTAGTAATAAAAAACTGACACTACATGAGGTGAGATGTTAAGTAAACCTATTTGGCAATCACACAATATACACATACGAAATCATCATTATTTGATGCATACATAAATCAAAGCTAATGCAATGTGATATGTCACATCTCAGTAAAAGAAAAAAGAAAGTATTACTACCTAATGGAATATAAGAGGTCCCTTTCTGCTGTACTGTATTATTATGAACAAAGATAAATGCTCAGGTTAGGCCTTCCCCAAACTGCAGAATTCTTTAACATCACAAAAGGTGGGCGAAGCTTTTTGCCTCCCAAGTAGGAGCCACGGGGTGCCAACTTAGTCAGGGCCAGATTGTCAATGCATCACTTCCTCTGCACTCCTCAAGGACTCTGTGAAACGAAACTAAGTGCAGGGCGCTTAGGTGGCTCAGTTGGTTAACCCTCTGCTTTTGGCTCAGGTCATGATCTCAGGGGCGTGGGATCGAGGCCCAAGTAGGGCTCCTGGCTCAACCAGGGGTCTGCTTCTCCCTCTGCCCCTCCCCCTGCTTGTGCTCTCTCAAATAAGTTAATAAACTAAAGGGACCATTACTATCTGATGCAATATGCACCGCTACTGCCCACCCACCCCCTTAGCAGATAGCTGCCTTATTTGGTAAGATTTATAAGGGGGGAGGGTTATATCGAGGGAGGAGGACAGTGGATGGATTACAAAGCCCTGGAGACCAACTCTCATTTCTGCAACTACTAACGACTTAAGAAACAGAACTACTCTCCAGTACCGCTGTAACTCTCCAGGACCGCCTGTCCGCACTTCCCTAACTCCCCAGGACCTCCATCGTCCTCGCCTCCCTAACTCCCCAGGGCCTCCATCGTCCCGGCCTCCCTAACTCCCCAGGACCTCCATCGTCCTCGCTTCCCTAACTCCCCAGGACCTCCATCGTCCTCGCCTCCCTAACTCCCCAGGACCTCCATCGTCCTCGCCTCCCTAACTCCCCAGGACCTTCATCGTCCTCGCCTCCCTAACTCCCCAGGACCTCCATCGTCCTCGCCTCCCTAACTCCCCAGGGCTTCCATCGTCCCGGCCTCCCTAACTCCCCAGGACCTCCATCGTCCTCGCCTCCCTAACTCCCCAGGGCCTCCATCGTCCCGGCCTCCCTAACTCCCCAGGACCTCCATCGTCCCGGCCTCCCTAACTCCCCAGGACCTCCATCGTCCTCGCCTCCCTAACTCCCCAGGACCTCCATCGTCCCGGCCTCCCTAACTCCCCAGGACCCCCGCCGTCCTGGCCTCCCTGACCTCCACCAGTCCTCCGCGGAAGGGAGGATCCAGCCTACTGCTCGGCGGGGGCCCGAGGGCGGCAACCCTCAGAGCGAGCCCCGGCCCCCCTGCGGAGGCAGAGGCCGGCTCCGGGGGCGCCAGGGCCCGGACAGCTCCCGGAGCCTCCCCCGCGCGCAGCCTCCCCGCGGCGGCCTGCGCGCCCCTGCACTTTCCCTCCCCCGGGCGGGGCCGGGCCGCGACGCATCGCGCGGGAGACCTGCCCCGCCGCCGCCCTCCCGACCCGCGTCCCCCGACGCCTCCACCAGCCTGGGAAGCCCCGGGGCCCGGCGGCTCCTCACCTTCGGGGGCCCGCGTGGGGCCGGGCTGCGCGCTCTTGCGCGCCTTCCGGCCGGGCATCTCCGCCGGCGGCCGCGGGGAGCTGCAGCGCACGACGCCCTGGGCCTGGGGACCAGCACGGGCAGCTCGGGACCAGCACGGGCACCGCGGGACCAGCACGGGCGGCTCGGGACCAGCACGGGCACCGCGGGACCAGCACGGGCAGCTCGGGACCAGCACGGGCACCGCTGGCAGGACCCGAGGGGCCGCTCCGGTCGCCGCTCGCCGCTCGCCGCTCGCCGCTCGCTTTGCGCGTTCGCGCGCCGGCGCCCTCCTCTTATAGGGCGGCCCCGGGGACCGTGACGCGGCGAAACTTGGCTCTGCGCCCGCCCCCGCCCCCGCCCCCGCCCCGCCCCCGAGGTCGCTGCGGGGCGACCTGCCCGGGCCCGTGGACCCTCCCGCTCCGCAGCCCCTGCCTTCCCCCGCGGGCCCGGACCGGGGGGGGGGGGGGGGGATCCCGGCGGGGGACCCCACCCCCGACCCCCCCGACCCCCCGCCCCACCCCCGGGACAGCTGCGGCGGTGGCGGAGTCGGGAAGCCGCGAGCCGGGCAGGCCCTCCTAGCGGGAAGGCGGTGGGGGTGCGGGCAGGGCGCTGGGTCCTTATCGTAACCGGCAATTAGAGACCCAGGGCAGGTCCCGGAAAGAGAGCAGCAAAGGAGAGCTGGACTCGGAGGGAACGGGTGGCTGCGGGGCTTGAAATGGAGAAAACGTCCATAACAGTAAAGAGGATGCCAGGGGCACGTGACGAAAGTACCACATTGAAACCCTGGAGCCGGCCAGCAAACGGCGGTTTGACTTGGGAGGTGGGACGTGTGAGTGTGAGAGTGAGTGTGAGTGTGAGTGTGAGTGTGTGTGTAGGGGCGGGGGAGGGGCGAGGGCTCGTTGCCAGCCCCGCTCAGAACTGCGTGCAGCGCCTTCCCCCTGCACAGGTGGCTGTCACTCCATCTCTGGACGCTGCTTAGTGACACAGCAAGAGGACAGGTCACCGTACAGGAAAGCTTCAAATGCTTCTGTAAAAGGAGGTGAGGAGAACAGGAAGCCTACACGGTGTTTGGCGGGTCCTCGGATAATTCCATTAGGATAAAGAGGAGGGGGAGTTTGGACTAAGTTAGCAGGTGTTGAGGGCCGCTTGGTGGAGAAGGCTTGGGCACGCACTTTTCTCATTGCGCCCTCAGAACGACGCCCCGAACCTGCCACTCCTACCACACAGGCCACTTTGCAGGTGTGAAAACTGGTTTACTGACATCAAGGGAATTGCTAGAGCGCACGTTGGCAGAAAGCTGTGCCAGGATCTGAACCCGGTCGGGCCCCTACGGTGCAGGAGCTCTCACCCACGGTGGCCTTCCCAGGAATGGGTTTCTTGGGAAAATGAACGTTCTTAATTATTTGCACTTACTATTCATCGAAGAGGTTGCAGATTGGCCACTTAGAGCTGCGTGGTTCCCAGGAGTGTTGTTAGGTACACGGTATTGGTTTGCAAAATGTCTTGTGAAAATTTGAGTTGGTCACCGACGTTTAAAAATTAACAAATGACTGTAAAATCTCCGATCTCCGGCGTCCTTTGTAAAACGCGAGGCTCTGACAAGCTGGATCCACTCCCCGAACAGCGCGGTGACAGTCTCTCCCCCTCAGACCTGGGCCGGGAGCTCCGGCCAGACACGCTCTCTGCTGTTACTTTTCTCATTTACATTATCTGGGCCCCAGGAGGCATTTGAGCTTGTTTATTTACCTGAAATCATTCAATCAACACAAACTTGCAAATATTTCCTTATGGCTTGGTCCCTCAGAAGTATAGGCAAGGCTATAATCATGGAACAAAAGTACTCCTGAGTTTAAACAACATAGTCGGGAATTTTGTTTAAGATTTTATTTATTTATTTATTTATTTATTTATTTATTTATTTATTTGAGAGAGAGCAGGAGGGGAGGTCAGAGAGAGAGAAGGAGACTCCCCACTGAGCAGGGAGGCCACTGGGGGGCTCCATCCCAGGACCCCAGGATCATGACCTGAGCCGAAGGCAGACGCTTAACCGACTGAGCCACCCAGGCGCCCCTAAACAACTTAGTTTTGAGTGCGGTAAAGGTGTAAGGTTAAGAGGGGTTAGAATTCAGGAGTTCTCACCTGCCCCAGGAAGCACAGCATAGACGCTGCCTCCTAATCTATTTTCTCAAACCTAGTATCCGAAAGCCACTGGGGCCCTCTCAGGGCTCATTTTCACTGACTTACTACCTAACTTTCTGATTGGATGAATTAGTAAACTTCTGACCAAATCTTGCACCCCGAAATGCAGATACGTTCAACAAAAGAAAAGCAAATCCTACCCTTGTTTACCTAAAAGGGTGTGCCAATCCCGTCCTCTAACATTATCATTATAAAAAGGTTGTTAGGCACGTGACCCGTACTAGAGAGGAACCTTTAGCAAGTGGTGCCTTTGGGGAATTGTAAAATCAACTTGCTGGAAGAAGGGAGGAGAGAGGTTGGGGAAGTAGGTTTCAGAGATTGGTCAGATCAGCAATTTTGGGAGGTCGGTTGAAGATTTTGGATTTGAGATGGCCCCTAAACTCTCGGATGTAACATTCTATTAAGGGAATTAGAAGCTGAGCTTGGAAAGGTTTTCTTACCTATATGTTTCTCTGGAAAATGACTTCTTGTTTACTGAGAACTTGCGAGAAATCCAAACAGGGTATTTTTACCCACCGGGAGTAACAACACAAAAATTTATCCTGAAGCATTAGAAGCCCCTGTTATCTGTCACGAAAGAAAAAAAGAAAGAGAGAGGAGACGGGAGGAGGAAGGGAGAGGAGGAAAGAGAAAAGGAGAAGAGGGGAAAAGAATTGGGGAGGATAATTTTTTGAACTATTAGCAGGTATCAGTTTTCATGTTCAAAAGGAACAGTGCAAATCTGGCTACGCTTGTGTTGTCATTAGAGTGTTTTTAAAAACTACTGGGAAAATAAAAACCCAAATCCCAAAACAGAACAGAAAACATGATTAGTAATAGAAGAGTCATTCACATACTATATGCAGAAAATTGGATTTGACAGGAAGACGAAGAGTATGAGAGATGTGTACGGGGAAGTTGAAAGGAAGCCGTGACAAAATACATAGGCTGGGGACCCGAGTCTTTATTCCGATAAAAAGAGAATTGCTGTTTTGTTTTGTTTTTTCCTGTAAGACATGCTTGTTAACAGGAAATCAGCTTCATGCATTAAATCAGCTAACTCTTTAAACAGCCACTGTGCAGGGTTCTGGGGACACAGTTCCCTGCCCCCTTGGAGATCATGTGGAAGAGACCAATACCTCACAAATTCAATGCACGTAAGAATCACTTGAAAAAAATTACTTGAGTATCTTGTTAAAAATGCACATCGGAATGTGAAGATCTAGCTGGACTTGAAATTCTGCTTCTCAAACAAATGGTGATGGTGAAATGTCTGTTCCTCGGACCCCAACTTGAGTGGGCTGGAGGGTGATGCAGCTAACTACACGGGCAGGTGCCATAAGACGTACATCAGGGCCAGGGAAATTATGGAGGACTATGGGGTGGCCTGGGAGGGCTATGAAGCAGGAAAGGGCATCTACATCAAGGTTGAGGCATAAATATAGCCAAGCAATGAAGCCAAAGGGAAAAAAATAATGTTCCAGGCAGAGACTGCAGGGCAGTGTGAGGAAGAAGTGGTGAGAGGTGAATGGAGAGGGACCTGAGGACTTTGTGTGTTATCTGGGGGACTATGGGAGAACGATGGAGGGTTTTAAGCATGTGGGTGATAGGATCAGATTCTAGAAATTTCACTCTGTCTGCAGTGGGACTAGATGAGCTGAGCTAAGAGTGAAGATGGTGGGACTCGTGAAGACAGACAGTATGGTCATTCTCATATAAGATGGTAGTGTCAGGGGCACCTGGGTAGCTCAGTGGTTGAGCGTCCCTTAGGCTCGGGTTGTGATCCCAGGGTCCTGGGTTGAGTGTCACAGTGGTCTCCCCATGGGGAGCCTGCTTCTCCCTCTGCCTATGTCTCTACCTCTCTCTGTGTGTCTCTCATGGATAAATAAATAAATGCAATCTTAAAAAAGAAAAAAAAAAAAAACAGTAATGTCAGCAAGGACTGTCGCCATCTTAACCCCTGTCTTATTAAAATTCCCACATTTCCTGATAAGAATTGGACCACATTCTGGTAGAGCAAGACTGGGTATTTTTCAACATAGATATAATTTTCTCTTAAATTAGTTTCTCAAGGCTGCCACAACAAAGCACCACAAACTAAGTGGTTTAAAAACAATAGGTGTGGAGGGCACCTGGCCGGCTCAGTGGAGTGTGCAAATGTTGATCTCAGGGTTGTAGGGTCGAGCCCCACATTGGATAGAAAGTCACTTAAGAGATGATACTTGACCTCGAGTAGTTTACAGTCTAGGTAAAGAAATAAAATATATATGAATTAGCGGCAAGTGATGAAAAATGGATTATAATTTTTTATGAAATGATGCAACACACGGAAATATTTTTACAAGATAATTAAGAGAAAATAATTTGTACGTCGTATGCTTTTCTGGATGAGTGTTATATTTCACAATTTAAAACAATTCATGTAGGGAAAGGGGAAAAAAGAAAAGACCTGTTAATTATCCTCAGGAGACAAAAGCAACCTGAACCTCCAGAATAAACAGGAGTAGGAAAAAAGTATAACACCAATAAAAATAATACATAAACAATTTGACCCATAGCATCGCATAGTGGAATAGGGAAGAAGGAGAGTTGAAATGCATGGTATCATGAGAGTAATCACGACCCATGTGAGACAGAAGTGGCAAAACATGACATAATTGGTAAAAAAAAAAAAAAAAAAGGGGGTGGTGGCTAGGAATCAAAAGACGTTTGGAATTTCCAGAAGCTTTGGGTGTTACAATGAGCGCACAGGATCATTATCCAGCTGTGTGAATAGTTGCTGCCTTTAGTAGAAGGAACAATTTCATTCTGGCACATGGACTTGGAAATGGAGCCTGAGTCCTTGATTATCCTCATTCGTGCCGAATTTAATCTACCAACAGCACCCACGATCGGCCTCAGGGTCCCTGACATAGAGGACCTGTGAGGCGTGGAAACGTCCGGGGACATCATGCATTTGATATCCACCTCCTGAAGCCTTCTTCCCCAAACTCCCCCAATTCCTCCCTGCTTCTGAGCTTTTGCCCTGGCCCTGGACTCTGCCCAGAATGCTCTTTCTCCTGATCTTTCCATAACTAGATACTTCTGGCCATTCAGGTCTCAGAACAAATGCTATTTTCTTGGAAAGGCCCTCGCTGACTGTCTAAAATGCCCCATCCTGCAAGGCGCCTGGGTGGCTCAGTCGGTTAAGCATCTGCCTTCAGCTCAGATCATGATCCCGGGTCCTGGGATGGAGCCCTGCATCCTCGGGCTCCCTACTCAGCGGGAGCCTGCTTCTCCCTCTCCTACCTGCTTGTGCTCTCTGTTGCTATCTTGGTCTCTCTCAGATAAATAAATAAAATCTTTCTTAAAAAATGCCCATCCCTAGGCTCCATGTGACTGTCTTCCATGAGCTCTATTTTATTTAGTCTTCTGACTTATTTATTGTCCGATTCCCCTTTTGCGCTCAAACTTTGTATGAGCTCAGACCTTATATGCAGTTTTCTCCGCTGTCCCCAGTGCCTAGACCTATGAGGTGAGGCACATAGCAGACACTCAACACATATTTGCTGAACGAATGCAAGGCCATTAAGGGGCGTGTCAAGAAGGACCTTCCACTTTAAAACAATTTTATGGACTAGGTTTTCACTTTTCCACACACAGATGAGAAAAAAGGCCGAAGATGACATGTGCCTGAATTCACAGTGCTAATAAGTAAGCTTGTGGCCACTGTAACCCAAAACTTTGTACTCTACACCTAATTTATTACGGTTATTGGTTGAGAAGAAAGATTGGCAAGAAGCAGAAGAGATCACGGATGCTGGGCATTTAAAATCTGCCTCTTTTTTCTTTTTTTCCCCCATAAAAGTGTTTCTCTTTAACAATAAACCTCCAGATTTAAAAGCTGTGATGCTCAGAGAGGTGGTAATGACCACCCTGAAGAGCTGGTGCAGTCGGAAACCTGCTCTACTTCCTTCTTCTCCTTCTCCTTCTCCTTCTCCTTCTCCTTCTCCTTCTCCTTCTCCTTCTCCTTCTCCTTCTCCTTCTCCTTCTCCTTCTCCTTCTCCTCCTCCTCCTCCTCCTCCTCCTCCTCCTCCTCCTCCTCCTCCTTCTCTTTCTCCTCCTCCTTCTCCTCCTTCTCCTCCTCCTTCTTCTCCTCCCCCAGCCTTTGCTTCTGCTCCTCCTGGCAGAGGCTGCCGCCCCCGGACCTGCCAGGCTCATGTGTTCTCACAGCCCACTCTCAGATGGGCTGCTCCTGTCCCTATATCACCCACATCTCAAACCCCAGTGCGGAATCACCCCACATCCACTGGTATGTTCTCAAACTTCAAATTTCTGTGGTTCAAAAGTGAGCCCAAGACCTTTTGGAGCATCTGCTCATTCTCCTGATTTGAAGTGTCCACAGCCAAGGCCATCCTGGCCAACCCCGCCAACCCCCTACAGATGTTGGGGCAAAAGACCCGGGACTCCCCTTGGTCCCTCCCCCTTCGGCACCTTTGCAGCCGGTCTGTATGGACTCCTCCTGAGTACTTGTTGGCTTGCTCTGCACCATTTTCTCCTCTGGCCTGCGCCCCTGCAGAGGCTCCCCTGCATCCCCCACACCTGCCCCTCTTCCCTGTATTCTTCACAGGGCAGCCAACATGACTTCCCCTAAAGCTGATTTTCCCCTGTCCCTTCTTCAAACCTCTATCCATTGTCCACGCTCCTTCTAGACTGGGTCAGATTTTTTTTTTAAGATTTTATTTATTTATTCATGAGAGACACAGAGAGGGACAGAGAGGCAGAGAGTGGGCTGTGAGAACACATGAGCCTGGCAGGTCTGGGGGCGACAGCCTCAGCCAGGAGGAGCAGAAGCAAGGGCTGGGGAAGGAGAAAGAGGAGGAGGAAAAGGAGGAGGAGGAGGAGGAGGAGGAGGAGGAGGAGGAGGAGGAGGAGGCAGAGGGAGAAGCAGGCTCCATGCAGGGAGTCCAATACGGGACTCGATCCCAGGACCCCGGGATCATGCCCTGAGCCAAAGGCAGACACTCAACCACTGAGCCACCCAGGCACACCACAGATTTTTATTTAAAAAAAAATAAGAAGATCTCTTCTTTGCTTAAAAGCTTTTGAGGATCTCCGATGGCCCCTGGAGTCAAATCAAATTTGAAAAAGCCACCTATCAGAGCTGAAGGGAAAAAGTCAAGTGAGAGTTTGTTCTTGTTCCTTCTTATTCCCAGATAGCACAGGGGAGGGGGCAATACCCGGGAGAAACCCCCCACCCCCAGCTATCCATGTGGGGGACAGGACAGGTGGAGAATGCAGGAGAGAGAGAGGTGGCCAGAGTGAAACCAGCACTCTCACGTTCCTAGCAGGAGAAACAAAGTGAGAAAGAACCATGAGAAATCATAAAAGCCATCAGCTCAGATACCACATGAATATTCTTTTTTTTTTTTTTTTTTAATTTATTTATGATAGTCACAGAGAGAGAGAGAGGCAGAGACACAGGCAGAGGGAGAAGCAGGCTCCATGCACCGGGAGCCCAACGTGGGATTCGATCCCGGGTCTCCAGGATCGCGCCCTGGGCCAAAGGCAGGCGCCAAACCGCTGCGCCACCCAGGGATCCCCACATGAATATTCTTAAATAATGTTCTTATATATAGTCCAGCAATAATCACTTAAAAATATAATGTTTAAAAATACCACCCATTACAGGGCGCCTGACTGGCTCAGCCGGTAAAGCATGCCACGCTTGATCTCTGGGTCGTGAGTTCAAGTCCCACTCTGGGCATAGAGATTACTTTAGAAAAATACCACCCATTTATAACCACAAAAAAAAAATGATAAATATGCTCTCTCAAGGCATATGCAAAATCTAAATGAAGAATCCTAAAAAACAAAATGGAAGAACCATTCCCAGATGAGAAGACCCTGCTCAATTACTCTGTGAATGCAGTACAATTCCAGTTAAAACCCCATGGAGACTTCCTCAGGAATATAGCAAATTGAGAACCAGCCCTTCCATTTGTTAAAATATTATAGAGCAAACCTAAAGACAAAACAATAAAGACAAATGGTTGAGCAGAGGGAAGAGTTAAAGCTACAGACCTCAAAACATGGGAGCCTGGGGCTCCGGGGTGGCTCAGTGGTTGAAGGTCTGCCTTCGGCTCAGGTGGGCTCAGGTCGTTGATCCTGGGTCCTGGGATCCTAGGGCTCCCCGCGGGGAGCCTGCTTCTCCCTCTGCCTATGTCTTTGCCTCTCTGTGTGTGTCTCTCACGAACAAATAGATAAAAATCTTTTTTAAAAAAATATGAGCCTGAAGTCCGTGGCAAAGGGTGGAATTTCATTTCAGGGGAAATGAGATAGATTATTCCATCAAAGGTTCTAAGATGATTTACTCTACATCCAGCAGACAAATTAATGTCTGGTCCCTCTGGTCCCTATCTCATTATTTGCATCAAAACAAATTGCAGAGAGCTTAATGTAAATACTGAACACACACACACACACACACAAAATCCTTAAAGAAATCATGAGTGAATGTTTTCACAATCTCAGAACTGGATTGGCTCCTGAAAACCCAATCCCAAGAACTTCCTGGGAGTATAAAACTGTGGGCCTGTAAAATAACACTAGAGACAAAGGAGACAACAGAACACCTGGAGGACAGAGGCTGAGTCTGGTCCTGCCCCCCGCCGCCGGGGGCTGGGGCACAGCCTGCCCAGACAGCGGCCACATGGCCAAGATCGAGGTGGGGACAGAAGCACCAGGCCTGAAGGGGCAAAGTGGGCTCCTGGGGCAGCCAGCACTTGGCTTCATCAAGCCTGTCTCTCTGTAGCGTGTGGAGGGACAGATCTGGTTCTGGCACCTGTGTCCCTCTCTGTCTCTGTCTCTGTCTCTCAGCTATGCCTCAAGACCCTAGGAAGGCCCAGAGACAAGCGTAGAGAGGGTTTTAGGTGGCCCCTGGCAGCCAGGTATTGGCCCTTTCAAGCCCACCTTTGCAGAAACTTGAGCCATAATTATTCCAGTCTCTCCAGGCTAGAACATGTGAAACTACAATCAGTGGCCGACCTCTCACCTCCTGGTGATGCCCTGTATTCAAGGTGTCACGGATCCTAGCTCCTCTTTCCTTAAGTGACCTTCGGGTTTAATGTTCCTTCTCAAATCCCTCTGTCTGCAGAGCACGTTATTTCACTGACATTATTGCAAAAGTCTTCCACTTGGACAGTTGTCCTTCTTGGCCAGTGGAACCCCCTTAGCCGTCAACCAGTCTATGAAACTCCATTTCTTTCACGTTCCTTCCCCTGGAGGAGAATTCATAGCTTTCTCCCCACTGTCCACGCGAAGAGGTCTACACTTGACTTTCTCTGGCTCGTTGCCATAATGCATCACGGATGGTTTTATGGGTCCCCTAAAATAAAGCTGCATACTGCTTGAGGGAGTCCCCTTTCTCCCTCATTGCTGCCTTTCCTCCAAACTATTTTAGCTGCTTTTGTTACCCACAGCCAATCTTCCTTCATCCTCATCTTCATCGAAACCCCCAGAGGATTTTTAAATCTGTCAAACTTGGGTGGTGGTTGAAATGCTAACATGATCAGCTTTGCAGATGATCTTTGACCTACTATGGCTCAGCTTATGATTTTTCAACCTGGCGATGGTGCAAGAGCGATCCACAGTCAGTAGAAACCTACTGGAAGTTGGACTGTGGATCTCGGCCCGGGCCAGCGACGTGCAGCGGGGCCTCCTCCCGTGACGCTGGACAGGAGCAGTGACCCGGCTCCCAGGGGGCCAGCGAGCGACCCAGCTGCTGCCCCCCTCTGTGCCCAGCAGCGCTCCGTTGGCCCCACAGTGGGGTTGTCGGCACGTGACACGAGGCCGTCCACACCTGACCCTCAAACAGGCTTCGTGTGCGAGGACTTTGCCCACTTGCAGGCTCGTGTCGGTGTTCGGAGCCCAGGTGAGGGAGGCCTGGCTGAGCTCTGATGGTCTGGGGGTTAGGGTAGTAAATGCATTTTCGACTTCTGATATTTTAACTCCTGATAGGTTTATCTGTATTTTCTCTGACAATAATAAGTACCTGAAATAAGGATCCAACTCCCAAAGAATTACAATGATTAGATACAAGTGAAGTCAGTGGGAGAATTTTTTTTTAAGATTTTATTTATTGATTTGACAGAGAGAGAGAGAGAGCGCACAAGCAAAGGGAGCAGCAGACAGAGGGAGAAGGAGAAGCAGGTTCCCAACGCAGGGCTGGACCCTGGACCAGGGACCCAGGACCCTGAGATCAGGACCTGAAATGAAAGGCAGACACTTAACCGACTGAGCCACCCAGCCGCCCCTCAGTGGGGGAATTTTTAATCAAGTTCTCTTACACTTTTTTTTTTTTAATTGTATTTGTATTCTTGATATGTGTCCTTAAGTGAGTTGCTTTGTTTCTCTGAGCCAAGGAAAGTCATAGTTTGGAAAGGGAGACTAATAATGATACCTCCTATACAGGGCTTATTTATTTTATTTTATTTTTTTTTTTTTTTTGAGAATGAAAAGGAACAATACAGGCAAGTCAGCTAGCACCTGTGGGTGTCACATGGGGAAGGTTCCTTCTCCTTCTACCTCCCCCCGCTACCCTTCCCAGAATGAGGAGGGCAGGGCAAGAAAGTGCCAGCCACCTGCGCCCTCCCTTCCCCCCAGGAAAGCCCCCAGAGCACAATTCTCCATGGGTGCCTCCCTCATCCCCAACACACAGGCAAGCCCTGTTTGGGAAAATTCAAAGCATAAGCGTGACAGGCCAAATTCTAACTAGAACTCCTGGATTATAAACAGGACCGCTTTGTTGAGTTTGTTCAAGAAAGGAAAGAAGTGACAGGCAGAGAAAGGAAACTAAAAGAAAAAGAGGAAATGAATCACTTTCTCAGTCTTAGAGTCTCGAGATTCTGCTGGCTGGACACTGGGGTGGATTAGCCAGTGCATCCGCAGGTGACTTGTGGTTTCCTTAGGTTGGTTGGCTTGTTTTTGAGCTGGCTCTAAATATGCTAGGAAATATGCAAGACAAAATATCCAAATTTATCTTCTTAAATACGATTCTGGCAGGAAAAGAGTGTGGGGTTTGCACCCACTGTTGTGAGCACACAGTGGGAGTCTCCTCCCCCTCCCTGTTGCTGGGAGAAGCCCCGAAGGGGGCGAAAAGAGAGCCAGAACCAGGAGTGGAGTCTCAGCAAGCTGGGACATCCAGAAGAAGCCCCAGATGCAGGATGCAGGATTGTGTCAGTTTGCACATCCCTGCTGTCAGATATTAACTTTGATCCTTAATGTGGGAACAATGCCAAGTTTTTGAGTCAGAAATCCTGGATTTACTCCCAGCTCTGCCACTTAAAACCTAATATCTTTGTAGGCAAAGGACTGACTTCCATGGAGTCCAGGCTGTTTTTTTTTTAAATTAGTAAACAATTTTAAAATTGTTTTTTAACTGGTAGTCGTGACCCTGTGCTGCCTCATAAGTTTTTGTAGAAGATTCAATAAGTAAGATAGTAGAGTTAAAAATATGGAATAAATTGGGGGAGCCTGGCTGGCTTAGTCAGTTGAGCGTTCAACTCTTGATCTTGGGATTATAAATTTGAGCCTCACTCTACAGTGGGGTGCAGAGATTACTTAAAAGTAAAATCTTTGGAAAAAAATATATGGTATAAACTGTAGAGTGATGTACATATGTGATTTATTAGGGCAGCAGTTTGGTCCATTAGGATGTAGTGATAAAACTGTAATGGTAACATTGATTATCCATGGCATTTTCAAAAAGAAAAAAAAAGGAAAAAAAAAAGTGACTGCGTAAGAAACTAGTAACTGTGCTTCTGAGAGGAAGAAGGAGTGGTTGGCAGGCAGGGGAAGGAGAGACAGCTAGTTTTCATTGTATACTCTTTTGTAACTTTTGGATATTTAAAAACATGTTCATAATGATTGCTCAAAAAATATGCAAATAAGGTTCAAATGGATGTGGACCAATTTTCACCCTAGGTATACACCAAATAGAAATGTATGTATTGGGGGCGCTTGGGTGGCTCAGTCAGTTAACTGTCTGACTCTTGATTTTGGCTCAGGTCATGATCTCAGGGTCATGGGATCGTGCTCCAGGTTGCCTCCACGCGGGGTGTGGAGCCTGCTTAAGATTCTCACTCTTGGTGGCGCCTGGGTGGCTCAGTCAGCTGGGCATCTGACTTCAGCTCAGGTCATGATCTCAGGGGCCTGGAAATGAGCCCTGTGTCAGGCTCCCCGCTCAGCAGGGAGTCTGCATCTCCCTCCCTCTCTGCCCTTCTGCCTGCTTATTCTTTTTCTCTAATATATAAATAAAATCTTGGGATGCCTGCGTGGCTCATTGGTTGAACAGCTGCCCTCGACTCAGGGCATGATCCTGGAGTCCCGGGATCGAGTCCCACATCGGGCTCCCTGCATGGAGCCTGCTTCTCCCTCTGGCTGTGCCTCTACCTCTCTCTGTGTCACTCATGAATAAATAAATAAAATCTTTAAAAATAAATAAATAAATAAATATAAATAAATAAATAAATAAAATCTTAAAAAAAATTATCCCTCCCTCTGTCCCACATCAGGCTCCTTGCTCATGTGGGAGCCTGCTTCTCCTTCTCCCATTGCTGCTCCTCCTGTTTGTGCTCTTGAGCTCTCTCTCTGTCAAACAAATAAATAAATAAAATCTAAAAATAAGAAAGAAATTAAAATACAGAGCAAAATGTGATATTCAAATCAGAGTCCGATGAATTGGTATCTTTCTCAGGCTTACCAAGTAATAGAACAATGAAATAAAGATATGATCAATGATTGGGACACCTGTCAGGACCTTGACATGAAGTCATACAGGTAACAATGTTAAAATATCAGAATTAAGAAAGTCAATGTGAGAGAGGCACCAGATGACTCAGCCAGTTAGGCGTTGACTCCTGGTTTTGGCTCAGGTCATGATTTCGGGTCCGGGGACCCAGCCGCACTTCAGGCTCCCTGCTCAGCATGGAGTTGGAGATTCTTTTCCCTCTCTCTCCCTTCCCCTTCTCCTTCTCACACACACTTTCTCTCTCTCAAATAAATAAATAAATAAATAAAGTCTTTTAAAAAAAAGTCAGTGGGAGAGTAAAAGATTATTTTATATTCCTCAGAAATGGCAAATGATCAGCAACGCGTAGGGAACTCCAAAGTAGAAGTCAAGTGAAATGTGGAATCCGTGAATTCTAATCTCAGCGGCCAGTAGGGTGAGGACAATGTGTCTAGCCACTGTGTCTAAATGACCTCAAAAATCCCAGGGTTAACGTGTGTGTTGGGCACAAGGCTGGTAGGTGTACAGTCATGGTTTGAACTCGGATTTTTGAAATCTAACATCCAAGCATCTTGTCCATCTCCCAGTTCCTACATCACAGGAAACTGTCTTTCCTCAACCTGTTTGCACTTGCTGGTCCTTGCCCTACCCTCTGCCAAGACTCTGCTGAGGCTGACTCTCCTGTCCTCTGGATCCCAGCTTGAAATGCCACTGGGATGAAATAAATACCTTCTCTGCACCTGATCTGAAAGAGTTCTCCCTCTTGATCCCTCTTGATCTCCATTCCTCGCCTGCTCTCCTCATAACAAATCCAGAAATGTAGCTGCTTTATTTCTTGAGTGGTGCTACCAGCATGGTGTTCTTTATCAGTCTCCCAAACTAGACCATAAGCTCCATGGGCTGAAGGCCACGTCCACTGTGTCTCCAGCTCCCCTTCCTGCACCCGACACTCCCCCTCCTGCACTGAGATGCTCAACAGATGAGCCAAAAAGACAGATTTTATTTATTTTAAATAAAAATCTATATTAACTTGTGCCAGGAAGATGTGAACTATCTGATGACAGGGATGTGAGTTTGCATTAAGTGGTCTTCATTGAGATTTCACATTCAGTTATCTTCATTATCAGTTCTTCAGTTAATTGCACAAGTATGATAAGTTATTTTATGTCTGACATGGGAATTTAAATGTAAAATAAATACAAAATACATTTGTGGTTTAATGAACACTCAATGAAGCTTTTTTTTTTTTTCCTGAGGTATTCCTTTCAGTCTGGTTTTATCCCAGATCTTTCTTTTTACTTCCCATAGGAAAAGTCTATTAAGCCACACAATGGATCTGGAACCGATGACCTTGAGTCTTAACTACATTAGACGTATTTTTTTATCTCATCATACAACACCAGTCAAAAGCTCCACCCATGCCTCTCAACACATTGGACCAGGCACCTTTGAAGAAAGCCTTGGCTCCTTCATCTTTTGTAATCTTCCTCCAGCAGTACATAATATCAGCCCCTTTCTGGCCAGACTGCATCCTCATCAGAGATGAGTAGTGGCTGTACCCTGACCCTGCCCTTCACCGTCTGTGCTCGTGAACAAGAAGCACCTTTGCTGTGACCCAGCCCTCAAGTGTACAATAAAGCTTTGATTCTTGCTCTCTAAATTTTCTCTGTTCTAATCCCCAACTCGAAATTAGACTAATTCACAGCAGCATGTGGGTGGCTTGACAGCTTGTTACTATTTCCGGGTAGGGTTGCATTTTGCAAAGATAAAGTTCCACGTAGGTCTCTATTTTTCGGCTCTCGGGCAGCATGAGAGGTGAAGACCGTACAACTGATTGGAGGAGATCATTTTCTGCGTGGAGGGCAGCTGAACCTCAAAGTCCGCTCTCTGTCAGCTGCCCTCACAGTTCCTGCTTTTCTGGGTTTCCTCTTCTTCCCTTCTCCTTCCTCATTTCGACTCAGACTTCAAAAGCACTGGGATTTTAAAGATCATTCCCGCCCTTCCCTGTTCCAGGAAGGCAGCCGCGCCCTGAAGGCCTGTGCTGCCAGTGACATCTGGTCTCCAGGGACTTCAGGATTGTGACTCTCTGTTCCCAAGTGTGCCCTTCCATGAGGCGGCCAGGCGTGGTGGTTTTGCATGTGGGATTCTCACCAACGCTTGCCAAGCCTTCAGTTAACTTATTGAAACTGAAAGAACCCTACTGGGAAAATTTGTGCCTGGGCCAGCAGGGGCAAAGGTTGGCTCGGAAGAGCAGAGAGGAAGCCCTGGGTAGTAAGAATAATATTGCTTACAGGGACAAAAAGTAGAACTTGCCCAGGGTGGCCCTGTCCACAGTCTCTTCTTGGGCTGTTTTGAGCTAGATGTTATAAAATCTGTAACAGTGGGGTCTCGCTTCCCATCACCATCCTTTGACACGCACACACATGCATGCACACACACACACACACACACACACACACACACATATGCTCTCTCTAATCTGAGTCCTCCAGAGCTCTGGCCAGGGGCTCAGTGATCTGCTCAGCTGATCGTAGCCCCTGATGAAAGTGAGGGTACATTTTGTCTCTTCAGAGGGGCCCCACCCTTGTTTTTTCCTTTGGCTATCATTTTCCTCCGGGCAGCTGGGCTTCTAGGTGGCCTTCTTTGATGCCTGGGTCATAACTAACCCCGAAGGATGTTGCTGTCAGGCCTTGCTGGGCACCTGCATCCACCCTCACCAGTACCAGAAGTGACAAGTGAATGGCTTTGTCATATTGTTTCTTCAGCCTAGGCTTGCTTTCATCTCAGCCTCAAAACTCAGCTTCTCCGCCCTAAAGGTTTATGACCAGAGGAGTGGATTTAAATAAATAGCCAACTCCCACCTCCAGCACTAGAACTGCTTTTTTTTCCCCCCCACAGGTCTTGAGTTTTAAGGGAGCTGGGCAATTTCCAGGGGAATTGCACGGAACGATAGAGATGCAAGAAAAGGGGAGGAGATTCAGATATAAGAGACCCATCGGTGTCAGTGTGACTTTTGAAAAAAAACGCAACCCTCCCCCAATGTTTTCTAAGAAACGAAAATGCCACGTACACAACGGACTTATCTTTCTTGGCAGAGCCTGGCTTCTAAGTTTTTGCCTCCTGAGCAAAACTAAACACTCTAGTCCTACACAGATCTAACTCACCGCTACCATCCTGGCTGCCCGCGATGAGATGAAGGGACCCAAAACTTGTGCAGCTCCTGAGAGCTAGAAATGCAAAATCTCCGGCCCCACCTCAGACCTACAGAGTCAGAATCTGCATTTTAGCCTTTCCAGGTGATTCCTACACCGCTGAGAACTTGAGAAGCATTGTCTGGCCTCACTCACTGGTAACTTCTTTTTAAACTAGCACCATGCAACCCAGGAGACTCTCTGTGGTGTGTGTGTGTGCCCATAACAGGAGAGGACAGGGCATTTATTAACCAGCTGGAAACAAGAAAAGGCATTATAGTTTCCGTGCATTTAGCAGTTTAAAAAACCCTCCAAACCTCTGACAGCAGTCGGCATCTGTAAACATTCTGTTTCTCATCCTTTTTTTGTGTGAGTGGTTTGTAAAAAGATTTTGGTTTGGTTTATTCTTGTCATTTTTTTGTGGAAGACTCTGAGCAGGGAGCATGACTTAATTCCCAACCTAACCAAAGCCACAAATGGTGGAAACTGAAGTTTGATGGATTTGAAATGCTTTAAGAGCTTTTGTGAAATAAGTAAATAAGTCAATGAGATGTTTAACATGAGTTACCTCTGCGAGGGAGCAGTGGTGATTAATTGGACCTGGGGTGGGGGAAGGGGTGGTGGGAGGGCGGCCCCGAGCTGGCTCCTTGTTAACTGTGGGCATCAGTGATCCTTTAAGATGACCACCATCGGGGCACCTGGGTGGCTCAGTGGGTGGGCATATGCCTTCGGCTCAGGTCATGATCCCAGGGTCCTGGGATCGAGTTCCGCATCAGGCTCCCCACAGGGAACCTGCTTCTCCCTCTGCCTATGTCATTGCCTCTCTCTGTGTGTCTCTCATGAATAAATAAATAAAATCTAAAAAGAATATACAATGACTACCATTGGGTTGTCATGTGGTGGGGGTTTGAGTGGTGCCCCTTTAACTAGATCTTGAACAAGTTAACATGCATTGTTTAGATGACTTTTGTATTTGAGGAGGTGGGCGGAGTTAGGGAAAAGAGTTTTGGAGAGCAGGAGTCCTGTGGGGAGGATGTGGCCTTGTAACTCTCATTTAAATTTAGGCCTAAATTTCTTAAACACTAACTACACAGAATAACGCACAAGTCAAAAATCAATACATATTTTTTTAAAGTAATCTCTACACCCAACGTGGAGTTTGAACTCATAACCCCAAGATCAAGAGTCGCATGCTCTACCAATTGAGCCAGCCGGGCACTCCTTTTTTTTCTTTTTTTAAATGTAAGTAATCCCTATGCCAAATATGGGGCTCAAACTCATGACCCCAAGATTAAGAGTTGCACACTCCACCAACTGAGCCAGCCAGGTGTCCCAGAACACATCATATTTTCTTAGACATTAATGGACATAGAATACTAAACATACGTAATCTCCTCTTCAAATGTTAATCCTAAAAATTTGATTCTCTGAGACACTTCTTTTTTTTTTAAGATTTTATTTATTAATTCATGAGAGACATAGAGAGAGAGAGAGAGAGAGAGGCAGAGACACAGGCAGGGGGAGAAGCAGGCTCCATGCAGGAAGCCCGATGTGGGACTTGATCCCAGGACCCCAGGATCACGCTCCTGGGCCAAAGGCAGGCGCTAAACCACTGAGCCACCCAGGGATCCCCAAGACACTTCTATACCTAATTCAAATTCTTCTACGGGTTGAAAGATATTACTTTAAAAGGAAACTATCTTTTCAAAATAAACAAATGTGGGAGTGATCTTCCCGTCAATAATCACTGGATTCTCATCAGCCACTCTGATGAAACGTCCTGAGCCCTATTTACAGTCTAGAACTTGGACTTCGTCACTTGCAGGTCCATCGGCCATGGTGACCCGAAGTCATACTCCTGCCCATGGGCTCCTGCAATTCCCGTCCTGTTGTCTCTTAATTGATTTTGTATTTCTTTCCATCTTAAAATACATAAATATGCCTTCCTCCTCACCTGGACTCTCTTCATAAACTTCCAATCTGAAGACCACAGCCTCTGCACCCCCAGCATTATTGAGATAGAATCACCACATACCATTGTGTAAGTTTCGGGTATACGAGGTGCCAACTTGATTCATTTCTGTATTGTAAAATGATCATCACCATAGCATTAGGTACCATTTCTAGTACCTCACATAATTACCTTTCCCTTTTGTGGTAAGATCATTTCAGATATATTCTCTTAGCAACTTTCAAGTATATAAAACAGTATCGTTAACCGTAATTACCATGCTATACATTACATGCCCCAAATATATTTATCTTAGAACTGAAAGGACCATATAACTCTTAATGATAAGAAGTCTTTTATTAGATTCTGGACAGAAGCCACGGCTTTGCATGACGATTTGGTCACAATGTCCAAGATCATTCTACTATTTCACTGATACACTCCAACACACACACACACACACACACACACACACACACACACACCAGCTAGGGTAAGTGGAAATAGTTATGAAAGGCAAGGATTTCTAATTTCTGAGTTAAGAAATATCTTGTAAACGAGAAGAGGAAATATACATATTGCTCTGGTTTCCTGAGAGTCTAAAAATAATTTTAAACATCAATGCATTTCTAATCAAACAATATACAAAATAACATAGCAAAAAATAATAGAAAGAGACAAAATAAAGAAGAAAATGACATCTGGAAAGACTAGGAACGTTTTGTAATCAAGTGGTTGTTTACTTGGGTAAGATCTCCTAAGTGAAAAGGGGAAATGTTCTATTTTTAGTTCCTTGGATGTCCATCTATGTAAAACAGGAAGAGAATAAAGCCTCCTCCTCTGCCCTGCTCCCAGCAGCAAAAAAAATGTGATTTGACCTTAGAACAAGTTAGTAAAATAAATGTGCTCTCTTTGTGATTTCTTTGATTATACACTTTTTTTTAAACACAATGTCATAACCTGTATGTATGTTAAATATTTCTGATGGAGCTCAATGAAGGACACTCTACTATCTGAAAAGGACTTAGGGGACAGAAGCCCAAAATTCTGACCAACTAGAACTGAAAAATGATGGCTTGCATAAGACACTCCGGGAGATGTCCCCACTCACCCCTGCCCTGCCATAAATTATTGCCTTGTCATGAGAAGATTATTTGCGGCTGTGGTTTTTGATGTCACTTGCCAGTGAGAGGGATATCTTTGTGAGATACTTTTAGCCGAGGGGTTGTTTTTGTTTTGAAGTCACAAGTTTTCAGTTTTATAACATTATTCAGCAACTATATCTCCTGTTTTTGTTTTTTTGTACCCATAAGCTCCTAGAGATCTAAGATAATAAAAATGGGTTAGATAATGTAACTGGGTATAAATCTCACAGTATCTTATTCAATTGTCCCTGCCACAGTGTAAAAGAAGTTTTGTTTCCATTTTTCAAGATATGAAAACTGCCCTTCACTACATAGTTAGTGACATTGGGAAGAGCTGGGATTCAAACACAAGATTTTGGTTTTGCAATGCAGGTGATTTCCTGATGCTGAGGATCTCTGCACTGGTCCATACCACCATTGGAGCCTATTTTCATGGATTTCTCTTGGGCGAGTCTTAAAGAGAGATCTACATCTGAACTTGAATATCAACAATGAAGTCTGACACATGGTTGGTATGTTCTGGGAGGATGGGAAAGGTTCAAGCTCTTGATGGCGGATTGCCTCAGTATTTTATGAATCCCACCAAGGAAGGTTATGTCAAGGCGATTTGAAAACATACCAAAATTATATAATTTCTCCTTTGATTGATCAAACGGCCAAATCTTTGTAAAGTCATTTTGTAAACAACCTCATATAAGTGACAGTATGTATTGTAGTCATATTTTAGGTATTTAGCTGTTTTGCTGTTTATTCAGTCTTCGATTGGAGCTATTCTGGAAAACTGTCATTCCAGCTGGACTTTGCAATAAATAGTTGTAACACTTTCTAGTGGAACCATATCCATCTAGAGTTTTGTCCTAAAAGGATTTATTTGAATAGCCTCTAAAGTAGAAAGTGTTCAGGGTGCCTGGCTGGCAAAGTCGGTAGAGTATATATGGTTTTTGATCTTGGGGTTGTGAGTTCAAGCCCCATGTTGTGTGAAGAGATTACTTAAAAAATAAAATATTTTTTAAAAATGTAGGAAACATTCTTGTGGCTTCCTCTGCTTTCCTAGTTTGGAAATTTTCCAGTTTTTTTTTTTTTCTCATTGTTTTCCAGGATTCTTTGTAGAAAATGGATAAGATAGTCTTGGAGCAAAATCTGGACTTTCATTCTAAAAGACTGAAGGTTCCATAATACATAGACATACTCTTATTTAGAGAGTGAGAGGGAGAAAGAGAATCTTAAGCAGGCTCCATGCCCAGTGCAGAGCCTGACATGGGGCTAGATCTCACAATTCTGAGATCATGACCTGAGCAGAAGTCAACAGTCAGACGTTTAACTGACTGAGCCACCCAGGTACCCCTAGAGATGCTCATTTCTACATGTTTGTGTAAGCATAAGGATAAGGCCTGGTTGTTCTTAGATCAACATCAGAGATAGTCATTTCCTGCCCTGCCCAGATACAAAGAAGAAACTTGGAAATTTGTCATTATTTATTTTTTAAAGTTAGTTTTCATTGTAAAAGCCCAATGTCCAACACTTAATATTAGGATAGATCTCTAAGCTGGACATAACTTTTTTAAAAAGTAAGTTCTATGCCCAATGTGGAGCTTGAACTCAGAACCCCAAGATGAAGAGTCTCATGCTCTACCAACTGAGCCAGCCAGGCATCCCAGGACATAACTTACCTAAGGGAATCTCTGAAATTGTACTTCAATAGCATCAGAAGCATTGAAAGAAATTGCAAGAAGCAGCATAATTAATTATTCAAAGGCAAATTATTAACAATCCTAGGTTTTTAAAAACAGCCTAACACTAAAAAGAAGTCCACAAAAAAAAAAAAAAAAAAAAAAAAAAGAAGTCCACAAAAATCTTTCAAGACAAGTAAGCCTTCTGGGGCTCCTGGTTGGCTCAGTCGGTGAAGTGTACAACTCACGATCTCAGGGGTTGTGGGTTTGAGGCCCACATTGGGAGCAGAGATTACTTTAAAAAATAATAAACTCTTCATTACAAAAAAGAAAAAAGCCTTTCTATCCTCTATAAATTTCAGTTGTAGTTGGTAAATGTATACAATTCATTAAGTTCTCAGAAGAAACCAGAAAATAGTGAGGGATTATACTTAAAAACACCAAGTTTTAAGATTTTACTTATCTTTTTTAAGTAAGTTCTATGTCCAAGATGAAGCTTAAACTTACAACTCCAAGATCAAGAGTCATGTGCTCTACCCACTGAGCCAGCCAGCCACTCCTAAAAGCACTACATTTTAAAGAGGAATAGAATTCAGGGGCCAGCTGGCTGGCTCATTCAGAAGAACATGGGACTTTTGATCTTGGGGTCATGAGTTCAAGGCCGGGTTGGGTATAGAGATTACTTAAATATATTTTTAAAAAGAGGAATAGAATTTAGAATTAAAGTCCTTTCATAAAATAATAAAGGAAAACAAGTGTAGGATTGGGAATTTGGGGTTTAATTCTGATGATTTCTAACTCAGTATGTGGTCTTGGGCAGATTACCTCATATTTCTAGATTTCCGGGAAAACAATATTTTGTTGAATACTTACACTAGGACCTAAACTTTGTTTACTCTCTTTAAGTATCACATTTCTCATCTGCATAGTCAAGAAAATTTTGAAAAAGGAACTGGCAGTCTTTAGGCAATAATAAAAGCACTTTTCATTTTTTCTAAATTTATTTAAAATCAGTTGATCAACATATATCGTATTACTAGTTTCAGAGATAGAATTCAGTGATTCATCGTTGCTTAAAACACCCAGTACTCATTCCATCATATGCCCTCCTTAATGCCCATCACCCATTATATACATATGTATCACAAGATATGTGAGATATATATAGATATCTAGATAGATAGATATAGATAGATAGATATATATAGATATGTGATACATATATAGATATATATCTATCTATATCTCACATCTCTAAAAGCACTTTTAAAAATAGCGAAAGTCTTTATCATAATTTGCCATGGGGGATCTGCCCATGTTGTCCCTCTCTTGGTTTATGTCTTCATTATCTCATCTCATTCCCACATCACAAAACAGCTCAGTAAAATTGGGATGCTTTTCACTGATTTCTATAGTGGTGAAATTCCTTTTCATTTCAATATGCTCTCTTTACTTGAAATATGCATGTTCTTTTTTCAACAACAATGTCCATTTTATTTTTTTCAAAAAAATTTTAAGTACTCTCTATGCCCAACATGAGGCTTGAACTCATGACCCTGAGATCAAGAGTCATAAGCTCTACTAAACGTTGCCAGAATTGTTGGGTGTATTAAAAATAAAAAAAAAAATAGCAGAATGAATAAGAAAAAGACCTAACTGTCCTATCTTACTTTTTAAAATTAAAATATAATAATAAATAAATAAATAAATAAATAAATAAATAAATAAATAAATAAATAAATAAATAAAAATACATTTTTCTATTGTGTAGGTAATCCATGTCTGTTCATCATAAAAAACCCAAAAGTATGGAGAACTGAGACTTGAAAAGTAAATCTCCTGTTATCTCATTTAACCAGAGATAACTCCTTATTTTTAGTATATAACTTTCTAGACTTGTTTATACGAAGGTACAAGCATATGTGTACATATATATTTAGAATAGATTACACTGCATCTCCTCTCCTGTAATCTTTCCACACTTAGTGTTCTATCTAAACGTCTTTTCCATATATCTCTCTCATTAAGTCAGTAGCATAAATAATAGAATGTGCTATCATTAGTAACCAATCCACTAGTGATGGACATTTTGTTGGTTTTCAGTATTTTGCCGTTATACATATGCTACAAGGAATATCCTTGAACATACATATTTTAACTTTTTTGTTTTGTTTTTTAACATTCTTCTATGCATACCCCTGAAGTGGTTAATTCTAAATGGGTTTAGTTGAATCAAACGCATTATTTTATTATTTAATTTTTTTGAGGATTTCTTTATCCATTTCAGAGAGGATTGCCCATAGGAGCAGGGAGAGGGGCAGAGGGAGTGAAAGAGGGTAAGCAGCCTGCCCACTGAGTGGGGAACCCCGTGTGACATGGGGGTTCCGTCCCACGACCCTGAGATCACAACCTGAGTCACAACCAAGAGTCGGAGGCTTAACCACTGAGCTAGCCAGATATCTCGCAAATGGATTTTTTTTAAATGCCATCGGCTTTTTGTTTGTTTTTACGCTATAGTTTATTTATTTATTTAATATTTTTTTAAGTAAGCTCTACACTCAACATGGTGCTTGAACTCAGGACCCTGAGATCAAGAGTCGCTCTACCAACTGAGGCAGCCAGGCGCCCACCAGGTCAAATGCATTTTAATTTTTTGATATACTACTCTGCAAAAAGTTTGCATGGCCCGTTCACATTGCCTCTAATGGCATTGGATAATATGGTCTACAACCCCTCACCAAGCATTTGTCCCTCCTACACACTGCAGAAATGATTTTTGCCAGTGGGGTATTCTAGTTTAACTTATATTTTTGCATGTAGAGCTTTAATCTTTTTTAGGTAGTTAGACTACTTTATTTTTCCCTTTATAGGTTTAATATCGGTCCTATTCTAACAGGGTCCTACCCCAGGAGGCTTATAAAATATCTTCCCCTGTTTTCTACCAGAGTTTTCTTTTGCTTCTTTAAGACAAAGATGCAGTTTTTTCTTTCTTTGCCCCTCCTCCCATAGAAAAATAAACTGCCCTCCAGAAAGGTGATACTTATTTACATTCCCACCAGCAATGAATGAAAATAAGCGTTTTCATAGTCCCGGACCACACTGCATGTTGTCTTACATTTTAATATTTATCAATTTGAAAAGAAAAAAAAAAGTATTTCCTTCTGATTTGACTTTACATTTCCTTTATTTTTCATGAAACCATCCTTTAACATATATTTATCGACAATTTTTATTCTTTCTGTAAAACTTGCTTAGTTATGTGCTCCCTGTATTTTTCTGTTGAGCTTTTTTCTTTTTACTGATTTGTAAGAGTTCTTTATATTTTCTTTTTTCTTTCTTTCTTTATATTTTCATATACATTTACAACAAAATCCAGAAGAAGACTATGAAAGATAAGACCCTTTTTCATTATATATGTGGCAAATATTTTGAATTGCATTTTAAACTGTGTGTGACTGCAGATAAAGCCTCAGATTGTGCTGTCTAGAGGTAAACAGGTTGGTAAGGGCCAGGGCTGGGTGTGGGGAGGAGGAAAGAAAACTTTCCAAACAGTTTATGGTAAATGCCAGGACAAAACAAACCCTCCCCAACAACAAACAACAACAAAGCATGGTTCATTCTCATGCTAACACCCACCTACTGATGGTGGCCTCAGGAGGGTGAGCCTGAGCTCCCCAAAAAGAGCCACAAGGGAAACTGTTAGGAGGAAGGAGTGGCCAGCAGGAAAGCGTAGAGATTCAGAGGTCTTGGGACCCACCCAGCTCCTAAAATGCTGTCATGGAACACTTGGGAGATTGCCAAAAACCAAATTATTTTGTCTCTGCTTTGATTTGCCCATGTGATGCACACATAAAATAAAATACATACATAAAATGCTATGCAATATACCAGAAATGTGCTTTTTCCTTTAAGCCAGAGCTCTAGAGCTGTAGATGCTTGGGCTCAAATTACACCCCTTCTACTCTCAACACTAGCCCTAGCAAATACAGGACGGTGCTTTTCACTAACCTTGGCAACCGGGTTGACACAGAAAACAAATTATTTACAGATAAACCTCGCCTATAATGCTCAAATTCTCAAAACCTGTGATTTTGCATCTCTCTGCTTCAAAGCTCTGGATTTGGAATCCTGGCCCACCCACAGCTTTGCCTGGGGATGGGGCATCGCACCACTTATCCTTGTCATTTTTTGTTGGAAAATTGGAGCCTAAGTAATAAGAGCATGATGTTTCCCATCCCACTATGCAAATTCCCACTCATATCTGCACATTATCTCATTATTGGACAGCCGGACCAGGACATAGCTCCTCTTTAAACTTGCTGTGAGCACCCATCCTGCATTAATGCCAGCTACAGTCTCCCTACTCAATCTTTGTCATTATTTGCTGCAGTTCTGCTTGTCCCGAGCCTGCTCATAACACTTCCATTGAGCGTGCCTCGAGGATGATTAGGGTGAAATGCTCAGAAAAGGCTCTGCATGGCCATCGGCATGGCCATCAGCGAGGTGCCCTTACTCTGCCGGTTTCAGTGTGTCTCTACTTTCGGTGAGAGCCCAACCCCACAGCAGCAGCAGATGCAGAGAGGTGCAATGGTGAGGACTCTTTCCTGGTTCCTGGACCTTGGACCCCGACACTAATAGTCTAACACATGCAAAACAGAAGAGGTAAACACAACTCTCTCTGCTTGCTCCTGGAAAGGCTGGGATGAATTCCTTGAAAGGGAAGGGCCTCCTCCTCTGCCTCCACACTTCTAAGGAAAACGTGGTTGAGTCAGTTATGACATTATTTGGGGAGAGCCTGTGTTTCTTCCCTGGGGTGTCCTAACTTCACCTACTATTGTTTCCGTGGCCCTGAATTGTAATCAGTCGTATCTCAAATGAGGTTAAGTCCAGGGAGGAGATAGATGAGCCCAGAGGAGCGGGAGGGGAGGAGGACAAACAGGCAGAGGGGGGGCCGGCAGGGAAGGGAGAAGGCTGCAGGATGACCTCGACAGGGCAGGAACTCCCAACACCCTGGAAATCTCTACTTGGACCTTGAGCAACTTAGAGGAGGGATATCTTCATTCCTTGATGCCATGATTATGATAGGAAACCATCATTGCCTGGTTTGAGTTATAAACCTCGTGAGGATACAGCCGTAGACTCCAGCAGCGTGTGTGTGTGTGTGTGTGTGTGTGTGTGTGTGTGTGTGCGCTCGCGCGCGCGCGCACGCACACACACGGAGGGAAAATACCAGATGGGCTTAAGGAAACTTGCCTGGGACTTAGCCAGGCCAGTGCCCAGTAGCTGGGGCTACTACGGGGGTAGGGGGGTGGGGGAGAGGACAGGGCCATGGGGGGGGGATGGGGGACTTGGGGGATTGCCGGGGGAGGGGGTGCCCCACTGCTGGGCTGAGCCACTGGAACTCCAGAGGTGGCAGGGGAGGGAGCTGATTGTGACAGTCAGTGCTGCTGGCGGTAAAACCACCCTCCTTGTCCATGTGGCAGGGAATAATCAGGAGGCTTGGTGTAGGATGCCCTGGGATCATCCCTGGTAGGCTTTCCTTGAGGTAAAAGGCAACAGCCCCACTACCCCATGGGTTACAGTTTTAACCCCTTAAAATCTGTGGTGTTTTGCATGATTTAGCCACTGAAGGCTCTTTTCTATCATTTCAGAGTCTCAATGATGCCTAATTTTATTTTTTTTAGCCTGCACATCCACTCCAAACTTCCATAGCCTTTTCTAGCAGCAATATTAGGTCATGATAGCCGTGTTTACTAATGATTTCTCAAGTCGCTCTTACTCATCGGCAATGATGTAGCCATATAATCCCTTGACAAATAACACATAACCAGGGTTTCTATCATCTGCCTTATCATACTTGTCTGAGTGTTTTCCCCAGAACTTTTTAGAAATCGGACATTCAGTCTGGAATTTCTTCCACCTACCGACATACTTATTTTTAATTTTTGCCTTGGCCTTTGTTCAAGTATGTGTCATAAAGGCAGTAAGTCATGCTTGGATACATACTCTTTTCCTGAACTGGCTTTGAAACGTCGGGCATGAGGGAGTGATCCTATCTGTCATGCAAACTTTGTTTACCAGAGGGTCAGGGCTGTAGAAAAACACTTCCCCTATAACTGAAGGTGAATGCAGAAGACAACAGTGCCCACACTTCCCACGGCCTTGGTTCACTGTCATGATGATGATTGTGTTAAGGATCTCTGCAGGGGCAGGAGACTTTGGAATATGCAGAAATACTCCTGGCTTAGCGTAGGTTGCCTCCAGCTGGTTGGGACTTTCTACAGTGAACATCTATTCGGTGATTGTAGATAGAACCCACCTCCATTTTGGGGGTCTCTTTCTCCCCTGGAGCAGATCTGAAACATTTTGAAGGAGTGCCAAGTGTTGATCCCTTTCTTTTCGGTACTGGGAAGGGGATGCTTATGCTTAACTGGTGCATTCTTTTACAACAAGAGGAGGCTTTTACTGGTATATTTGAAGGGGGCGGGGTGATGATCCACAGCCAGGGAGACATAAACAGAATCTCCAATAACCACTGCGGGTATAGCCGGAGAGGTCTACCCCTGAGGCTAATTACACAAGCCCAGCTCTAGACGAATGTGCCCCGGGGACTAAAGGAACTCCCCGGTTCTTCTTTACTACTTATGCCAGACATCTGTCAGCACCCCCAGAGATAACTGGAATGGGCCCAGTTCTCTTGTCTCTGTTTCACTAATTACTGGTTCTTTAGGACCTTAGGTCTGCATAAGCCAGACCTGGGGTTGCTGTTTACCAACCAACTTTATCTGTTTAGAACAGAGACTCATCTCTTTTTAACTTGATTTATGGCCCTGTAAGTTCAACTCATATATTTCCTGCTAAAGACTTAAACTTCTTGCAGAGGGGACCTGTGCCCAAGCCCTTAGAGACCCCATCCACAGGGCTCTGACTCAAATATTTATTGAGCGGATAAAGTGAAATGTGGCTATAGTTCTGGAAACATTATGAAGTAGTAGAACAGACACAGTCTCTTCAATTATTGTATAATTGTGACCATCTATGGGTCTCCCACAAAGTGTCATAGTAGAGACAAAAGATTTCTAGTCAAAGCTACAACCTTGAAGATAGACGTAAAATCCTCTTTTTTTTAAATAAATTTTTTTAAAAGATTTTATTTATTCATGAGAGACAGACAGAGAGAGAGAGAAACAGACACAGGCAGAGGGAGAAGCAGGCTCCATGCGAGGAGCCGGACGTGGGACTCGATCCCCGGTCTCCAGGATCACACCCTGGGCCAAAGGCAGGTGCCAAACCGCTGAGCCACCTGGGCTACCCAAAATCCTCTTTTTAAGCATCTAGGGCTGTTTATCTGAGTGAGTAGCAGAGCAAGTGGGTTCCTTTGTCTCCAAGGCCCTTGGGAACTCCCCCTACAGGGAGCCACTTTGCTGACATTACTAGAGAGGTACAAAGTGACACTGGAGAGCCATGACTACACAATCTAGCGCCTGGCCAAGTAAACTGGGCAGTGCTGGAAAGTGCTGGAAAATACTGGGAAGCAGCCCCTCTGAGTCCTTAGAGCTGCTGCACGGTTGTGTGAGGCCGCCACAGAGCAAAGGCCTTGGCTGGCTGGCTTTCGGCAACATGGCAGCCGCATTGGGAACACATCAGAGCCCTGGCACCATGTTGGAGGAGCGAATGACACAGGCACCAGCCACTCACGCTGCCTGCCTCTTGCCTAGGAACTCTAGAAAGCTATCAGAATCCTCAAGTGAAGTGGGTAAAAAACCACCTGCATTTTTTTATTGCAACTCAAGGTCAATCCTTCTGAGGCGGGAAAAACACAGATAGAAATTGTTTAAAACAGCTAGTCCTCTCATCATGATTTGCCTCAACCTCCCTTCTCCTCTGAGTCTGCAGGATGACCAGGAGGTTTTGGCTAGACCCCATGACCCGCCTCAGTGCTCCATCAGTGAATCCCTGGCTGGAGTGGTGGTCTCATTGCTCGGCCCCTAGAACAATCTCTCACTCTTGCCCTTCTCTGCTAGAGTCCAGAGTGCCCAAGTGCTCTCTTGTCTCATCTTCAAATCTCCAAATCTAGATGAATCACTCCTGTGGCAGAGTGTATATTTAACCTAGGAAAAACTCCTCCTTCTAGAAAGAAGTGCATGCTCATCCCCTTCTGTATAGTCTCAGGGACTGGATGAGTTCTAGGATCTGAGAATAACGCATAGGAACAACTCATTCCTTTAAGAACTCCACCTTGGTGGAAGGGCAGGGAGAGGCAATTCTATCACAGTCTGTGAGCTGCTGTTGCCTGTTTCGTCTCATCTATAGCTGCTGAGCCTCTGGAGAAGCAAGACCATTGGACAAACAGTCTTGCCAAGTTGCAAAAGGAAGATGGGCGACCAGGTGGCTTAGGTCTCCTTGCAGTCATGCAAAGAGTTGCAGCAGTTTACAGGGTAAGTTCAGAGGCAAGGGTTGAGATGTGGTGCAACCATTATCTAGTCCTGCAAACTTGGACAAGTTACTTAATCCTAATTTCCTATTTTTGGAGGAGGTGGGGTGGAGGGAGGGGGGGAGGGAGAAACTTAAGTAGACTCCACATTCAGCGCAAAGTCTGATGCTGGTCTTGATCTCACGACCCTAAGATCATGACCTGAGCTGAAACCAAGAGTTAGATGCTTAACCAACTAAGCCACCCAGGTGCCCCCGATCCTAATTTCTTTTGTGTCCAAAGCCAGAATAATAGCAGCACCCATGTCATTGGGGACCCATAGGTATTAAATGAGATCATGACATAAAGCATGTAGTCCATGGTATGAGCTCAGTAGCTCCTGGTATTATTATTGTTACAGGGAGTGCTGTTAAAAGTCGTGTCCTATAAAGAATGTGCTCGAACTTGCCCCTAACTCTTAACCCACCTACATCTTTCATCCATTTCTTCTCTATGACTCCGCTGAGGTAAAAGATATCATAAGATCTCATGCTCTGTAATTTTATACTTATTAAAATATTTTCATATTTATTATCCCAGTGCCTCAAATGACATATGCCTAATCAAAATTTATTTTTATTTTTCACAGCTATCTCAGGCTGTAGATGCCCTAGATAATACCGGTGACATCTTGTAAAGGAAAGGAATCTGCCAAGGGCTCGCGGTGGAGGCTGGGCTATATTTGTTTGCTTCGGCTGCCATCACAAAGGACCACACACTGGATAGCTTAAAATAATAGAACATTATTGCCTCATAATTCTGGAGGCTGGAAGTCCAGGATCGAGGTTGCAGGGTTGATTCCTTCTGAGGGCTGTAGGGAGAATCTGTTTGTGCCTCTGCCTTCGCTTCTGGTGATTTGCTGGCGATCTTTGGCCTTCTTGGATTCTAGAAGCATCACCCCAGTCTCTGCCTTCCTCTTCCCAAGGCAACTGTGGGTGTGTGTGTCTGTCTGTAGATCCAAGTTACCTGTTTGTATAAGGACACAAGTCATATTGGATTAGTGCCCACCCTAATGACCTTAACTCGGTCATTTGCAAAGAGCTTATTTCCAAATAAGGTCACATTCACTGCTACAGATGGTTAGGACTCCAACATTTTTTGGGAGGGATGCAATTCAACCCATAACACCAGCCTCACACCAAAGTCATTTGACCCTGTTGCTGTTCAAACACCTAATCTCTTGGCTTCTTCCGTCCTCAGAATCAACCAGGTATTTTTTGTATGTTTGCTTTTTAATAGCAAAGACTCCTGGTGCACCTGCAAAATATATGAATTAAGGAATACTAGAGGAATTGTTCTTTTTTTTTTCTCTTGTGCTTCAGAGAGTTTGGATTCTTTATTTCTGTGATGGAACTGCATCTCCCGCAACTTAGAAGCAGATCATATTGTCTCTACTGTAGTGTGGTAAACAGCCAGAAAAGACCGAGGAAAAACAAAAACAAAAACAAACTATCAAAAGATAGAGAGAAATGGATACAATAGAAGCCCACCCCAATGCCTAATTCACTCAGGCACTTTTGTGTCTCTTTTATTTTGAGGATAGAATCCAAAATAATGACCTCTATCAGGATGCGTCATTACAGCTAGCCAGCTGGGGGTGTTTTCCTTTATTTTTTTTTTAAATTTTTTATTTTGAAATAATTATAGATCCATAGGAAGCTGCAAAATCCCTGTGTTGCTCACCCACTTTCCCCCTGTGGTTGCACATTATGGAAGTATCATCTATTGCTTTTTAAAGATGGTTGTCCTGGGAAGCAATAACATACCAGGGTCATTTGCTGGAAAAGCTGAGCTGACTCACCCATCCAGACACTGCCTTGAAAGGAACCCGGAACCACAGTGCCCCAGACACCTTCCGTGGCCTTCAGACACAGGCTTGCAGCTCTGAGCTCAGCCAGTTTCCTGGTCTGGTTTACCTGGCTCTTTTCCAGGAGGGGATTTCCGCCATCCAGTGTGGGACGCTGCAACTGTATTTTGAGAGAGAGAGAAGGGGAAATTTCAAAGTGGAGACAATGTCAGCCCTTGCCATGAGGAGACCCAGGAGTTGCGATTGAGCAGCTAATGTGTATTCTTGGTTTCATTCCGCTCATTTTCGTGGATGGCCACCTGGAAAAAGATGCTCTGGGGGATTCAGAGAAGTGGGTGGAGTCACCAGATGTCAGAAGAAATGAATTAGATGTAAACCAGTAAGGGTGAGGGTGACAGCTTCTTGGAGCTCAGACAGGTGTCAGAGGCTTCTGATGGAGGAGGATTGATTCCTGCCTGGCTTTATAGCAGGAGTTGGGGGAGGGGGAAGGGGGTGGGAGATAGAAAGGGAGTGGGAGGATGGCAAAAGTCCTAATTTTAGCAAAAGCCCATTTAGTTATTCTGTTGCCATTTTGCTAATTATAAAAATAAGGATTTTCAAGAGTTAAAAAAATACAGAAAGAGGGACACCTGGGTGGCTCAGCTCAGTTTGAGCATCTGCCTTTGGCTCAGGTCATGATCCCAGGGTCCTGGGATCAAGTCCCACATCAGGGTCCCCACAGGGAGCCTGCTTCTCCCTCTGCCTATGTCTCTGCCTCTTTCTGTGTTTCTCTCATGAATAAATAAATAAAATCTTAAAAAAATTAAATGTACTGACCTTTAAAAAAAATACAGAAAGATATAAAAAGTAAACCCTACCTGTAACCCTACCACCCAATAGTTAAAAAACAAAACAAAAACAACAAACTTGATATGTTTCTTGTATGAAAAATGCATGTTATAAGAAAATTGTTAACAAATTTCAAACAAAAAACAGACTTCAACCATTTGGCTTAAGAGGGAAGTTAAGGATGTTTTCCTCCCTGGAAATACATTTGCTACATTGAAGCATCCACTTCTTGTTCTGATAGAACTTTTGGAAGCTGCACAGAATACTCCTATTGCTCTTCTTTGGAATAGCACCCTCTACCTCCTCCAATCTTTAAAGGCCCATTAACTGCCCTGAGTTACGTAGTGAGGGAGGAGAAATGGAAGATGGAGCCCTCTTCTCAAGCAGGAGCTGGGGAGTAGATGATACACCCAGTGGCATAGAGATAACAGCCGGAAGCTTTGGGAATAGAACACGGAGTCGCTGTGCCAGTTTGCTGGGGCTGCCATAGCAAAATGCCACTAGCTGGTGACATAGACAACAGACATTTACTGTCTCTCAGGTCTGGAGGCCACAAGTCCAAGACCAAGATGTGGGCAATGTTACTTCCTTCTGAGAGCTGTGGGGGAGAATTTGTTCAGACTCCCTCATGTGCTCGCTTGGCTTCTATTGGGTGGCTGGCATGTTAAGTGCTCCTGGGCTTGTACAAGCATCCCTCGAACTTCTGCTTTTATCTTCACATGGTGTTCTCTCTTTGCAAGTGTGTCTCTGTGTCCAAACTTCCCCTTTTTATAGGGACACAGGTGGATTGGATTAGAGCTCACTCGTGATCTCATTTTAAGTTGATTACCTCTGTGAGACCCTCTTTCCAAACTAGGTCATGTTTTGAGATACTGGGGGTTAGGACTTCAACATATCTTTTTTGGGGAAGACACAACTCAGCCCACAACAGTAGGCAACCATGACTGGGGAGGAGTGAGCCAGTGTGGATGCAAGAGGGAGCCCTGGGGAACCACCTGGGGATCCGTGAGTCATTGGTTATGTAGACCCACTGGGCAGAGAGCATAAGAGGGAGTTGAGGAGGAAAGCAGGACCCGAAGCTCGAAGTTCCAAGGGCCTTGATTCTCTTGGGGGTGGGGGGGGAGATGAAAGCTTTCAAGCTGGGAGGACTGTGGTCACATGTCACAGGGCAGCATTGTGGGAGATGGGCTGGAAGGCCAGAGCAGGGGGCCAGTGAGAAGGCGCTTTGCTATCATCCAGGCACAGCTGATGAGGGCAATGTTCAGATTTTTGGAGGTAGTTGCCTTCTTTCCTGGGTGTTTGTGCCCAGGTATTTGTGCCTTGGATCACACAGAACACAACCTTCCCCTGCCCACCTCTCTGGTGCCAGCTCCATACTTCCTCCCATACCAGCCAACTTCACTTTGTCTCCTCTGCCCTTACCAACCAGGGTCTAGAGAAGCCCTGGACCCACGTCACTGCTTCCTGCTTCTGGGAGTCTACACAGCCCTCTGCCTGAGAGCTTTGTCCCTGTTTGTACCCCTGGCAAGTCCTGGGGCTAAAATCAAGAGGTGGCTCAAAGGTGTCTCCTCCTCTGAGGAGCCCCCTGGCTTCCCCAGGTGGACATTCTAACCGGTAGTAGCTCTTGGGACGTTGGATTCTATTGTCTCTTGATGTGACAGTTTCCCTCTAGCTCATGGTCCTCAGCCTGGCTGCTCTTTAATGTCACCTGGAGAGTTAAATAAATAAATAAGCAAATACACCTGATGCCAGGGCCCCATCTACATAGATTCTGATCCCATTGATTTAGGTTAGGGCCCTGTGTTTTGTTTTTGGTGCTGTTTTGGTTTGTTTGGGGTTTTTATTTTTATCTTTTTTATTTTTATTTTTTTTAAAGATTTTATTTATTTATTCATGAGAGACACAGAATGAGAGAGAGAGAGAGAGGCAGAGACACAGGCAGAGGGAGAAGCAGTCTCCATGCAGGGAGCCCAACGTGGGACTCAATCCCGGGTCTCCGGATCACACCCTGGGCCGAAGGCGGCACTAAACCGCTGAGCCACCCAGGTTGCCCTGTTTGGGTTTTTTAAGGTTTTGTTTGTTTGTTTGTTTTGTTTTGTTTTGTTTTGTTTTATGATAGGCACACAGTGAGAGAGAGAGGCAGAGACATAGGCAGAGGGAGAAGCAGGCTCCATGCACTGGGAGCCCGACATGGGATTCGATCCCGGGTCCCCAGGATCACGCCCTGGGCCAAAGGCAGGTGCCAAACCGCTACGCCACCCAGGGATCCCTTTTTATTTTTTTTAGAGAGACAGAGAGAGTGAGGGGGAGTGGCAGAGGGAGAGGGAAAATCATAAGGCAGACTCACCACTGAGCTTGGAGCCCATTGAGAGGCTCAATTCCAGAACCCCAAGATCATGCCCTGAGCTGAAATCAGAAGTCAGCCACTTAATCACCTGATCTACCCAGGCACCCCTGTTCTTGGGGTTTTAAAGTTTCAATTAGTTAAAAGAGTTTTAAAGGTTTTTTTTTTAAGTTTTAATTAAAGTTTTTAAAGTTTTAATTAATTAATTCGTTTAAGCGGTCTCTATACCCAATGTGGGGCTCAAACCCACCACCCTGAGATGGAGTCTCACGGCCCTCCAAGTGAGCCAGCCAGGTGCCTGGGGACCCTGTGTTTTCTAGAAGTTCCTCAAGGTCATGCTAACACACAGCCAGGACTGGGGACCCTGCTCCAGAGGTTCCCAAGCTTTAGCATGCATCAGAATCGCCTGGATGGCTTATTCACTGGGCGCACACCCAGAGTTCCTGGCTCAGTAGTTCAGAGATGAGGTCTAAGAATTTGCATATCCAACATGCTCCCAGATGGTCCTGGGAGCTACTGGTCCAGCAATCACGCTTTAAGGACCACCAGTGACCCCTTCTACTGCAGGAGGCTTCAGAATCTGCTGTGGGCGTTGGTAGAAATGCAGACTCTTGGGCCGCAGCCCAGTCCCTCAGAACAGAATCTGATTTTAACATGACCCCCGGAGGATTCATGTGCATGGTAAGGTTTAAGAAGCACCACTTCAGACAGTAAATTCCTCTCCTAGGAACCATGAAATTTCAACTTTCATGTAGGTTACACCTAGGACGACCTGACACACAGTAAAACACTAAGTACATATTCATAAAAGGAATGAATGTACATATGCACGTCGAATGTTTGTTTCTGAGTGATTTAATTGTTGGTATCTGGAAGCTTGGCTATATAGAGTTACTCAAGCAGAACAACAACTCCTGCATGAGGGATCCAGCTGTAGGCCCTGGGGAGGACACAATCATTGTAGTGGTCACCCACCCTTGAGCCAAGATTGAGTGCCTCTATTTTGGGCCAAGCCAACATTTAGGGCCTGGGCATAAGATGCTGAGCAAGACCCGGTTCCTAACATGGTGGAATTTGCCATGAAACATTTGCTCATTTCTGTGGTGACCATGCAGGCCAAATGTTAGTACAAGAGATGGCTGGAGGGGCTTCTGTACGTGAGCCACCATCTGGGAGGTCCAAACCAGGGCTACCTGCCGGGCTCAGCAGAGCACAGTGATCACCAATGAGGGTCAGTGCTCTAGAGGCCGCAAGAGCAGGTGGGCAACACCCAGAACATGAGGCAGGTTGGCTGGGCCACCATCCAGGTGTCAGGAACAGGGCTTCCAGGCTCAGAATGTGTACTGACGAGAGCAAAGGAAGGGAATTCCAGAGGCTGGTCACTGGCCAGCCTGCCAAGATAGAGAGAAAGGTGGAGACCCAACTGCTTGGATTGAAAAGAAGAAAGATGGGACCACATCTTGGGAATCAGACAGAGACTCAATGGAGACCTAGCACACAAATGAGTTCTCAGAGACAGACCTGATGCTCCAGTGAGGAAGCAAGCAAGCAAGGGAGAAGAGAGGGAAGGAAGGAGGAATCCCCAAAGGGCAGGGTTTCCCAAATTTCTTGCAGTCTGTAAGAACTGAACCCAATATTCCGGTTCACCCCTAACTGGAAGAGTAGTCCTCTTCTGCATCTATGGCTGGTTTCACTAAATCTAGAAAGTTCATTGGGAGCTGCAGAGAGAAATTTTGGAGGGCCCAGGGAACAAATGAGACTTGGAAATGCAATGTGGTGAAACGAGAGCACTGCAACAGGAGCTGAGAGTTGACAAAGTCCAGGTGACCAAAGGGCACAGGACGAGAGAGCCGTCCCACCTGCCCCTTCATTATGTTTGATTGGCCCAGTAAGAATACCACAACCCAAGAAAGCATCGAGGAGCCAGTCCAAGTACTTAACTCCCAACGACTGAGGTACAACAGGCGCTAGGCCTATAAATCTGTCTTTTATTATCTGGTTGCCTTAGCCAGGTCTCCAGAAGGAACAGTAAAGTTTTATGGTGTACTTTAACAAGCCGACCTTCAGTGTCAGGCTTTGTCCTGGGTGAAACTTTCCCTGGCAGCATTTGAGGTCAGACAAGATCACCCAGCCCTGCCCTGATGCCCCGAGTGGGTGGGCTGAGGTTAGGCTGTCGGATCTGATAGATCGCTCATGCAATACAGTGCAATATCCTTGTCTTCATGTATGTTCATGTGCGTGCGCACACACACACACACACACACACTTAACCTCTTTATAAGAGGCGCAGTTATGAAGATTTTTCTGATTGCTTGGTCTTTTGCTGCTGCTGTTTTCAACTGCTGGAATTTTTTAATTCGCTTTTGGGTGGGTTATTTGGAAATAGTATTTTCTCATTTCTTTGAAATCGTTTTTTTATTACTAGTTATTCATATTCGCTTTCTCTTAAATTTATTTGCTTTTCCATAGAAATGCCATTAAAGGATATTCAAACTGCTTAAAAGGTAAATGTAAATAATCATTCAGAAATGTCTGGTACTGGGGCACCTGGCTCAATGGTTGTGCATTTGCCTTTGGCTCAGATCTGGATCCTGGGGTCCAGGGATCAAGTCCTGCATCAGGCTCTCCTCAGGGAGCCTGCTTCTCCCTCTGCCTATGTCTCTGCCTCTTTCTCTGTGTCTTTCATGAACAAATAAAATCTTAAAAAACAAACAAACAAAAAAAAAAAAACAGAAATGTGTACTACTGAAGCCCCAGAAAATAATGAATAATTTGGTTATTAATAATCAATAATTCAGTTATTGCATAAGAACATAAAAACTCAAAACAAATGTTAGTGCTATTTCTGGAAGTAAATGGAGCCATGACTGGGGATTATTTCAGTCACAATACTAATCGTTTTCCCAGTTAAAATTCTGTGAGTGAAAGATATTTCTTTTTTTTTTTTTTTTTTGAGAGATATTTCAACAACTCAGCAGGGTCTGCTGAAATGCAGAGTAAATTGCAGAACATGACAAGAAGGAATTCTGACAAAAAGAAAAAATGAAATCCTGAGTCGTTCAGTGAGCATGGAGTCAAAATCCCATAACAGTGCCCTGATCAAAATTCCAAGCCACAATTAGTTTCTTACATTAAAAACATGACGCCTGTGCCCAAACCCCCAGGTTTTCATTCTCCCTGTTGTCTCTCAATCTGATTCATCTCAGGGCTTATTTGCCCCCAAAGCAAATTCCAGAATCATTTTGTCACTGATTCAATCTCTGAGCTGTAAAAAGCACTGATGCTCTCATTAGATTATGCTTTGAAAAACGACTTTAATAGTTATAAAGTTTAAAAGCTCAATTTCAGAAGAATCTGGACCGAAACTTTTACATCCAGATAAGAGTCGTTGCTTTCAGGGTTGTCCTCATTTGGTATTGCTGCTGAGAAAGTTCTGGAAACTTTTCAGAACCCAAGGTCGATTCTTTGAATACCCCCCTGAGGTGTCCAATCTTTTTCCTTTGTTTGGAGCTTTGCTTTCCAGAAACAACATAGAGTTTACTTTTTGAGTGTTGTGGGTGGTCTGCTTGGGTATTACTTACTATTCGGGTCTGAAATCCCATTTGGACTCATGGGATGGATTTTCTTGTGTGGTTTGTAAATCGATTCTGCAACCCACCCTGGAAGAGTTTCATAGGTATTTCAAGCAAAGTTAAGATCCTAGGCAAAAAGTACCTCTTCCCAGAATGGCTGTTTAAGAGTGACTTCAATCTGGCTAGAAATCACAATGCATTTTTAAAATAAATTAGTGTGAATTTACAGCCACGGCTCTAGCGCAGGTACTTGTGAAGGTGAAATGCTTTAGGGAAAGATAAAGACGACTTCAACGTGTTTTACTTTTAGAAGTAAATGGTTTACTCTTGCTTAGGGGGAAGATTCTTTGATTGTCTTCCCCATTACACACAAAAGATGACAGATGAGAACTATTTCATCGCCCCTGGCGCTGGTATTTTGCAGAGACTCACAGAGAATGAAGAACAGAAATAGGGAGAATAACACATACCTTGTAGTGAGTAGGGAGTACTAACCCAGTTTATGGTTCTGGAACAATGGTCTCCTTCCTCTCCATCATTCACACCTACAAAAGCAATCAGCTAATAACCCCCCAAACCCAGCAATTACGCGTTTAGTACCATGGACAGTCCTGATCCCAAATACCATGCACAATGACTTGCATTGATACGTTGCTTTATGTTTTTTATAGGACTTTCTGCATGATCCTGCTGAGAGGTAGGCGGAGCAGGTAACTTCTCCCTCTTAAAGACTGGGATATGGAAGCACAGAGGATAGGGTGCTTGGCACAAAAGACTAGTTAGTAGCTGGTACAGATTTCAGATTTGGTGTCTAATTAACTCCAAAGCCAAGGTCTTTCTTGGCAATATGCTCCCAGGGTTGAAGTAACACCAGCACAGCCTCGTGCATTCCAAAGTTTGCAACAAAAAAGGGAGGTATGAGGCCCACTTAAAACATAATTTATTACGAGCTATTTTAGGCAAACCTAAAATATAGATATTAGCACAACGGCTGTCTGTTACTGTGCCGTCCGGCTGAACAATGAAACTGATGATGCTAGAATGTCAGTCTTTTCCAGGCCTTCCTACCTCATCCCTCTGCTTCCCCAGGGACTAGCACCTCTGCTGGGGGAACATGCGAGGGGTTCTTTCTCCTCGAAGACCATTTGCTCCGGCCTTGGAGAATGAATGGAAAGGTGTAAAGGTGGCTTTGACCCTAACCTGTGCTCACCTGCTTCCTCGTGAATTGGCTGGGACTGGGGGCAGGTGGGTAGTGAGCTGAGGCTTGAGGTCTAGCACAGACCAGTTACCCAGGCAGGACACTGTGACAGGAGTTAGCACTGCTCAGTGCCGAGCAGGTAAGAGAGCAAAGGGAAGGGGGAAATTTTGCGACTACTCACTTGGAGGTTCTCCCCAGCCCCCCAACTTCATTCCTTCCCAAAAGGCAACTGGAGTAGAGTCAGGTCAGTGAGGCCAGGGCACCTCTGCTCAGTTTTCCCTTCTCATTCCCTTTCTCGCTCTGGTGTCCCTGCTCCACCAGCCCCACAGGGGCCCCAAGTGCCCAGCTGTCCATCCTTCCTTGTCTGTCTCCACAGAGGAGGCTCCCTCCATGAACCATTGTGGGTTTTTGCCTCCAGTGGACATTACCAGCTCTCATTCCCCCTGTGTCTTTCAAACGGGTACTTTTGCAAACTGAAAGAAAAAGATTAGGGACACACCCCAAAAGGGGTGTTTGTACAGTGTTCAGTGCCTTGGCCATCAGTGCCTTGCAGGAATGTTTTAATGGGAGGGGATTTCCCAGCTGGGCTGGGAGAAAAGAGCTTTAGGGCAGGGAGTAGTGTGGGAGAGATTTGCCTAGGTAAACAGTGCCTTGAGATCTCAGGCTACACCAGATAGAATATGGCTCAGGGTTCACACTTATGAAGAGACTCAAATTTGGATCCTTGCTGTTCCACCCAAAGAATGGCCCCAAAGATAATTTCATGGTAATAAAAGATGTTCTTCATACAACTTCAAAGCTGCCCATAGTAGATCACACACGCTATCTATCGGGCACCATGGACTAATTGTTTTTTATGGATTCTCTAATTACTGGTTGAAATCCTACTGAAATCCTATTTTAGCATAATTATCTCCTATTCATTTGTTAAATGTGTACATTTAAAATATTCATGTTGGTGGGGGCACCTGGCTGGCTTGGTTGGAGGAGCCAGTGATTTTTTTTTTTTTTAAGATTGATTTATTTGAGAGAGATAGAGAGAGAGCACACAGTGGGGACTAGCAGAGGGAGAGAGACTCTCGAACAGACTCTGTGCTCAGTGTGGAGCCTGACACAGGGCTCCACCTCATGACCCTGAGATCATGACCTAAGCCAAAACCCAGAGTGAGAGGCTTAACCCACTGTACCATGCAGGTGGCCCTGTCAGAGGAGCTAGGGATTCTTGATCTTGGGGTCATAAGTTTGAGCCCCATGTTGGGGGTAGAGATTACTTAAATAAATAAACCAAAATAAAATAAAATAAAATAAAATAAAATAAAATACTTCATACTTGTGGAATTAATGTTTCTCAATTTTTATTTTGAAAAATTGAGACTCTCCAGACTTGAAAGATAAAGCAACGAACATATATCCCTCATTAAATTCATCAACTATGGGCAGCCCAGGTGGCTCAGTGGTTTAGTGCCACCTTCAGCCCAGGGCGTGATCCTGGGGTTCCGGGATCGAGTCCCACGTCGGGCTCCCTGCATGGAGCCTGCTTCTCTCTCTGCCTGTGTTTCTGCCTCTGTGTGTGTGTGTGTGTGTGTGTGTGTGTCTCATGAATAAATAAATAAAATTTTAAAAATAAATTAAATAATAAATTCATCAACTGTTAACATTTTGTCATTGTCTTTCTCTGTTCTGATTTCAACACACATACCCTCTACACCCCACATATACATTCTCCTTCTTACTGAATCATAAACTGAGTTGCAGAAATCATGGCAGTTCATCCCTAAATACTTCATTATGTAACTTCTGAGACTACAAACATTTTCCTAATAACAACAATGCTATTACTACACATACCAAAGATAGATATTATCAACAAATGGGGATTATCTATAAAAATTACTTGGATTTGTCTGCTCAGTAAATTTGTCTCTCCTCTCATTTATTTGTCATATTAAATTAATTAAGCAAGGAGACCATCAGACTGAGGTGATTCTAATGTGGTGGCCCACGTAAGCCACCCAAAAATCTCCACCTGTAAATGCCTCAAGGTTACAAAATTGAAACCTAAGGACAACCAACCAATCACAAACAGCCAAGAAGGCTTTAAGCTAGAAGCCATCAGTAATTTCCTGACTGCCTCTTCTGGATTTTCTGCTGGTGGAGCCCTCCTGACCATTTCTGGTTTGGTGCTTGCTGATTCAAATCAATTTTAGTTAAAATCAACTCTTAAGAAATTCTTATTTTGCCCTAATTTATCTTTTAACAGTTTTCAATTATTTATCTATACCAATTAATATTGATATCATGATCATGGACTCATGATATTCATTTTATCCTTTGGGTAATAATACTGCTTCATTTTTTTTTTGCACAAATTATTTCAATTTTGACCATTGTGTGTGTGTGTGTGTGTCTCTTTCAGTTGCTTCCTGGATGCCTCTGATATATTCTCATCATTGTGGGTTTTTTTTTTTTTAATATAAGAATAAGTTTAGGGGCACCTTGGTGGCTCAGTGGTTGAGCATCTGCCTTTGGCTCAGGTTGTGATCCTGGGGTCCACATCTGGTTCCCTGGGGGCAGCCTGCTTCTCGCTGTGCCTATGTCTCTGCCTCTCTCTGTGTCTCTCATGAATAGGTAAGTAAAATCTTTAAAAAAATAAATAGTTTAATTATTTAAACAATAATATCACTTTGTACATACAAATTGTGAAATCTGAACAATAGAATACTGCATTTATTTATTTGTTTTATTAAGGTGTAGTTGATTTGGGGCACCTGGAGGGCTCAGTAGGTTAAGCAAGGGACTCTTGATCTCAGCTCAGGTCTTTATCTTAGGGTCCTGAGTTCAAGCCTTGCATTGGACTCCACACTGAGCATACAGCCTACTCAAAAATAAATTAATTAATCAAAAAATAAAGTATAGTGGACTTAAAGTGTTTTATTAGTTTGAGTGTACAATATAGTGCACTGACAATTTTGTGGTAGATTTTTTTTATGCGCTTCAAGAAATTCTTTTATAATTGGATTTGTATTGATTGTTCTGGGGATCAGTATGGACGTGCCAATTTGTACATAATTCTTAACAGACATACTGAAAATCTAAACTATCAAGCAGTTGTGATACTTAAAATGATTCCAGTGACCTTGCAGCTTAAAATTTAGGGGCAAATTTTCCTTAACAGGACATCAAGTAGGAATATCTTCAATTGTTGATAGGGCTGTTAAATTGTTAAGTCCCATTAATTCACGATTTATTTATGTATTTATCCATCTACTTATGTATTTTTTTTAAAATATTGTATTTATTTATTCATGAGAGATACAGAGACAAAGAGAAAAAGGCACAGACATAGGCAGAGGGAGAAGCAGACTCCCTGCAGGGAGCCCAATGTGGGACTTGATCCCAGGACCCCAGGATTATGCCCTGACCCAAAACCAGATGATCAACCACTGAGCCACCCAGGTGTCCCAATTCACAATTTAATACTGTACGCATGAAATGCAAATTTTCAAACCTGCGCAGCACATTAACAAAGTTTTTTTTTTAATTTTTTAAAATTTATTTATGATAGTCACACAGAGAGAGAGAGAGAGAGAGGGGCAGAGACATAGGCAGAGGGAGAAGCAGGCTCCATGCACCGGGACCCCGACGTGGGATTCCATCCCGGGTCTCCAGGATCGCGCCCTGGGCCAAAGGCAGGCGCCAAACCGCTGCACCACCCAGGGATCCCACATTAACAAAGTTTTTAAGAAAACTTTACTACCAAGACCAAAATATTACAGAGTACACAAAATTCTGACAGAGAGGGCCAAGATCAAGGGGTGACTTTTTTGATTTTGTTAAAGATTTTATTTATTCATAAGAGACACACAGAGAGAGGCAGAGACATAGGCAGAGGGAGAAGCAGGCTCCATGCAAGGAGCCCGACATGGGACTCGATCCTGGACCCTGGGATCATGACCTGAGCCGAAGGCAGATGCCCAACCACTGAACCATCCAGGCACCCCTAAGGGGTAGCTTAATTTAAGAAACAATTCTACCAACAAGAGGGAATAGAAGTAACTTAAAATTTTCAAGATATATTAGATGCATGACTGACTGCAAATTGCTATTTCATATGCTTGGTATTATAGGATATAAAAACCACACCATCTATGGAATGTTAAGCTGACACCCAAGATAATCAAAGCCTCTTATACTCAAAATCCCCATCTGCTCTGGTTGTATCAAGAAATAAACAACCAGCAAATGATTTTACCTCCTAACAACAAAAAAACATTTATACTTAAAAAATGGGATGAGATGGGATTCCCTCCTCCTCCTCCTTAGAGAGGGAGAGAAGGAGGAGCGAGAGAGGCAAAGGCAGAGAGAGAATCTTGAGCAGACTCCCATGCCCAGCACAGAGCCCTATGTGCGGCTTGAAGAGCAGAAATCAAAAGTTAGATGTTTAACCCTCTGAGCCACCCAGGCACCCCGGGATTTCCTCCTTAAAAATGTTTCTAGAGCTACTAAAATACTTGCATTTACAAAATAATTGATAAAGCTATTCCTCTGGATTGTATAAGGAGGGAGGCAGTGACCACCGATAAGACATAGTATATGATATTCATCAGACTTGGCGCCTTCACAGGCTGGACTCTCCTCATTTTTAGTTTCTCCATTTTCTGCAAGGTAAGTCTTCTTTCATTCCTCAGTTAACCACTTCAGACTGTCTTCCCTTTGCTCTCCTTTCCCCCTTTTGTTTGCACTTTGTTTTGTCTGAAGGTTTATCCTTTCCTGCCACCTTTTTTGGCTTAGTTTCCACAGTTGCAGGAGCATTGGTAGCTGACAACTCACAGATCTCCTTCTGCACCCCTCCTTTGCTACCCCCCTGGGTGGAGCTGACCTTCCCCTTGGGTATCTGGGTGGTGGGCCAGGTGCACCAAGAGTCTTCTGGAATTGGGGCTGCCTAGCTGCTGCTGCTTCTCCCACCACCTAATTCATGGTGGGTTTTTTGGTAAGGTTTTGCTTTGTTTTGTTTTGTTTTGGACACTTTCCTACTTTCTGGCACAAGAAGCTCTGGCTTATCCGGTATATTTTCTACCTGAGTCCTAGAATCCATCATTTCTCCAAGGAGCCTTGCTTCCTCTTACTGGAGAATGAAGTTAGAATCCAAGATCCAGTGTCAGAGGTGCTCATTGCCACTGGGATGTTGTTATTCCTAGACCCTCTCCACTGACAGAGAAAGGAAATAGATACGTGTCTACCAACCGGTGCCCATGAACCGCTTTATAAATATTTCTGTACATAATCATCTGTGTGGACATTAAGCTAAACATTAAGGGAAAACATGCTGATGTTTCCAACTCTAACCCATTACCACATGGATAGTTCTAGCCTCGTCCCCTAGCTTATCTACAACCTTCCATTCCAACAGTGACAAACCTGGCTCCTACCATCTGCCCTCTACTTAACTGTTCATTAACTCAAAAAAAAAAAAAATTCTAGTGTTAGCATCCATTTCTGCCATTTTTCTTTCTGATGCTTTTGTCGTCCCAGATGTGGCCAGTGGGGTTCCTCCAAACTGTGTCCTTTCATACACCTCCATCTTTGAGCACTTCATCACTCTTGGCACAGGAAGATATTCTAGACTCACCAGTGCTTTGTCTCAGCCAGATCTTTTAGTAGGGAAGTCATGATTTATTTTAGAGATTAGAGATTGTTCTATTTAGAGAACAAGATTGGGGTGTTTAGTTTGCTAATTACCACTGGGTTATTTTTTTGTTTTGCTTTGCTTTGCTTCCCAGCTCTTTCAGTGGACAGAGCTCATGATATCTACATAGTGAGTTTTTATTTATTTATTTTTTTAAAAATATTTATTTATTTATTTATTTATTTATTTATTTATGAGAGACACAGAGAGAGGCAGAACACAGGCAGAGGGAGAAGCAGGCCCCCAGAAAGGAGCTTGATCTCAGGACCCCAGGATCATGCCCTGAGCCAAAGGCAGACGCTCAACCACCGAGCCACTCAGGTATCCTTACATAATGAATTTCTAGTGATACTTTCAATTCAAACCCAAATCCAACACTACAGAATTTTCTCTTATTTTCCTCTATTCCATATTTCTATATTCCTTCTCTCACTGTGAGAGCCCTAGTTCCTAGCAATATCAGAATATTTACTCATTTGCTCTATCCTACAGCACATGCATATTTTCAAAATCTCTGCATTTTAAAATATACCTGAGCCTTAAAAAAATGGAATTGGCTTAAGTTTCCCTGAGTCTCCTACGGGCACTGCTTGAGATGCTTCTCACACAACTCAGGGGAGGCCAACCTGATTCCATCTAGGCATTGGGTAGGCCCTGATGCACGTGGCAACAGAATATAATGCATAAACTAGCAAATGTCAGAGACACATTGTCCTTCGATTCTAGAGTCTCTTGATACTATCATGCCCTCTTTATTCACCACACATTTATATATTTTCTTCAATTCATTTGACTTAAATTCCAACTTAAATGGAAAAAGCAGCCCCGTCTTTGCCAGGGCCTCTAGTTCTGAATTTAAATTGTAAGCACTTGTGTTAGATCCGGAGACTCTGGATTGAGCCAGGGGAGGCCTCTGTGTCAGACTAGCCATGTGCGATAAGAGATGGCACTGGCCCATCTTTAAGAACCTTACAGGTGCAGGACGCCTGGGTGGCTCAGTGGTTGAGCATCCTCTGCAGTTGGCTCAGGTCATGATCCTGAGGTTTGGGGATCAAGTCCTGCATCAGTCTCCCCAGGGAGCCTGCTTTTCCCTCTGTCTGTGTCTCTGCCTCTCTCTGTGTGTCTCTCATGAATAAATAGATAAAACCTTTAAAAAAAAAACTTACAGCTGCAAACATTTGAGGATTAGGAAGCACCTCAGAGAAGTTTAATACCATGGGACCACTGAGGCTTACTGGAGAATTTACCAGAAAACAGTTTAGCATTGGGAGATGAGCAAGATTATGAAGGGTTTGGGAAAATCTATAGGAAGAACGTACAGTTGATCTCATGGCACTGACAAATAGGCCATCGGAATACATTTTAGGGTTTCTTTTGGTCTTTCTTTCTCCCTTTCTCTCCTTCCTTTATGGACTTCTTGTGCAGAATTGAGTTAACTGTACCTCTCATGCGTGCTCATTGTCAGCATGAATTATGCAAAGCAACTTTTGTTTTCTTTTTCTCCTTCTTGCCACACAGCCACCCGAGTGACCTTTTATAACACAAGTCAGATCCCAGAGCTCACATCACACCTTCACTCTCAACCCACCAGTGGATTCCCTTCACACATGGAATAAAATGCAAAAGTCCTGCCACGGCAGGGAGGCCCTTGCAGATCCCTGCCTCTGGTTACCTCTTAAGATTTTCCTCCCGCTTGCCAGGACGTTCCAACTCCCAAGCTATGGACCTTGTCATTCCCTCTACCTGGAACATGCTTCCTGTATCTTATAGTTCATGCCTCCTCCTCATTCAGATATGCTCATGGTCACCCCACCTAGGGATGAGTAGCTCCCATCCCTCTCCCTGCTCAGGGGTTTGATTCTTCTCCCTTGACTCCCTAAAGCTCTATCAGCCAACTGTTTATTGTCTCTGTTCCACACCCAGATGTAAGCAACATGAGCGTTACCATTTGGATTAATTCGTCATGCCTTCGTCAGCTCCTAGAACAGTGCCTGGCACACCCAACTAGCTCTATCACTATTTATGAAGTGAACCCCCCCTCGCACTTTCCCTTCCCTGGATCCATGCCCAATCTCATGAGGCTGCTAGATGTTCTTACAAATAAGTTTGTAAAATGCTTAATATTGAATTTGTTCCATCTGTGTGGAAGACAGCGCTGTTTGGGAAAACCTCCTCTCTGCCTACCTGTGGACAGAGCAGAGTGTCCCTCACCAAGGAGCAAAGGGTAGGAATCAGGCTCCACCAAGGCTAGCTAATTCACCGAGAGGTTAATTTGCGGGAAGAGAGGGAAAGAGGGTCCGAACAGGACTGGAGATGGGGGGATTTAGTGTCAAAGAGAATGATTTTGGGGGATCCCTGGGTGGCTCAACGGTTTAGCGCCTGCCTTCAACCCAGGGCATGATCCTGGAGTCCCAGGATCGAGTCCCACATCAGGCAGGAGCCTGCTTCTCCCTCTGCCTGTGTCTCTGCCTCTCTCTCTCTCTGTGTGTCTCTCATGAATAAATAAATAAAATCTTTAAAAAAGAGAATATTATTTTTTAATGGATGCGGTCATTGATGGTGGGCTGGGGTCTGAAAAGGAAGCAAGAGGACACCCTCTTATTCAGAGCCTGTTGGGAGGAGGAATGGATGTGGGGAAACAGGCAGAGAAGAGATGCACTTAGGGCACCTTCGTGGAGAAAGATGCTTCCCACTGCTCTGCTCCTGCTCAGCTTCATGGCCCTGGTCTTCTGAGTAATACAGGAATTAAAGCCACAGCTACTGGGTAAGAAGCCTTAGGTCTACCTTTTGTTTTCTTTTCTTTTCTTTTTTTCTTTTAAGATTTTATTCATTTATTCATGAGAGACACAGAGAGAGAAGCAGAGACACAGGCAGAGGGAGAAGCAGGCTCCATGCAGGGAGCCCGATGTGGGACTCGATCCCTGGACCCCGGGATCACGCCCTGGGCCGAAGGCAGATGCTCAACCGCTGAGCCACTCAGGCATCCTTACCTTTTCTTATCATAGCAGACCTTCTTTCATCCTGAGTTTCTGTCTCTTAGGTTGCAAATCTGGGGTAACCAATACGTTAATTTGGTCTTGGTGTAGGGATAATGTGTTGTATGCAATATACTTAATCTTTAAATGAACTCAAACTTTAAAATACTGTTTTGAGAGCCTTTCTGGGATTACTAGAACAACTCTAAACATAACCCAGGTATCATAAATCTACACAGTTATCACTGGTTATCATTCTAAATGGTATCTCAACACAAGACAACCATTCCAATGTGCTAATTATGATCCCGGGGTGCTAATGGCCATCCTGGGTTAGGCCTGATGTCTCATCCTAATTACTAACAGTGCCTTCTGTCTGTCTTTCCCCCAAGGGTCCCTGTTTTAAAATTATGTTTCTACAGCATCTCCACCCTCTAGTGGCAAAATAGTGGCAGTGGGAAAAGTGGAGAAAAGCGGGCTTGCGTTAAGGGATAGACTTGTATCCATTTCAAGGGTAAAACTAAAAAGAAGATATCTAGTCTCCTAATAATCTTATAGAAACAGAAGATCATTCGATTCAGAGGTATGAAACAAGATGGGAACCTCACAAATGATGGGGGTTTTTGTTATTTGTACTTCCTGGAAACATTTAAAATATTGCCCAAATCCAGGAAACACATGAAAAAGGAACATGCAAGCCTTACTGCTAGTGGTATAATCTTACAGGAAAGTTCTTTGTAGGTTTCCAAACATGATGTGTTAATATTGGTTGACCTGGGAATTCTATCATGGGAGCTTTTAAACGATGTTTGAAGAGTCAAAGGTGTATTGGTGGAATAATTCTAGCTTTTACATTTAGCAAAAATTTGAAAACTACCAATGTTCCCTCCAAACAACTGATTAAATAAATATGGCTCATACATGCAATGGAATATTGTGAATCTATATTTATCAATCAACGAGTTGTCGAGAGAAAAGATTATGGTAGAGAAAAATATTATAATCCCATTTATTAAAAATGTGTGTCTGGACATACACACACATGGACACACACATACATACACACAGGAAAGTGTCTGAAAGGATGAATACTAGGGGTGCCTGGCTGGCTCAATCAGTGGAGCATGTGACTCTTGATCTTGGGGTTGTGTGTTCGAGCCCCACTCTGGGTATAGAGATGACTTAAAAATTTAAAAACAAAATTTAGATTTTATTTATTTATTCATGAGAGACACAGAGACAGAGGAAGAGACACAGGCAGAGGGAGAAGCAGGCTCCCTGCGGGGAGCCAGATGCAGAACTCGATCCCAGGACCCCAGGATCATGACCTGAGCCAAAGGCAGATGCTCAACCACTGAGCAACCCAGGTGTTACCCCAAAAAATGTTTTTAAAAAAGGATGAATACTAGAACTTCCTCAATGGTTATCCCTACATGTTTAAATAACAGGTAATTTTTGCCACCTTTTTCTATTTTTCTGTATTTCTTGAAGAAATCAACGGTATCATTTTATAAAAAAACAGTAATGTTCTACTCAAAATCAAGCCAAATGAGATTGGTTACTTAAGCTGTAGAACAAATAAAAACCTACTCTTTTTCCTTAAGCAAAAGCCACATTGGAACACAACTCAGCACTAAAAAATGAGCTACTGAGTCGTGGAACAGCCCACCCCTGAGTCTCAAAAGCATCATGCCGTGTGAAATAAGCCAGACAGGTTTCCATTTATCTGATATTATAAAAGAGGTAAAGCAAATCTATATTAAGAGTAAATAGATCAGTGGTCACCTGGGGCCCCCAGTTGGGGATGAATTTCAAAGGGTTATGGGGGAATTTGGAGGGTGATGGAAATCCCTATCTTGACGGGAGGGTGGCCACACAGGTGTGTATATATTATGGAGTCATAGAACCTTACACTGGAGGTGGATCCATTTGACAACATGGTGAAGCCAAGGTGTTCACTGACACTTTGGGTTGCTGCGGCTTATAGATACAGGGTCATTCACGTGGAATCCCTCAACTCAGGGTGGGCAGTTGGGCTCAAGGCAGACCCTGGAAACACTTGTCAAATTGGCAGGATTTGCACTTTTCCTCCCCCTGGAATCTAGTCCCTGCCCACCGCCCCCAGCCTCATTCCATCCAGGACCTCTGGCAACACTATACCTCAGCCTCCCTCATACAAAAATGCCTTGAGAGTTTTCATTCAGAGAAATTTGAACATTATTATAACCAGTGTTAAATTTTATACCACCTGGGGGTGCTTCTATCTTAATTACAGTCTAAATCTGAGGTCAGTGAAAGGAAACCCAATGAAAGACAGTAGGGAGAAGAGTGTGTGTGTGTGTGGTGAGGTCTCTGGCAGATTTCTTGGAGAGAACCCACAACATACTGACTTGACACCCACTGCCTGGCACGTTTAGAGCCACAAAGGGCCTTATAAATAACCCGGAATACTCATTCATTCATTTGTAACACTAGCCACTGAATGCCACCCAAGTCGCCCGTGCCAAGTACTCAGGACACAGAAGGGAACCAAATACACAGGTCTCCATCCTCACGGAGCTGATCGTCTTCTAGGAGTTCCCAAGAAGGCACATAGGTGTCAGACACCATGGCCAGCCTGGGAGGCCAGAGTCACCGGACGGCTTGGGGGCAGACCACTGGACTTCTCTCAGGCAGCGCTACCAGCAGTTGGGGTTGGTACAATGAGGTTCAACTCATCCGCCCTACATTTTATAGCTGCAGAAACTGAAAACAGAAAAGGGACGTGATTTTCCTATTATTTTAGAGCTAGGCCACTCTAAAGTGTTTGTTCAGGGGGTGTCCTAGATCAAACAAATTGTTCTAGGAGACCATGTTTTCAGTTAGCTGTGTAATGTGTTCCTTTCAAGACTGCCCTTACCCTCTCGCTTTGGATACAAGACACAACATTAAAAAAATGAAATAAAATAAAATAAACATTCATTAAAAAAAATAAATAAATAAACATTCATTTCACAATGAATTCATAGTGAACTCCATTTTGCAGCATCTGAAATGCAATTTCCTGGAAAAGATTTGGGAGACAGATTTAAAAAGAGGTAAAGAGGGGAGCCTGGGGGGCTCAGTTGGTTAAGGGTCTGCCTTAGGCTCAGGTCATGATCTCAGGGTCCTGGGATGGAGCCCCTCCCACCAACATTGGCTCCCTGCTCAGCAGGAGCCTGCTTCTCCCTCTCCCTCTGCCCCTCCCCTCTGTTTGTGCACTCTCTCTCTCTCTTTCTCACAAATAAATAAATAAAATCTTTTTTAAAAATAAAATAAAAAGATACAGAAAACATTAACAAAGAAAGAAAGAAAGAAAGAAAGAAAGAAAGAAAGAAAGAAAGAAAGAAAGAAAGAGAAAGAAAGAATGTATGGATGCTTGGCTGGTTCAGTCAGTAGAGCACACAACTCTTGATCTCAGGATGGTGAGGTGGAAATCCACACTGATTGTAGATATTGCTTAAAAAATAAGGAAAAATCCACCTCAACACCCTTATAAAAGATAGTGAAATGATTTTACTCTAACTGGGTAGATTTGGGCCTGAGAAATTACCACAAGTACTATATTTTCTTTAAAATCAGGTTGAAAATTTACATTCGATAAAGTTAGCTTTTTTTTATGTCTCTATTTCTGTGAGTTTTGACATATAAATATAGTCATCAGGGTGGGTGCCACCAGGATCAAGATAGCAGATATTTCCACCATGCCAAAAAAGCTTCCTTGAGCCCTTTGAAATCCCAAGATACAACGTTTTAGAAGCAAACCCAAATCCCACTTGAGTTGAGGTCCTAGGTGGGAAGCCAGGTTTTCCATCTGGGAGAATGCTATTTGCAAAAACCAAATGTGCACAAGACAACCAGATTGTTTTTCTTGTTTACTGTGCACGTTGTTCTTTTTGGCTTGGGAAATTTACTTTTGTTTTAAATGAGAATCAGATTGAGTTACAACCGGAGCAAAAAAAAAATAAATAAATAAAAATCTTATTTAACCAAGAGTGTAATTCTAAAACAACACAACACTATTGGCCAAGGAAGAAAAAAAAAAACAAAAAGATTGGTGGGTACCTAAGTTACAGTCAGGCTGTCGTTTTAATTCTTGGTACAAGGAGGTAGGCAGGATGACCGGGAGCTGGGCTAAGGGGAGGGGGAGAGGCAGGCAATACTAGTCCTAGGCCTTTGCAAGAATTCTAGTCGCCACTGGGCCCCCACCAACTCTCCAGGACCGCCGTACTGGATCAAACAGAATGCAGGAGGATACACACGAATTTTCACAAATACTGCCACCTGGAGTAACCTTTCCACCACGATGTGGGTGAGGACACAAATTCTCCTGGAATTTTCATTTCTTTCAAGATTGTTCATTTTATTTTTTTATTTTTTTTTAATATAAGATTGTTCATTTTAGAATGCTGCCAACAATCCCTGGTTGTCGGGGATCCTTCGCAATAATCCAATTCTCTTTTGCTTTTGTGCAAAGACTAATTTGATCTTTCATTTGGGGATGTGTGAAGATTTAAGGTGTGTTGAGATAACCAGTCAAAACATTCCCTCCTCCTTCTGTTTTCTCTAGAGGCTAATGGGCACAGACGCAGGGGGCCTGGGGAAGGAGGAGGAGGAGGAGAGGGAGGCCTGTCTAGACCACCTGGGTCTTTTGTTTAAATTAGGCAGGATGTCTAGAAGTAGCTCATCCTGAGTGATTAGTGAAAATCAAGATGAAGAAAGATAGTTAATATCACCAAGTTCTTGTAAGGGACCTTTGCAAAATGCTTTTGTATCAGAGATTTGATAGCAAGCATCAGAAGGCCCAACTGAAAATAGTTTAAAACCTGGGGGTTTATTATCTCATTTGATAAGAACTCCATGGGTAGTCGAGACCAGGGCTGGTTAAAGAGGCAGCTCCATGAGGTCTTCCAGGGCATGGGCTCTTTCATCTTTTGTCAGCATAAGGGGAGCCCTCAGAATTTCTAGAGGGCCACCACAGTTGCACACCCCCAGTGAGCCAGGGGCAGAAAAGCAGTATCCCCATGCCACCCCAGAGTCTCCTTTCTGTGGTTGGAAAGAAGCTTTCCAATTGCAGCATCTGTATGGGAAGTGGACTCCCTCAGAAGAAGGAAGGGGAAAGGCCCTCCCCTCTCTTGGGGACTCTTGGAGAGATACAGTGTCCCCCAGTGTCCCCCATAACTTAGGCTCCGTGCATTCACTGATGTTTCTGCCGGAGCCCTGTGAGATGCCATATTTCCCCCTTTCGCATATCTGGAAGTTGCGGCTCTGGGGGCTTCGGTTACATGCTGCAGACACACAGTTGGAGTCCAGACTGGAACCCAGGTCTGTGAGGCTCTACATTCCAGACTCCTACTCACCACAACTGAGGTTGTGGTTTCTAGACCAAAGGAGAAGACAGTATCATAAATGAAACCCGTAATAGGGTTATGCCCCAGGTGAGCACCAACAGGTAGCTTTCATACCCGGAAATGCTGGGTTGACCCGCCTGTGCGGTCAACTCTACCCACAGCCTGCACTGCTCTCTGAACGTCCAGTTGTTCTCATTACTCCACTCACACCCTCCTCTCCAGGGGAGAGTCAAATCACATGACATGCACATGCACAGGTCATGCAAGATTATCTGCATCCACAGGTCATGCAAGATTATCTCTAGAGATTTTTGATGCCGTGGATGTCATTTCAAAAACGACTGCAGCTTTGCATTTCTACAGCAAGATCTATGTCAGGCACACATTGTTGGACATGAGGAACCACTCGGCCCCACGGGTCACCACACACTGGGTTCTGTGGTTATATCTGCAGAGAGGATCAGATTTCAGAACCCCAAGCCTCGCTCCTCCCTCATCTGTCTTATTTTGTCCAGGCTTTCTTCTAGGAACCCTGGGGGATTTGTTTGTTTTCGGTTTTGTTTTTGCTTTTTTTAATGTGCTTTTATTATTATGATTATTATTCATGAGAGAGAGAGAGGCAGTGACACAGGAAGAGGGAGAAGCAGGCTCCCTGCGGGGAGCCCAATGTGGGACTCCATCCTGGGTCCTGGGATCACAACCTGAGCCAAAGGCAGACACTCAACCGCTGAGCCACCCAGGTGCCCCTTGGGGGATTTGACACATGTACCTAATGTTCCTTCTCCACAAGCTTGTGGGTCTTCTCACAACTCGTCCCCAAGTTCACAGAATCTAAGCCTCTCAAGGGGCAAGATTCCCGACAGCAGCCCTTGTGCTCTGTGTTTCCTCCGGAGCCCAGGACCAGGCCGTCGCCTCTACTATCATCTCCGTGTCTGGTAGCTCCAAGTGCCCTGTGTTCTGCTGTCTCTGGTCACTCTGCTGGCCTCGGGGGCTCCCGGTAGGACACACAGGGCCCCCCAGCTCAGTCCTCGCCTTATAACTGACAGGCTTTCTGAGCTCCAGAGGGCAGCAGAGGCAGGTGGATGAGCCCCACACTGCCTGGAACCATGGCCCCTTCCCAACTTCACCACTCTCCTGCTGAGTTTGACCCACCCCACCAGATTCACTCACTGGTGGGTTGTTGTTGTTGTTGTTGTGTGTGTGTGTGTGTTTGAACCCCCTGGCTCCCTGTCCTTCTCTACAGTCTGGCTGTCCCTGGGGTCTCAGCTCTAGAGCTATATCTGTAATGAACTCTGATGGTAGACAAGGTTTAAATTCTTTCTCAGGAGGTTCCATTCCAATTCCAACCCCTGGTAATATCTCCCCATACACATGGGGCCATTCGGAAAATGTCACACAGAACATAAAGACAAAACTAGGCTTCTGGAGTGGAAGGGAGAGGCAGCCAAAGAGACTCAGTTCCGACCCGGCCAAGACATCTTATGTTTTAAATATTGCTTATAAATGAGTCAAAGAGCTGGTTAAAAGATGTCCTAAGTGTCTCCCTTAGATTATTCCAGGGACGCATGTGCTTCTCATGGAGAAGTGAACAGTTCTGGGGGCTTCATCCCCCACGTGTCTGGGTACAAGTCTGTTTACTGTTTTTTCACTCTATCTTCCTCTGGCTGAAATCTTCAAGATTGGACCAGGCACCATCTTCCAGAGAAAGCCTTCTATTAGCCCCGATGTTCAGCATCAGTCAGCCAGACCTCCAGTCTGGTCATGCCATGGCACATCTACCACCATCATTATTTTCATTATCTGTCCCTTGTTTCCAGCCCTCATTTTATTATGAGTGCCTCATTGATGGAGCCTAGGACATTCATCTTTGTATTTCAAATATGGTTCCTATAGTAAATGTTTGATAGCATTTTTTTTTCTTTTTACAAATAATGTAATGCATGGATGGAAGTATGAGTGTCTACATGGAAAAAGAAATAAATGAATGATAATAAAAAATAAATTTCACTTTTAAATTGCTGTGAAGGATCATATTTGACTTCTTTTTTTAATATTTTTAAAGATTTTATTTATTTATTCATGAGAGGCACAAAGAGAGAGAGAGAGAGGCAGAGACACAGGCAGAGGGAGAAGCAGGCCCCAGGCAGGGAGCCTGATGTGAGACTCGATCCCAGGTCTCCAGGATCATGCCCTGGGCTGAAGTTGGCCCTAAACCGCTGAGCCACTAGGGCTGCCCATTTTTAAAAATTTTTTAAAAATATTTTATTTATCTCTTTGACAGAGAGAGATTGCACAAGCAGGGGGAGCAGCAGGCAGAGGGAGAGGGAAAAGCAGGCTCCCCCATGGCGGGACTTGATCTCAGGACCCCGGGATCACGACCTGAGCCAAAGGCAGACACTTCACCAACTGAGTCACCCAGGCGCCCCCACATTTGATTTCTAATATGAACTTGCTTTGGGCTAAACTAACTAAAATAGCTCGTAAAGATCTACTTTCTTAGAATACTCAGTCGCTATGCGTATTATTTCCCCTTGAGGATTGAAAATATGACTCTATGAGGCAAAGAACTGGGCCTCTTTTCTGTTACCAGTAAAACAATGGCTTTCTTTTCATTAAAACATTTATAATAAATGCTATGAGCTGAATTGTACCCCTCTCCCACAACTCCCATGTTGAAATCCTAACCATCAGCACCGCAAAATGTGACTATATTTGGAGCTAGATAATTAAGGCAAAATAAGGTCATTTAGGTGGGCCCTAATCCAATATGAGTGGTGTCCTTAGAAGAGATTAGGACATCAGACACGTGCACAGATGGAGGCCGTGCGAGGACGCAGCATGCAGGTGCCTGTCTACAAGGAGAGGAAGGAGGCCTCCACAGAAAACCTACTATACCTTGCTCTTCGACATCCACCTTCTCGAATTATGAGAAAGTAAATTTGTTGTTTAAACCACTCATGTGTGGCATTTTATTGTGGTACCCCTAGCAAACTAACACAATAAATATCAGCCGGCCCCCACATTTCTATCCTTCTCATGACTCTGTATAACTCAGGCATAACCATCAAAGCCTCAGATTTTGTTAGTCACCTTCTCTTCAGGGCAGACTCCCCTGGGAGCCCACTTTTCCTCACGCGTCCCCATCACTGTGTCAGAGAGGAGCAGTGAAGACATGGATTGTTGCATAAAAAGCTTAACTCGGGATCAGTGAGGATTGTGAAGGATCACTTCATATGCATGAGAGCAAACACTTTAAGCATCAGGGTGAGAAAACATGAAGTTGGAACCAAGACAAGAAATAGAACCTGACTGGTAAATAATAGTAATCATAGCCACCACTTTATATATGCTCACCTATCACATGCCACACACCGTTCCAAGCATCTTGCTTGTACCATGGAGTCTTCCAACAACCCTCTGAGGTGGGTGCTATTATCACGTCCATTATACAGATGAGGGAACGAGTAGGGAAATATAAGTAGCCTGTTTAAGGCCTTGGAGTATCTGTCCCAGGGTCTGCACTTTTAACAACAATGCTTTAGGGTGAAGGCCATGGAATGAGAGATGGGTACATCAGTGTGGTCAAGCACCCTCTTCTCCAATGCAAGTCTCTCTCTCTCTCTCTTTTAAGATTTTGTTTTCAAATAATCTCTACACCCAACATGGGGCTTGAACTCACCACCCCAAAATCAAGAGTTGCATGCTCTACCCATTGAGCTCCAAGAACAAGGCTCTTTGTGTTGAAGAAAGAAAACCTCGGACAAACAAGACAACTGTTTTCCTGGCTGGTTCACACTTACCATATCTGATTAATTCTGAATCCTTTTCCAATCCTAAAAGCGAGAATGAGTATGTATGTTGTAGGGGTGGGGGGAAGGGAGCTAGGAATTAGTGGTCGATTTGGGAGGGTTACCTGGTCTGTTTTGTTTTTAAAGATTTTATTTATTTATTTATGAGACACACAGAGATAGAGACACAGAGGGAGAAGCAGGCTCCATGCAGGGAGCCCGATGGGGGACTTGATCCCTGGACCCCGGGATCACACCCTGAGTTGAAGGCAGCTGCTCAACCACTGAGTCACCCAGGTGCCCCGGGTTACCTGTTTTTAATAGAATAATTATGTTCACTTATCTATCCATAAATGTGTATTGTTGACTTGAAAAAACAGGACATTATATAAAAATTTTTAAAATTTTTACTTTACTGTTTATAAAATTAAGCTTTTGCCTTATGGCTTGGCTGCTCTTGTACTTATTATTTTTTTTTTTTTTGCATACCATTATTTACTCCCACTCTTAAAGAATCATTGAAAAGCACCGTCAACAAAAATATCCGGTACAGAAATGGGAATGCTTTTTTGGGGGTAATGTTACCCCTTTTCTTTTCTATTTCCCTGCTATCTTCTTCCTAGACTTTCTGTTTCTTTGGTCTTTGAAAAATCTCAGAACAAATTATCTTCAATGGTATTTGTTTGACTAGACTTGCAATTCCCTGCTAGAGATCAATTTCTGTGTGTTCACCTTGTTGCTATTCTATCAAAAGTGACCAGAAGGGGCCTCAAAGTTATCTGAGTGTGTAGGGACTAAAATGACTTTTAAAAATTAAGTACACTCTGTGCCCAACATGGGGGCACAAGATCCGGAGTCACATGCTCCCCTGACCAAGTCACCCAGGTGCCCTAAAATGATTATTTTAAGTGATGTTTCACAACACTTTTTTTTGGGAGGGGGGGATGTGCAGAAAGAGAGCCATTAAAAAAAGCAAGGTTGATTCAGATGGTGAAACGATGAAGAACCCTAATCTCAGCAGCTACGGGAGATCCTACTGGTATCAAGATCCAAAAGTCAACCTCAAACAAGGAGGATTGCTTAATTAAAGATTTGAAAAAAAAAAAAAAAAAGATTTGCTTCCAGCCTATAATTCACAGGTGGCAATAGTTCATGCCGCAGTGTGAGATACTACACTGCACTCTACAATCTCTTCACACTTCCAGAACCCAGAGCATCGTTAGCCTGAGGCCAAGAGATGGCGCTGCAAGCCCAACAGAGAGAGCCACCTCCCAGCTGATCAAAGGCCTGGGATCTTTTAGATTTGTTTTCTCCTGGCCTCAGTGGCTTCCTCAATCCCAAAGCATACAGGGGTCCTTTCTCCTCATCCTCAGGGAGGGCTGAGCTCCCAGACATACATGATATAAAATTGCAAGGGAAGATAGAGCCAGCCTCTGGAGTTCCTGGTTTTGCTGGGAAGGGAATCTTGCGAGCGTCGGGCAGGGAGGAAGAAGAACTTGTGAATGCTCTTTGGAAAACTGTGATTGTCCTAGAGATAGCCTGGCATAATGACAAAGTCACAAAATCAGGAGTGGGTGAGCGAGAGAAAAACAGATGAATCAAAGCACAAAGCAAACACGAGTAGTTGGATCATAAATCATTGCTGAGCTCTTGGGATGATATAAATCTTGGGCTTTCATGCAATGAGCACATTCTTGTCTCACTTTGTCCAGCTGTTCATAGAAAGTCAAACCACTTTGAGTGTGGGATCATTCCATTTGAAACTCTTCTCCTGACCAAGTACCCTCCATCTTTCCATCTTTTCCTGGGTTTCTCCTTAGCACTTCCTCTTTCTCACGTGTAACCTGCCATGTTAGGACAAGACACTCCCTTTCAAGAGAGAAAGAGAAAACTTTCTTGGGCTAGGTTACAGAAAGCACAGAAATTTAGAAGGAAAGGAGTTAGTTAGCCTCATATCTGAGATGGTGCCAAACTCTTGATGAGCTGCACGTACACCTCATGCTTGGTGAATTCTGTGTGGAAGATGTTTACTCGAAAGAGACTTTCCCTCCTCTCCATGCATATTTTAACCCGTGTCCTCATTTCCACCTTCATCCTCCAGACCAATGAGTGTGCTTATCACACTAAACACAATTGGAAACATAAAGCCATAGGGGAAAACATTCGATAACACGTTGATAGAATTTAGAGCTTGAAAGGTCCTTAGCACACCATTGCCTGGAGGCAACAGAACATTTTTGCTGGTTCAAAATAGAAAAGACTGGGCTCTGCACCAGATCTACTGAATCAAAATTTCCAGGGGCAGGGCCTGGTGATCTGCATTTTCAGTAAGTCTCCCGGGTGATTCTCATCACGAAGAAGCTTAGGAACTGGTACCCAAGAAATGATCTAGCCCAAGAGTCAGTAAACTGCCAGTAAAGGGCCATGTAGCCGATATTTGAGGCTTCAAGGACTGCGCAATCTCTGTCACAACTGCTCTGTATAGTCCAAAGGCAAGTGGGGGGCAGTATGTAGGTGATGGGCGTGGCTGTGTTCCAATAAAACTTTATTTATAAAAACAGGTCAACAGTGAAGTTTGATGACCGCTGGGCTAGTCTGGTTTCACTATAGAGGTGAAGACGTTGAGGACCAGAGGAGTGAGGTGACTTTTGGGGGCTGCAGGTGTAGCCCAGCCAAACCCGGATCCCTGGGCCCCTAGAACAGTGCTTCCTTTACATTAAATGCTCCTGTATTGAATATAGATGCATCATGGTCGGTCGGTCCACTACTTTGGAATAAATTTTCTGTCGTGCCTCTTGTGTCAGAGACTCTCACGATGAGGAAATGTCTTGTGCATTTTTTTAGCCTTTTAAATGTATTTTTAGTTTTTTAATCTTTATTTCTTTAAAAAATTTTTTTTAAATTAGTTTCAGGGGTAGAATCTAGTGACTTGTCAGTTGCATATAACACCCAGTGCTCATTCCATTAAGTGCCCTCCGCAATGGTCAGCACCCAGTAACCCCGCTCCTCACCCACATCCCCTCCAGCAACCCTCCGTTTGTTTCCTAGAGTTAAGAGACTCAGGCTTTGCCTCTCTCTCAATTTTCATTTTACTTTAGTTTTCTTTCCCTTCCCCCATGTTTATCTGTTTTGCTTCTTAAATTCCACATATGAGTGAAATGATATGGTTATTTGTCTTTCTCTGACTGACTTATTTCACTCAGCATAATACTCTCTAGTTCCATCCACATCATTATAAATGGCATGATTTCATTCTTTTCGATAACTGAGTGATATTCCAGTGTGTGTGTGTGTGTGTGTGTGTGTGTGTGTGTGTGTATCACATCTTCTTTATCCACTCATCTGTTGTTGGACATCTGGGCTCTTTCCACATTTTGGCTATTGCAGACATTGCCGGCAAAAGCATTGGGGTGCATTTGCCCCTTTGAATCACTAGGTTTATATCCTTTGGATAAATAGCTAGTAGTGAAAATGCTGGGTCATAGGTAGCTCTATTTTTAACTTATTGAGGAACTTGCATACTGTTTCCCAAAGTGGCTACAGCAATTAGCATCCCCAACAGTTTTAGAGGGTTCCCCTTTATCCACATCCTTGTCAACATTTGTTGTTTTCTGAGTTGTTCATTTTAGCCCTTCTAACAGGTGTGAGGTGGTACCTCATTGTGGTTTTCATTTGTATTTCCCTGATGCTGAGTGATGTTGAGCATTTGTTTTCATGTGTCTATTGGCATTTGTATGTCTTCTTTGGAGAAATGTCTGTTCATGTCTTCTGCCTATTTCTTGACTAGATATTTTGTTTTTTGGGTGTTGAGCTTCATGAGTTCTTTATAGATCTTGGATACTAGCCCTTTATCTGGTAAGACATTTGCAAATATCTTCTCCCATTCTGTCTGTTATCTTTTGGTTTTGTCAACTTTTTCCTTTGTTGTGCAAAAGCTTTCTATCTTGATGAAGTCCCAATAGTTCATTTTTATCTTTGTTTCCCTTGCCTTTGGAGATGTGTCTGGCAAGAAGTTGCTGTGGCTGAGGTCATGGAGGTTGCTGCCTGTGTTCTCCTCTAGGATTTTGATGGATTCTTGTCTCACGTTTAAGTCTTTCAACTTTTTTGAATTTATTTTTGTGTATGGTGTAAGAATATGGTCCAGTTTCATTCTTCTGCATGTAGCTGTCCACATTTCCCAAAGATGTTAAGGAAATGTTTATATCCCTTACAGATATATGTATACACACACACATACATATATGAAAGAAGAATCTACTGGTTAATTGAACAAAATCTAAAAATTCCCTGGGTCAACTAAAATTTTCACAGCTCAAATTGCCTTATAAAATGTTCTTTTAGACTGATTTGTGACCAAGTCTTTTTTTTTAAAAAAAAACAACTATGTGAATCTATTTTAAAAGGAAAAATTTAAAATAATTGGCATCTCTGTGTCTCAGTTTTTTCACTTAAGACTTTGTACTGGAGGGGGTCCTGGGTGGCCCAGTTGATTAAGCATCTGCCTTCAGCTCTGGTCATGATCTCAGGTCCTGGGACTGAGACCCACGTGGGGCTCCCCTTTCAGTGGGAAGTCAGCTTCTTTCTTTCCCTCTGCCCCTCCTCCCCTTTGTTCATTCTCTCTCTCTCTCATAAATAAATAAATAAATAAATAAATAAATAAATAAATAAATAAATAATTTGGACTTGAGATCTAATATAAAATTTTCTGAATCTAATATTTAAAACTTACCAGCCTTCCTGATTTTCTTCTTATTCAACAGCGCCCTCTGACGGTGTAACATGTCCTAAAATTTGTCCTTTTGATAATCCCAGCAGTACTTTATCTCTAATAGGAAAGCTTAAGCTTTGGGTGAGTAATTCTGGCCGCACAAGGCTTCCAGAAGCCATTGAGAGTCGTTGATCATGTGGTGCTTACAGAGTTCTCTAGCCAGCAGATGTTGCCAGAATCTGCATCTGATGAAACAACCGCTTGACAAGACCCATTATTTCTTTTCTTCTTCTTCTTTTTTAAAGATTTTATTTATTTATTTATTCATGAGAGACATAGAGAGAGAGAGGGAGAGAGAGAGAGAGGCAGAGGGAAAAGCAAGCTCCATGCAGGGAGCCTGATGTGAGACTCAATCCCGGGACTCCAGCATCACGCCCTGGGCCAAAGGCAGATGCTCAACTGCTGAGCCACCCAGGGATCCCCTCTTTTCTTCTTTTGTTTTTATTGAAGGGTACTTGACATACAATATTATATTAGTTTCAGGTGTACAATATGGAGATGCAACATTTTGTGACCAAGTCTTGAATCACCTTGAGAGAACATCTAGTGTCTCTAGACACATCCTTCTGGTAATGCTCAACACTTTTTTAACAACCATCCTAGAAACAAATTTCTTCATTATGGCAAACTTATTTTCTCTTTTCCTGTTCTCTTGGCAGCAGGAAGAGTCTGGTCCCCATGATCTTTGTACATCTGAAGGATCATCCTTAAAGTGTTACATAGTTGCTCTTCTCCAGGCTCTTAGAACTTCCTCAGAAAACTCGTCCTCCACCCTTTTTATCCTGAAGTCATTTTTATGGGTCTGGAGCCTTCTCCAAGCTGTTCACACCCTCTTAAACTGTACGGCTTTCGAATGGGCTCAGTCCACTGGTGAGTTTTGACCAACAGGGGAAGAACTTTAGGAGTAAATTGTACCTTCTTCTATTTGGCTTAGCTGGGGGGCCTCCAGTTACTTAATGGTGAAGCTTTCTGGTGTGAGCCACCTGGTCAGTGGTGGAAACCAGAGAGCTGAGATCCTGTTTATTTCTAGGAGGAAGTCTTCATTGACGCTCAACGGTCAGAAGCTCATGTCCTTCCCTCAGAGGAGCAGGGAATATTCACTTTTTTGTTGTTGTCATTTTGGTTTGGCGGGAGAGTTTTGGTACCCAGAAAATATTTGTCCAGAATGTGGAAACAGGCATTTTTGGAACTCCAGTAGAATTATTTGTCGTGCTGAAATTTAGGAATTTTTTAGGATGAAAAACAATGTAGCAATTGTTGCTTTCGTAAAGCAGAGAGCATCTGGCTTTCGAATGATCCCAGTCTCCTGTCCCTTTCCAGTTGCATTAGGGGTGCTTTTGGCAGCTTGTTACAGTTATTGCCGTTTTCTACCCAACTTCTATTTGATAAAATTTCAGACCAACAGTAAAGTTGAACATGCATATACTCTTCATCTAGATTCACCAGTTGTTAGCATTCTGCCATATTTGCTCTATTGTTCTCTCCTCACACACTCGCAATACTACTTTTTTGTTTTGACTGAAACATTTGAAAACAAGTTGCTCACATCATAGCACTTCAACTCTAAGAACTTCAGCCAATTCCTAAGAAAACAAATATTAATTCCATAACATCATCTAATGTACAACCCATATTCAGATTTCCACAATCGTCCCCAAAACGTCTTTTCCTGGCTATTTTTTTTCTGATCCAAGATCCAATCTGGGTCCACATGGTATTGATGTCCAATCTCTGGAGTCTCCTTCTAATCAAGAACAGGCTTCTCACTTTCTCTTCTCTTTCATGACATTGACTTTTGCGTAGGACCCAGGCCAACTGGTCTTGTACAATGGCCTGTATTCTGAAATTGTCTGATTGTTTCCTTATGATTACATTCTAGTTAAACATTTTTGCCAAGAATGCCACACTGGTGATACTGTATATTTCTTTCCATGTCGCATCAGGAGGTCCAGAAACATGATGCTCAGTTGATCACTTTCCTAAGATGATATCTACCAAATCTAAGTTAAGACATATTTTCCCTTATAGTTAGCGTACGAGTGGTACTTTGAGTCTGCGTGAATGATGGTCTCTCTGGGAATCTTATACCTAATAGTTTTATTGTCCATTGTGGATCTTTGCCTGAATCAATACAAGGAGCTGCAAAAATGGTGATTTTCCTATTTTATCCTATATTCCAATTAGCTGATATTCTGTATAGTTTCCTCTCTTCCTTCCTTCTTTCTCTCTCTCTCTGCCTAGTGCTCTTTTTTTTTTTAAGATTTATTTATTTATTTATTCAGAGAGAGCAAAAGAGAGGCAGAGACACAGGCAGAGAGAGAAGCAGGCTCCATGCAGGGAGCCCGACGTGGGACTCAATCCCGGGTCTCCAGGATCACACCCCGGGCTGCAGGCGGCACTAAACTGCTCTGCCACCGGGGCTGCCCTCTGCCTAGTGCTCTTAATAAGAAAAATTCACAAAGCTTCATTGAGTTGTGTCCTTGCTTCCTTTATAACAGCTGACTTGAAATGGTTGTTAGTGAAAGTGTCTCAGTTCTGTTGTGTGTCTCCTGATAAAATCACAGATATTTGCATACTGTTTCAAATTGGATTTATTTTTTTCCTCCTGTTGGACCAGGGCTTCCTTGTTGATACTCAAACAGGTCACAAGCATACCAAGTGGTGTTTGATGGAGGGACAAGGCAATGGTCATGAAAAACACTGGGCCTTACATACTGACCACCAAGTTTGCTATCTCCCCCTAGTCTGTTCACACTCTTCTCCTGGTGACTACTTCACACCTTCTGCTCCCTTCAAAACTTCAGAGCTCCCTCAGATATCTGAAGTCTTAGCTAACAACCTTGCTTCATACTTTTTTTAATTTTTATTTTTCTAGAGAGAGAGCAAGAGTAATGCGTGGGTAGTAGGGAAGGGACAGAGGGAGAAGGAGAGAGAGAATCCCAATCAGACTGCAGGCTCAGCATGAGGCAGAGGGGCATCTCAATCTCACAACCCTGAGATCATGACCTGAGCTGAAGTCGAGTCCCTCACTCAACAGACTGAGCCACCCAGGCACCCTGCTTCCTACTTTTTGAATCTGAGGAAGCAACTGGAAAAGAGCTTCATGTTTATCTGGCACCACATTCCCCCCAGCAGCATCTGCCCCTTCATATTCTGTTTTCCCTCCCATTAGCATAGGCAAGCTATCTATGCTCTCTCTCCTATGAGAATGTGAACTCTGTAAAGATAGGACCTTTTCCAATTTTGTTCACTGTTGTGTGCCAGATGACCCAAACAGTAAACTCTCCACAAATATCTGAGTTGCATAAATGAGTGAATGAAATGAGCCCCACTTTTATTCATTTCTTAGTAAGCAGTTTTAATCAGTTTTAGAGGAAGAAGTATATAGGGAGAGTATATAGGGATTTATCTTGATAAATTGGATGAAAACCAATCTCTTGGAAAGCAATTTATTCTTTAATCCAGGAATGTAGACTTTTCATTTCATCTATATTTTTAAAAATGTATGCACATGCACAGTTTTAAAAGTCAAAGAGTTACATTGCTTAAAATGAAAACTAGCATACCCCTGTCCCATCCCTTCCCAATCTTGATTTTTCAGTCTTTAGGTAAAAGCATTTTCACTGAATTCACCTATTTTTCTTAGTATTTATCCTCATGTTTCTTATATATAATGTATTTTTATATTACTGCTTTATGTGCAATATTTTTTAGATATTCTCTAGTGATTTCATTATTTGGAAGATGAAGATTTATTGCTGATAAATTATTTCTTCTCTTTAACATTTCTTCTCTGCACCCCCTTATGCTTACCACTATAAATATGTCATAGGTTTTGGTTAAATCAACATTTACATACACAAAAGAGCCATGTAATATACTTTTGGTACAGCTTTCTATTTTCCTTGGAGATGAGAATTGTCTAATTTTTTTTTTCATTTGCTGGGGTTTTTTTTTATATCGTTAATCTATCCCCAAACTCCATGCCAGCAGAACACATTTTTCAGTAATTTCAAACACATCTCTCAATTTCTTTGTTCAATTTCTCCTTTTGTTGTTGTTGTTGTTGTTGTTTGAAACATCCCTTCTCAGCCCTTCAAACTATTACTATAGTCTGGATTGGTTTCTCTCAAGATCTGCAATAAAGCTTTTATCCTAGGATCTCCCTTTACCATCACTGTTAGGATTGCCTTAATCTCCTTCCTTGGCTCATTTCATTTTCTGGATCCCATGTCATCTTCTTTCTTGGTTTATTCAATCATTTTGATGGAATCCACACTTGAGAAATGAGCGGGAGGTAAATGTATTGAGACTTTGCATATATGAAAATGTATTCATTCTATTCTCATCCTTGATTGACATTTTTTTTGGTCTTGATTGACATTTTAACAGGGTATAAAATTCTTAGTTGGAAATCATTATTTTTCATAGTTCTGAAGGAATTTCTTCTGTTAGTTTCCAGAGTCATTTTGTGAAGCCAAATATAAGTTCAGTTCTCAGTCTTTTATTTTTATTTTTTAAAAGACCTTATTTATTTATTCATGAGAGACACACAGAGAGAGGCAGAGACATAGGCAGAGGGATAAGCGGGCTCCCTGCAGAGAGCCTGATGTGGGACTCAATCCTAGGAGCCCAGGATCATGCCCTGAGCCAAAGGCAGATGTCCAAATACTGAGCCACCCAGGTATGGAAGATCCCAGTTCTCAGCAGCTATGGGAGATCCTCCTGGTATCCAAGATCCAAAAGTCAACCTCAAACGAGGAGGACTGCTTAATTAAAGATTTGCTTCCAGCTTATAATTTACAGGTGGCAATAGTTCATGCTGCAGTGTGAGTCTTTTATATGAGGGGTGTGTGTATGTGTGTGTGTGTGTGTGTGTGTGTGTGTGTGTGTTCCTCTCTCTAGATGCTCTTAGGATCTAATTTTTTGCACTCAGGGTTCTAAAATTTCACAATGATCTCCCTGATGTGTGGGTTGTTTTGTTTTGTTTTGTTTAATTTATTGGTCAAGTCACTCAGTAGGTTCTTTCAATTGGTAAACTCATGTCCTTCAGTTCTGGGGAATTTCCTTCAATTCATTCTTTGATATGTTTCTCCTCTGCATTTTTTCCTATTCTCTGTTTCAAGATTCCCTATGATTGAGATATTGGATCTCCTAGATTGATCTAAACTCTTCATCTTCTCTCTCCTATTTTCCACTTATTCAGCTTCACGTTCTTTTTTTTTTTCTGGGAGGCTTTTTCAGCCTCTTTTCCAACACTTTTGTGGAATTTTTCATTTTTGCCCATTTTAATTTATAAGAGCTTTTTGGGGTGGGGATGTTGTTATTTCAAAAGCTCTTTTCCTTTTTTTCTTAAAGGTTTTATTTACTTATTAATGAGAAACAGAGAGAGAGTGAGGCAGAGACATAGACAGAGGGAGAAGCAGGCTCCCCATCGAGCAAGGAGCCTAATGGTGGACTCAATCATGGGACCCCAGGATCACCACCTAAACCAAAGGCAGATGACCAACCACTGAGCCACTCAGGTGCCCCTCAAAATTTCTTTTTCTATACCTTCCTATTTTTGTTCATGCAACATCTCCTCTTTTGTCTTTGTGCATTTTAATGATTTTTAAAAATGTTTTCCATTCCTGCATTACCTTTCTTTCTCTAAGTTCCTTTATTTGTTTTGTTTGATCTTTGTCCTTTCATATTAGATATTCTCCTCACATTTCTAGTGACCTTCACCTGTTCTTTCATAGCTAGAGAAGCACTAAGAAGACGATTGGGAACTCTATGATGGGATGGGTTTTTCAACCTACAGTGAATCCTTTTTATTATAAATGATAGACTCCTGGTGTATCCATTTGGATGTCTCAATTATTAGGAATGGAGCAAGAGAATCAATAAATAATATTCTTTTATTCCCCCACTGAGCTTGAAACCAATTGAGACATATAAACAGATATCAAAATAAGACCTTTATTTCTGATAATACTGATTGGAGAATGTGGCTTT